>NC_045152.1:8152788-8187788 GCF_900700415.2 Clupea harengus | reverse complement strand
CCGCCGCCGATTTTTGTGAACTCAGCATACACAACCACTCAACATGCAGCAACGTCCCCCAGTTCTGTCTTTGTTTCGGTTTTGCTAATCAGACCTTATCAGAATGGGTCGATGGGCTTTTGGTTTGTTGGAAGATTGTATATCACAAATACAGGAGGACAAAAAGCATGAAGAACAGTAGCAGGTTGGTATGGTGCTTATAAAAAAATTCATGTGGTGCTTCCATTGCCTGCTTCCATATCTGGAATCCCAGAAGATTCCTTTTTCTGCTTTTTGTTTGTCTCCTTACATAATGTTTAAAAACCTGTATACCATTGTATTGATTATAATGCAACAGATCAGCTGAATAAAATGCGATCCTGTCCTATGCCTAAACCCCAATGGTCTGCACAGTGATATATTCACTGTTTCTGTTTATCACTGTAGGGAGGTGGGAGTAGATAGGGATGCACAGAGGTAAACAGTACACCCACGGTTACCGCTTGCAAGTCAATAACCGGCTGTCTAGTTATCCAAGTAACCACTCTGCTGGATAAGGACCTGTTGGGTAACACTGTCCAGCTGTGTCATGGGGGGTCAATGACTTGACTCAGCTCAAAGGCTCTGGGTCAGTCGGGCTCCACTGCAGCCTCAGCGCCCGGGAGCATCTGGAGCATCGGGGAGAGACGGGCGAACGGGCGGATGACAGGCAGGCACACACTGCGGAATGTTTGGAGGATTGCGTCGTTAGGATTTAATGAACATCGCCATAAATTTTTATTATGCTCTTCCTGCTGGCAGGTTACAGTCAAACAAAAGATGGTTTCCCGTGCCCAAAGCAGGCCCAGGGGACTAAAGATGATTAAAGCATGGGCCGTATATTTTATTTATTTATTATTTCCTACAGACGCAACCTCTTCCCTTGCCTTCCCTGTCTTATTTCTGACTGTTATTGTTATCATTACTTGTATCCCTGCTGGGTCCTCTCCTCGGCCCCTTCCCTCATTTGATTTTCATCAGGGTGTGAAATTAGCTTGGATGTTATAGCGAGAGGGTCTCATCCCTGACACTCCCCACCGCATTTAATTGGCTATATCTTAAACAAATAGGTCTCCTGGGAGATTGTGTTTAGCTTGTAATATCTTGGATCTGATAACTTGTCACCTGTAATTTGGAAGGAGATTGATAAGGAGCGGCAGCCGGTGATTTGGCCAGGCTGTGCTACCCGTGCCCCTGGAAGAATCTTGTTTCTTCTCCTCCCCGCCTTGCCTGGCGCCAGGCTCATCCTGAGCCTTTTGAGCGCACTTGACAGATAAATAATAAGCTGTCTGTCAGCTCTCGAGATAGTAGATGTTTATAGGTTTAGCGCCCACTCTGAACCTTTTAAAATGATAACACACTCAATTACCGGGGACCAAATCACAAATCTCTTATCTCACCAGCACTGTCCTCTTCTTTCTTATTCTTATCAAGACTCATCCAATGACATTGTTATTATAATAGTTTGCATAGGGTAATGGAGGAAATTGACTAAAACATTACCCTCAGGTTGAAAAAGGGGTTAGTCTGTATAAATATGATTTTAGTCTGGTTATAGCCAAATAGGATAAAAATGGGTAATTTTTATCAGCATGTATTAAACGCTCTTTGTGATTCAACATCGAAACTGATAGGCCTGAAATTAATGGTATATAAATATGCAGATGTGCTACATATACACGCTGTGCAATTTTCCGATCTGGTTCACTGATGTCGTCAATGGATGTAATGATTACAGTCCACTACTGGCACAGTATTCCAGTAGCAGCCCATAGGTTGAGTATGAAGTATGAGCGGCATGACTTTTCTCAAAGGTTTCTGGCTAATTTGACCATGAGGAACAAAACTAGGGTGCTGTCATTTACTGTAACCCAGTCGAGATTTTGAGATTTTGCCACGCCCTTTTAGGGCGCGTCCAGCGCATCTGTATCTCAGCTTCTGAAGGTCGTAGACACTTGAATTTGGACTCAAAATGACCGGAATAGGCATGTTTATATATGCACTATGAAGGTTTCTAAGCTCTAAAACCGTTACTTTTCGAGATCTCAGGTGCTTTTTTTAGTCCGTTGCCTTCTGTGTGGCCACACTTCGATACACATTTCATCTCGTATTTAGCAAATACAGACTAATGTTATTTAAGGAATGGGGTTGCGTTGAACGATGAAAAAATGAACATTTGTACAGAATGTTGCACATTTGTAGACTGTATTTGTACACTGTGTTCATTAGCCTGTAACTAGGTCAGGCTTGAATGGAATTCCAGTAAAATAAAGTAAATGTGGAATCGACACTTCCTCAGCACCACAGAACACGGCATGTAAATCAACTCATTTATCGGGGCACAGCCACAACTCAGGAGTATTTCTTCAAACCCAAAAGAGGCCTCACGATTGTGATGTAAAAATAAACATCCAGACTTTTCTTTTCTTTGCTTCTCCCCACCACCCCATCCTTCTTTCGCTCTCTTTTTCAAAGCCGTAGGCACCACGTGGCGCGCCTCAAAGTCTCGTCGCCCTCTCATCTGCGTGCACTACCCACAACAGGGTTGCACTGACTGTAGTTTGTCTGGTGGGGTTGAAAGGCTCTGAGGTAACGTGTTTGCATATGCAAAGAGCGTCACGGTGCGCATGCCGAGAGGTGGGGTGGCAATGACTGAAGATGGCTCTCGGCGAGGAAGCAATAGGAGGCCTTCGCAGACGAGAGCTTGGTGCTCCCCTGCTTTGCTGTGCGGTTGGACCAAAATCACAAGAATTCCTTCTTGTTCCTGGTCCTGGGGTGGACTGCAACAGGGTGCCTGATTGTCTTTTTAGCCCCTCATAAGTGTGCCTCTCAAGCAGAACTCTTACCCCTTTATCTTCTCTTCGCTGCCTCAGTGAATATTATTCTCTCGCTCAGGCGTGGATATATTGAACATGCCATGTTGCCATAGGTACTTTTAAACCTTGCTACAGCATTAAAATGTCTCTTTCACACCTTAATCCCCCAGCAAGTTTTTGAAATGAGATGTTCCACTAGCAGTTACTTAGGCTAATCAGTAGCAAATTATTTATTTTTGAAACCTATCGCACCACATGCTGAGTAAATGCTTTTTAGGAAACACTGGAAAGAAAAGACCCATGAAATATGTACACATGGATGAAGTGTTTTTGTATGTGTTAATAAAATGGGTTTGTAAGAGGCACTGCACTAGCTGTGCTCTTTCAAAGTAGTGGTGAACGAAGCTTCAGCCCTGTGTAAAAGCCTGCATTTGTAATGGCCAGCCCAGGGGCTCATACTGTGTGCCCACGAGATATTAGTTTAAATTAGAATCCCAGCCTGGAATGTTGGCCATAGGAACAATTTGATCATGTAGCTCTGGGGGATAATATGCATAAACCTTGGGGCTAGGGATCTTAATACTTTGGTAATGCAGAGAAATTAAATGCGTGAAACCTATTAATACGCATGGAGATGTGGGGGCACACTGGCTTGGTCAGTAAGTTGGTCCCCCATAAGATGTTGAGGGAGGTTATAAACACTACTTACAAACTTTGCTGGACTGCATTTCTGTGCATGTAAGGACTTTTTTCATGGGCATACAAACACTGTTGCAAGACACTTGGAAGTATAAAATTGATTTCACAAAGCAGGACTTGTTTTTTTTCTCTACATACTGTGTGTCTGACAGAGATGGAAGTGTTGGTGGAAGTATTGTCACAACAAAACAGATGTTCCATGTAAATTAAACAAGCAAGGCGAAGTACAGTAATGATTGTGTGAAACTGAAGTGAGAGTACATAACAAGCTCTGAGAATCATCCTGTCTGACTTTGGGGCATTGTATTAACCAAACGTTAATTAGCATAGCCTTAATGCAGGACGATCCAACTGTTGAAATTGCCAGCAAGTATTGAGTGTATTAAATGTAATTCATAGTGATTTTCATCATCACTGCTTAGATTACATTTATTAAGGTGTCTGCTTCTGCTTACTTGGCTGAAGAGTCACATATAACAACATACAGTTTCACAAAATATCAATGTAATGAGCTACATTCGGAACGTCTATTCTCTCACTCCATAGTCCACTATATAGTGGATCAGTCATTTTGTGGTTGTAGTAATTGTATGCACTGCGTAGTGTGCAAATTGTAGTTTACAATTTGCTCTTCAATTTCTTCAGTATACCACAATTTACTGCAAGGTGAATGGACTGAAGAAGACCAGACATTCTGAGAACGTTTAGAATAGAGTCCACAGCAAAAAGGTTAGGTTTAATTTGACTTATTATTATACTTTCTTAATTTGTGTTTAGTAAGGGAAATCAAGAAAACAATCTGAATAAGTGATGAAATGAAAGTCACATTAGACTTTTGAATAACTTTGCAAATATAGACATCATTATAGCTAAATATCACATATGTTTCCTTGTAATGGCTTTTTATTTATTTTACTGAAGGTATGCCGTGCCGTTGCCATGTTAGCGTTACTAAGTTACTGACATGGAACATTTCAGAATGGAACGTTCCCTACATAGTGAACTCAGTAGATACTGACATGGAACATTTCAGAATGGAACGTTCCCTACATAGTGAACTCAGTAGATTTTTCTATATAATGAGTGACTGAGTGGGTTAGTGAGTGGACATTCTGAACCTCGCTATAGTATTCACTTCAGTCTGGTTTCCTGATCCCAGACAAACACAGCAATGAAAGGTACAGGGTAGGCTTTTCCAGTTTCCTCATTGTGCTTGCATTGATGTTTGGGAAGTATGAAACAAGTAGCATGGTGGGCTTTGACGACACGACAGCCCCCTATTTATTCATCCTCAGCAGACCCAGTTACAGTTGAGGCACCTTAAAGTGTCTGGCACCAATGTGAAACAAAAGAACAATTGTCTTAGTCTCCTTCTTCTGACATTGCAATATAAAACTAGCGATTCCGTCAGACCCTTTAGACATCAGCATGACTACGGTCATAGGTTCTCGTCTCATATCACAAGTCGTGTGTAATGAAACGATGAAGATGATGACAGTCGCTCTGTGGTTTGTCCATGGGATCTCTCTGAGGCCATATAACATGGCCCTTTGGTAAATGACTTCTAAGGTGTTGCTCCACTTCCATCAGCGGGGGAAGATGTGGCTGTATTATTTTCATAAGACCTGTGACTGGGCCTGGGCTCACACCTGAATGATTCCAGATGCTGGATGCTCATTGGTCGTCGCATTCAGTCACTGAAGTGAGGTGAGAGGCCTGGGAATGTCTGTGGGAATCAGAGCAGCATAATATCGGCATAAATCGCACACAACCCATGCAGTCTTCTAAGCTTCTAAGATATCAGAGATTATGTGCCATGTTTGTGTGAAGTGCATTTGAATAAATTAAGACGTTAGATGATATATATGTATATATATGTAGGATTTTATCCGATTGCAATTCACAAGCTTACGATTTGATTCAATCCGATATGAGATACAAACAAGTGTATAGCAGCTTTCCATATTTAGAGAGATGTTAAAACAGCTCTGACGTGAACACAGATTTAAATATGCAGGAACCCAATACTAAAAAACACTAGAGAAAGGGCCAAATTCCAATACCAAATTATTTCTATCTGGGGCACACATGGGTATAGATGCTTTAACAGTGAAAAAAATGGATGTAGGTTAGGTTATAGGTTTCCTCTATCTGTTCCCAGTTAGACAAGAGAGCGATATCTAATGGATGGTGGTAGTTGGATTGTCTTTACGTAATACAACAGTTAGACTTTGTTTAACCATTTGAGGACATGAGCAAAGAAAAGCGGAAAAAAAACATATTAGCCTTAAAGTTCGAAAATCCATAAATATTACTAATTAATTAATCAATAAAATGTAAATTTTGTTGTTCATTTAGTTCTAATGACTCACCTTCGTTAGATTTGTTGAGCCTAATTGAAGTTGTGTTTGGCAGTTGTATGACAAATCAGTGCAGATGGAATGCAAATTCATAATTTAATGGATACTTTCCTATTTTTCCTTTATGTATGAGAATTGTGACACTATCACTATTAAACTGCAGTTCTACCCGTTTTCAATAAACACATTTTTGTTTGCCAAGTTAGCGTTTCCACATGAAAAGCCTCTTCGTGGCATTTCAGATATCAGTGTTAATTACTGCAGTGTATCCTTTGAGCTTTGCATCTCCCCGTACTTCACACATCTTATTAATGCAAATTGAACCTTGGGCTGACAGGTTCCTGATTAATGTACTTTATCAGAAAAGGGAACGCCTCAGAGTCAATGCCAATACACAGTTTCCACCTCCCCCCTCTACCCCTCTGTTTCTCTCTCTCTCTCTCTCTCTCTCTCTCTCTCTCTCTCTCACATACACACACACACACCTTTTTCACAGAAACTTTTAAAATAAATGGAGGCATTCCAGTAAATTGAGGGATCCAAACCACACCTCCAAACTTTGATGCTTTTTATTCCACTTTGTATTCATCTGGGGCCAGCCCGGATCCCTTTGGAATCTGTCTGTCTAAATTACCTTGCCAGCGAATAGCTCAAAGCCATTTTGCAATACTGTCTGAACAATGGATAGTAATGTTTTGACTATAAAGAAGCACTTACTGTAATATTATTGGTATTTGCTGTTCGATTCCATCTCAAGGCCAGTTCAGCAATAAAGACAACAAAAAAATCCTGGGCTATGATGACTTTTGAAATGGATTTGTTGGACGGGGACTGTGGTATTTTTTATATATATTTATTTTACGCCCTCACCCTGTGCCAGCTCAAATATGTTAATGGAAAAGAAGGTGTCACATTTCCCTTGCATCTGTTAACAGAGAGACATTAAGGAAAGTGTCACATTAGCGCAGGACTGCACAGGCTGGGTGCCATCATGTGGAGCGATTGAGCCCTCCGCCATGGCATTTGGATGTGGCCGATAGCACACGCCTGTTGGCTCTGCCCATTTAGGCAACATTAAGTAGCATATGTGTGCGGAAAAGGACACGTTAGCTTCGACAACGGTTAGCATGAAGTGATTTGTGTCCGATCCTTCGGTGTGACAGACATTAGCGCTGGGCGAACAGTAGCTCCCATGGGAGCGTCTATGGTAAGTGCTTCTGGGCCTAGAGATTTCTCTTTCACTCCGGCTCCTTCTCACACAGCCCTTAAATGGCTGTGAGTGTGTGCGCCTTACTTGACAAACAGCACACCCACCATTCTAATTTACCTGCTGGGACCTGGGGATCACTTTGAAGAGAAAGCTGACTGTTCCCCCCCCCCCTCTCTCTTCATCCCTACCTTTTATTTTCCTGTGTGGTCGTTAAAAAAGTGCAGGAGCAGTTCTTTTTTCCCCTTTTTCTTTTTCTGTCAAGTATTTTTAAAGAGAGAGAGAGACGGCAGGCGCCGGTGTGTGTTTTACCTCAGGCCGGTCCCCTGCTGAGAGAGTGGCGGTGGAGTCAGCAGTTCGGCAGGAAGTCCAGTGAGGCCACCATCAAGAGTGGCTGTTGCCGTCTCCCACTTCCTGTTCCAGAGTCCACTGCACTTTTCAGTTACTAGGCAACAGTTTGTCACTTTTTTAAAGTGGCATTATGCAGTAATTGTACATCAGGATTAGGGTAAGGATAAGCAGTTTTACCTTAAAATAGCAGCTTTAAAAAAATTGGGGCGCTACAATGACTTTTAATATGGAGAATCGCCTCCGTGCCATTGCCATACCAGGGTCCGTAGGCATATTACTGCTAAATGTAGGATTGCCTGAAGCCGCCCGGTTTCTACTGTCTGCCGAACTAGTAAGTAGCTTATTTGCCGTCTTGCTTTGTCTTGTGTGTTGCACTTGCTTGATGTTTGACTGTGTTAGGACAGTTGTTGACTAACTAGTTTGTCATAATGTCATAATGTCAAATCAAGAGATTTCGTTAGTTTTAGCCGCTAGCATATCGTTAGCGATTAGCAATTGTTCCGTTATGCTACTTTAGGGTGTTTTTGTTATTATCATCATCAAACTAATTTTGATTGATTATGTTCATGTGAAGGACATACCTGTTTTTCCCACTAGCCATCCAGGCTGTGCACTATGTTCTTCTCTGGTTTGGGTCGGAGCACCCTGCGGAAATGGAAGAGGTGCCTTCACAGCACGACATCAACAGCAATATCACCTAAAGACAGTTACATTGTTAGGAAGCTTTTACCAGTGCCATTAGGGCTGTTGGTGGTGTTTGCAGGTTTGCAGGTTTTTGCATGCTTTTTTTAGCTCACTAGTTTTAAACCAAAATAATGCTCAGTCCAGCACTCTCTCTCTCTGTCTTTCTCTCCTCATAAATGTATCTGTCTTTCACTACTGCCAACTTCACTTCTTTTTTTCTGTCTGTGCTTTACTTCTGTCTCTCTTTCTTTTTCTCTCTCACTCACTCTCTGTCTCTCTCTCTCCCTGTCTCACTCTCTGTCTTCCTCTCCCTTTCTCTCTCTCTCTCTCTCTCTCTCCCACTATCTCCCTCTCTCTCTCTCACTATATCCCTCTCTCACTCTCTGTCTCCCTCTCTCTATCTCTCTCTCTCACTCTCCCTCTCTCTCTAGTGCCTGACTGCTGGGCTGTTAACCTCTCAGGGAGGCCACTTGTCCATTTCCTGACCCCAGCGTTTGTCCTGAGCAGATACGCGTTGTCGGAAAGTGACACAAAAAAGCAGGATGTGTAACAGGCCTGGGGCCCCAGAGGTGTGGGAGGAGAAGAACGCGTCTGCCTCATGTTTTCCTTCCATCTCTCCCTCTGCCAGTCTGTCCATCATAATGAATTATGGCGCTTTCTCACGAAAGAGCTGCCGTGTTCAGAGGGTTAATAAGAGATCTCTGTGCTTTATTTGCATCTTGGCATGACTTTGTGTATACATTTGCTTGACTCTGTGTGTTGTTTATGCATTCCACACTGTTTGAGTATCCTCTGTGCGTGTGTGTGTGATTGCGTGTGTGTGTGCGTGCATGCGTGTGTGTTTGGGTGGGTGGGTATGCATTATGTGTGGCCGTGTGAATGTTTCTGTGTAGAGTATCCTTTCCCTTGCCACAATTCAACAAACCTCATCAGAGTCTTATTCCAAGCCACCATTTAAGTGTAAATCTAAATTTAATCTCAGGTACGACATTTCTCCACCAGCCTTGCAATTATCAAAGTTTTAGAGATGTCACCTCTGTAATTGCAACGAGATAGCACAACAAGCTGTGGCATTTTAAAAGGTGCTCTGTCTAATGGAAAATATCTTCTTTCCCCCTGGACCAAAGGACCACCTCTGGAGAAAGAACAGCTTATTTTGCCCTTGCATAGTTCTGCCTATGTTTTATATTTTATTTTATGCCATGGTCTTTGTACGACTGGACCTCATTGGCTGTGGGCACTCGCTGTTTCCATGTGAAAAGTATTACAAAAGCCACCACCCCACACTGTATTTTTTTTCCACTTGACGGGTTTAAAGAATTACTTCAGGTGAAAATGAGGAAGTGGGTGCCAGGAAAGAGCCTATCCGTGCTGTATTAATCCCCCCCCCCCCCTCCGTCTGCACTGTTTCATTTCCAACATCCAGCCGTCCGAGCTTCTCGCGCTCGCGCTCACGCCCGTGCCTGTGCTCGTTTGGAGCCGAGATGGAAGAGTGTAATGATCTCCCTGGTGAGGTCAGCAGAAGAGAGAAGCCCCCCCTGACACTGGAGATGGCTGTAGGAGAGAGTGTAACATTTAAGCCCTTTGAGATTGCCAACAGCTCTAAGAGATCAGGGAGCCCTACGCTCTCCACCCTCTCCGTCTCTCTCTCTCATTCTCTTTCTTTCTCTCTCTCATGTGGGCTTCCCTCTTCTCTTCCCTTTCTCTGACTTCTATCTTCGCTCTTTCTGTCCAAGGAGACAGCATGGCATTTGAGTTTTCTCTCCCTCTCTCTCTCTCCGTCTCTCTCGCTTTCTCTCTCTCTCTCTAGCTGAGTGCATGAGAAGAGAAATATAGTGAATACTTCAGGCACTTTTGCCAGTTCCTTTGTTGAGGTGCTGTGCTGGTGCGTCTCGGCTGACCTTAGCGGTTACTTTTCACTCGTAGTTGATGCCGGATCTTTCCAGAAGCGATTTTCATTAGACTAAAAAGACGAGACATCCTAGGGCCTAAAATGTGGATGTGCCCTCTGGTAAGACCTCAGGGTGTATGATTAAAGTATAGGTATGGTGGGTCTTTTGAATGAATTAATCTTTTTTCGAGTAATCACAGTTTACTAACTTGTAAAGAATCATGATGAAGGCTTAAAGGTGCCAACTGGTTTAGTGGGGTAGAATAGAACAAAACAAACCATAGACCAACTACCTGAAACCACAGGCCCCAACTTCCACTCAACAATCAACCCCCTAAGGGTAGGTGAATGGGCTTGAAAGTTCAGTGAATACAACCACCATTGGTAGGTGGGGTTTTTTATCGGCAACATTACATTTTTTCACAAAACCCTTTTTCTGTGGGGGGAAATTCATAAACGAAACTCTCTCGTTTGAAATCTCAAATGATTCCTTCCCGGTATTAATCATCTTTATAGGCCACATGGAGTTGTCTGCCTACTGACGACGTGCAGCATTCATCCTCAGTTCAGTCAGGTGTATGGTACTAACTTTTTGCATTGTTATTCCGGGCGGCCATCCTGGTTTTCTGGAGTGTTTTTAGATCAGGCCAGGTCTGGAGGCGAATATGACGGTAATGGGTATTGATGAGCAAGGGCATGATGACAAGAGTTGAAAGTTGGAAAGTTTTTTAGTTTTTTTTTCAGAGAGGCACAGCTGTGCAGTCTGTCCGGACTCTCTGAAGTCAGAAAGAAGCCCCTCTCTCCTTTGTCATTCTTTGAATGGCCATTGGCTGTGCTTATGTTATGTTCAAATGTTCCAGACCATTTTGCCAACTTGATTCTTTTAGTTGCCTGTTCAGGAAAAAATAAAAGAGATAGAGAGAATTAGTCCAACTAATTAATTTGTCGAAAAAGCAGTTGGTGTCCTCATTATTTCATCAATGTGGTAGCTCTAATTTGCATTATGTGTACACATTCTGCCTCAAATGGGCGAACTCGTTTTAATTTGATAGGGCCAGGTGCCAATTCAGAGCGGTTACGGTCTCAAAAGGACAGCTCTGTTGCTTTAATTATGCTACGATCAAAGCGGCGACGGCTCTCCACATCTTCACAGATCTGCTGCTGTGTTGCAGACGAGTGCAAGTGACCCTTTAGCCCTGATGCGCCTCCACGTCTCTCAGTCTCCCCCGCGTCTCGCCATAATTGAGTCAATAATTGGGGGAAGAGTCTCTTCACCTGCTTTTGCGAGTGTACATTTTGTTGCGATTGGTATTAACATCCAATTAGACACATATTTACACCTGCAGCGTGATGTCATTAATGAAATTAGAGCAGGTGCAAAATGGGGGAAACCATTGTCTGGATAGTGTACGTGTGTGTGTGTGTGTGTGTGTGTGTGTGTGTGTGTGTGTGTGTGTGTGTGTGTGTGTGTGTGTGTGTGTGTGTGTGTGTGTGTGTGTGTGTGTGTGTGTGTGTGTGTGTGTGTGTGTTTGTACATGTGCATGTAAGATTGTGCTCATGCATGTGTATGGATGGATGGCTCATATATGTACACACCCAGGTGTGTGTGTGTGTGTGTGTGTGTGTGTGTGTGTGTGTGTGTGTTAGAACACCAACACCATACAAAGAATTCTGAATGCAATACGGTTAGTGTCTCTGTGTGAAATGTCAGAATGTGTCTGCGTTTATGGGCAGCTGTCTGGCTCACTGGTTGGTTGATTGGCACCACATTCGGAAAAGGTTACCAGGTGTCAGAAGCTGTTGAAGGTGACTGTCTGCAGCAGCTCCCTGTCCCGATCCTGTTTCCCTCATTGTTGGGTGGATGGCTGGCTACGTAGGTCGAAAAGAACTAGTGCTGTCAACCGATAAAAAGAAATCAACGAATGAATCGCACAATTTGTTGTGATTAATCACGATGAATTGTTTATTTATCTCAACACTGAAGCTTGTAATAATGGATATTTAAATGCAAAATCGCAGAATTATTTGAATTCAAATAGCCTACTATTGTAGCATCTTTTTAACTTTGAACAGATTCTCTCCTGTGAACTAGAGATTTCCAATAAAACCATCAAGGTTATCAAAATTGACTGTCAGCTTAAAAGGCATAGTTGTTATATGTGTAGCATGCAAAGTGTGAAAAGACATTTATTTTGAAATGGGGATTAAGATGACCGAGAAGCAGAGAAGAGGAGAGACTGACTATTGGGGAGGGAGCTAGTAGGTCAAACGTGGTGTGCAGCCCGTTGGGTTAGTTGTATACTAAAGTGCTCCATAAACTTGCAAGCTTGTGAATTCAACTAAGCTCTATGTGAGGTGTGCCTTGGATGCCTCCAGGTATTGTAACCATTATAGCACTAACAGAAATAAAAACCAAACACTGCGTTAAGCTGCGTTAATTGCGGTGTGTTTTAACATGTTAAATATTTCAAATTAACCTCAAGAATTACCACATTACTTTTGACAGCACTAAAAATGACATTTGTTGTAAAGGAAGTGCAGGTCAAGGCATTGCTGAATCAATATCGGTAATTGGTTGTGTTTAGAACCCCAAAATTGGTGTGTTGTTGAGAAACCCCTCTGATTGTATGTATCATTGTGCAGAGACGGTGATCCACTGCATAGAAGAGGAACGTAGGTGTCAATCGATGAGACGAGCACACTGGGAGAGAATACCAAGCAGTCCATGTTCTACCACTGGGATAGAGAGAGACAGACAGAGAGAGAGAGAGAGAGAGAGAGAGAGAGAGAGAGAGAGAGGAGAGAGAGGAGAGAGAGAGAGAGAGAGAGGAGCATAGAGTGGGAGTGGGAGGGAGAAAGTAGAAGCGGGAGACAGAGAGAGAGAGAGAGAGAGGTGGGGAGAGTTGGAGTGGGAAGGAGAGTGGAAGGGGGGAATGAGAGACCTAAGAAAAGTGCCTCTTGAGTTTCCATTTTTAATGAGCTCTTTGTGCATTGTTCATTACAGTAGTCGCCAGTGTTGGGCTGATGCAGTCTTTCACAGGCTGGCTTGAGTCAACAATGGCTAAAAAAAACTATCCGCTTTTTTCACCTATTCCCATCGAAATGGTAGAATTACAAATGCATGAAGTTGCACATATATTCTTTTTTTTTATAAGTCAGGGCCAGAGCGCAAGATAGAGTGGGGGAAGCGAAAATTCTCACATCGAATGCCATGTTTAATTTAGTCAAAAGCAAAGCGTGATACTATATCGGATGGCTTACATCTCTGGCATCAGGACATTCAACATTTTCGGCTGTGTCATATTTATATTGAATGCCCCTAGTGTAAATGCTTGATGGACAGCTCCCAATGGTGTTTTCAGAAAGCAAAGGTATGGTGTGCTTTTACCCTGGCCCTACATCACTTGGCCCTGTGTAATATATCTGTACAATATATATATAAATACATATATGGTGGGTGTGTGCGTGTGTGTGTGTATATATATATCAGTGTTTCCCCTACCGTTATATTAGGGGGGCGCCCCGCCCCCCCAACGGCACCCCCCGCCCCCCCTGGAAGGTCAAGTTCATTTTGTTCAATTTTATTTTCTATAAAGCGCCAGATCACAACGGAAGTCATTTAAGGTTACCTTTCCTATAGAACAGGTCTATAGCTTGTTATTTTATTAAACAAAAATAAATAGCCTTATGTTATTTATCTTATTTACACAACGGCATGTAATTTCTGTCTCTACATGGTCGCGCGTTTACAATTCTCTGCTCTCTGTATTGTACATACAGTTCCGCCGCGATGCGCACAAACACACACACACAGACACGTGCGCGCACACACAGGTGAGCACGCTCCCACCAGCGGACAGAATTGGGCTTAAGAATCAGTGCACAGCTACGGACACTTTTAAGCTTTAAAAAACTAATATCCAGGCGTTCATGAATCCGGCAGAGATCTTTTCCTAGGTAGGGTCGACAATGAGGCCCAATGAGAATGGCTACAATAGACAGAATGGCGTACAGAATGTCCGCACCGAAAATTCAGAAATAGATCTGGCTTCCATTTTTTATCATTTTCCGCGAGTTGTGCGTGGCCCTTTTTACATAGAGTCTGGTAATAAATCTATGAAATGTAACGAAAATGATTTATTTTGCTGTGAATAATGAAGGAAGCAATAAATCCGATTATTTGCCAAACCCTCAAGAGCTGTTGCCATGGAGATTTAACGTTACTTTCTGTTTGAAGACAAGGTAGCAGCTAGTGTTGAAGAATGGATGACTTGAAATTGGACGACTTTAAATTAATATATGAAATTGAACATCAACACCTATACGGATAAAATAAATAAACAAGGATAGCAAAACAGATTGATAAGCAATGAGAACGGCAGAAACACAGGCAGGACGTCAGATGACGAGACAGATCATAGTGACACAGGCTGTTTTTTTTTTTTCGTCATATGAAGGCTGAGACATTCATAACATTTTATTCAGTCTTACTGGTCCTTTTGTAATGCCAACATGTGCACTACGTTGTGGATAAGTAAAGCCTATTTTGCTACATTTTTGTAGTCCTGGTAATCTTTTGTTTGGCATATTGGTGAGGTTATTAAGAGGACCATTTCTCAATCGTTTTGTTCTTGATGAATTAATGTTTGTTTATTAATCAATTATTTTTCAACAAATAACTCAATTATAATTACAAAGAGGACAATTCACAACTTTTTATCGCAACTTTCACTTGTTTCGCCAATTTCATTGCAACAAAAACCTAAACATAAAAACTTTTATCGCAACTTTTTGGAAAAGCTCCTGCGAAATCAGGAATTTTAGGCCGCAAATATCTCAAAAAATGTTCTTCCAGAAGCCCAGAAAGATACACCACTGCAGCGACAAAAGCTGCACACTTTGTGGATAATTGTCATAAATGTTTAGTTGTTATATTGACTGCTGTCATTAAAAGAAACACATGAACAGCATGATTCCTTTAAGCGTTTGTGTCGGTGGCCATGCCACGCCGCACCGTGCACCGTGCCTCTGTGGCTCACAACCCACTTTGGTTCTCCGAGTTAACATTGTCCCACTGCCTGTTGAGTCAGAACACCGAGGCGGAATCAGTCTCTATTGATTTCTCCTTCCCAAACCCTTTTCTCATGGCGAGTCTCTGCCATCCAATATGACCTTTGTGACTAGAGAAAACAACCCTTCTTCTAAAGGGTGCATGGAGTGCCCTGCTTTATCATTAGGATGGTGTCTTTGGCTGGGCATTGCACGTTGCGGAGTAGGCAAGAAGAAGCACCGGTGGTGTGCAAGAGTTGCTGTCTGTTTGTTGTTCTGCCATCACTTATTTTCCCAGAGTGTGCAGCGGGGTTAAGTTTTGCGGCCAGTGGGGAAAAAACGCATGCAGTGTGTGTGTGTGGGGGGGGGGGGGGCTGCAGGCTGCAGGCGAGAGGCAGATCACTGGTCTTTAATCCTCCAGAGCCAGAGTGCTGTTGACATGTCAGCCCCAATCTGTAGAGTCCGAGCTCGCTGCTGGGGTGGTGCTGACGGGGGAGGTGGTGGCAGTGGGTGGGGAATGAGGAGGGGTACCCCCCCTCGAGGCAGCTATGGTGGCAGATGTGATTTGCAGGCGGCCTGCCTGTGCCATCCTCCACAGCCCTGGGCCCAGAGAGAGAGAGAGAGAGAGATGGAGAAATAGAGAGAGAGAATGAGAGGAGGCGGACAAACAAAACAAAATCATGAATATGGATCAGCCGTGTGACACACACACACACACACAAAGACGCCGAGCTCCGCAGCCAGGGACTCTGTCCCTGTTCATGAGCATTTATGTAGGCCCTCACCAAACAAGAAGTGAGAGCCAACCTCTGCCCCTGGGGCCCACAGGCGAGAAAGCAATGACCCGAGATAGAGAGAGAGAGAAAGAGAGGGAGGGGGGCGGCGGGGGGGTTAGAAAGAGAGAACGAGAGGCACATAAAGCATTAACCTGCCTCACCTGGCAGAACAAGTGACAGAACACAAGCAGGACAAGCCCAGAGGGACTGGACCCCCCACACTGCTGGCTGCCCGGCTCAGGGGAGTACCCGCCACCGTCTTTGTTAACTCGCTGGCCAGAGCCTGCTAGCCACGGCTATGCTAAGCATGGCAGTCATACCGCATTGCTCTTCATGCCGGTTTACCTCATGCGCAGCCTTTTCTTTTCACCTGTCAAAATGAAGGTCTCTTTATTTCTACAAAATGAATCTCCTGTAAAATGAAACGTGCATTCTAAACAAATTGAGTATTTCAGTAATTCTTTCAGTTTTTCAAAACACTGTAAACCAAAGTATTGCACACACACACAGTGCCCTTTCTCATTTGCAGTAGTGCAGTAGAATTTACAAAATACAAAATAATGTCCTTGAAAAAAAGGAAGCTAGATCATTTAGGCTGCAGAGGTTTGTAATAGTAACAATGACGTTTTGAAGTACAGCATTTCAAAGTGTTCAGTATGGAAACATCATAATCAGAATCAGAATACTTTATAGTAGTGTAACAAATGTAACATAGGTAAAAACAAAATTGACACTACTTATATTCTACATAAAAAGAGGCTATGTGACCATACCCAGTCTATTTGGGTCTTGTCACATTAACTCATCAACATCAAAATCAATGTTCACCTTTGGAACTGGTATATGTCTTGCATTTAGAAGGGCAGCGCCTTAAAAAGGCACACAAGGGCTGATCATTGTGTCTTAGAAAGTGATCCATGTGTGAAATGTCTTGCAAAAAGTGAAAACTAAGTCAAAGGCTGAGAATTAGCTTCTGGTTGTGCAGATTTGGTGTGGGATTTTGCTGTTTGTGTGACAGGTGAACTTTTTCTGTGTAAGCAGTTTTTAAAAACTGTTACGGCAATAACTGGCCTCTGTGCCTCCAATGGAGTATTTTGAAATCCTCATCATACACATATGTCAAGTCTCTCTAAGCATTATGAAAAATGGAACAAGTTTGGACAAAGGCTCCCTGGTGGAGTGTTTCTAGGCAGCAGTTTTGTTTGCTGGACCTAAGGCATTGTGCAAACATCAGGCAGGAGTCCAGCTCCAGGCCGTCACTCGATCGTTACCGCCATTGTTGAAGCTGGAAAAAAAGTTACCAAGCTTAGTGGACTTGGAAGATTTTATGTCTACACCAAAGGCTGGGATTGTCAGTGTTTGCTTCCTTTCCTTGGTGACACTGTCTCTTTATCTGAACACACAGGCTTTCTCTCTCTCTCTCTCTCTCTCTCTCTCTCTCTCTCTTCTCTATCTCTCTCTGTCTCTTCTCTCCTTGTCTCTCTTTTCTCTCTCTGTCTCTCTTTTCTTTCTCTCGCTCTCTCTCTCTCTTCTCTAGCTCTCTCTGTCTATCTCTCTCTTCTCTATTTCTCTCTCTCTCTTCTCTCTCTCTCGGTCTCTCTTTTCTCTCTCATTCCCTCCCCTAACACTTGCACAGTGAGTGAGCAAGCACAGCAACGCCTGACAGCATTCTGCAAATGTACATAATGCCAACTGTCTTGTGTACTTCCGTGTGTTTGGTGCATTTTTTTTTCCTAAGCCTGGTACATCTGTCTTCCTCCTGGTGGTAGAACTCTCAGACGGAACTCCGACATGTGCCTTGAAGTTCCACAATCCCCGGAGCAATTAATATTTTATGGTGGTAGTCTTTGTCTTTCTGTTGTTATTATTCTGACAATCTGCCTACTGTTTAGTTGCATATCGTGCCGTATGTGTTTGTGTGTGTTTTATTGCAGCCAAGTGTTGTAAGCCTATCTTGTATTGTTTTAATATGAGTTCATCACAGAGACAAAATTAAGGCCATGACACAGATTTACAGAGGGGAAAAAAAACTAGGACACTTCCAATTCAAAGACCCCTCTGAGTCAACGTAGGGGTCACAGTGTCCTCATTGTCCATGCTGTGCCTTAATTCATGAGATATTTTAAACCATATGTTTCTCTCTCCTGTCTGATCACATGAATGTAGTTTACAGTTTATATTTATTACTTCTGCTACTATTTGTTCCCTCTTTTTTTGCCTTTGCTACCGGACAGTAGGCAAGAGGAACCGGGGGTCACATGGTAAGATATATTTTAGGAACAGATGTGTTTTAGCAACCAGTAGTGCTTCAAGTTATGTCGGAAACGCCATGCTTTAAACCAGAGATACACCAAACCGACATCAAAGAACTAGCGGCGACGAAGGCCGACTGTTGCGTTGCCTCATGTCGCCTTTGTTTGGGCCAAAAATGTGCACTTGAACACACCGCGAAAACCACAGCCAACGGCCAACTAGCATGTGCGTTCTGTGCCTGCGTGAGAAGAAGTAACTGCATACCAGCAAGGTTAACATTTTCACACCACTCTCGCTCACAACAGACGGTTCCGTAATATAGCTACGTGTAATCGAGCATATGTCTGATAAGACGTTGCAAATGGCACAGACGTTGTCAGCCCTTGGTCTTTTAGTTGTGGAAAAATAGAGGCTGAGGCCATAAAATAAGGAAAACCATTTATAAATGGTGAAATCATGAATACTACCGCGACAGACTCAAGGGGCTTTCCCGAATCTGTGTCAAGCTGGAGAAATAAAAAAAGGCACTTTCCTGTTCAGTTCCACATGTTGAAGGAACTTATCAGTCCAATCATCCAGAGGCTGAATAGCCAATCAGAGTGATTTCTGTCACCGACGGACTCCGGTGCCGATTCAGCATGCTTAATCGGCCGGAAAAACACCAACGGGGGTCTGACTAGTGCCAACGGTTCAGGACACGCCGCAGAAACTAGGGCTACAGACACTCAGCTATAGCCCAACATTGGCCTACCATCGGCCTGGTGTGTCACAGGCTTTAGGTTTCAGTATGACAGCTGTGCAGAAGAACTTCTCCGCTCTGATACAGTAAGATTAGACTGTGCTTGTACTTGTTTTAAATAATCACCCTTTACAGTGAAGTACTCCCTGGCAATGATTTATACAGAGATTCCCTAACCGCTGTTAGGAGAATTCGATTAAATGAATGCTTGACTGGCAGTGTCTCTGGTGCTGAAACCCATGGCACGGACGTGTGCTCCTCTCGTCCAAATGATTTATTTATAAGCTGTTTATGTCGTTAAATAATGAATGTGTGACTAATCTGCAGCTATTGGCAACCACAAGTTCCACATGGAGAAATTGTCTTACTATTGATTAGCGCTTGTCAGAGGCAGGCCTGCGGATTATGGCTGATATTCTCGCATGTTTTGTTCCACTTGGCTGTCAGGGTATTTATAGAGTAACGGTAAACTCCCTCCTGGCAAGCTTCATCAGGGATTCTTCTAGAGTGCGATAAGGACAAAGCCATAGGGATCAACTCATTACCAGCAGTCCAGAACAGTGACCTTAGCAACGACCAGTGCTAAGTCCTCCGTATGTTATTTTATCTGGCTGAGAAGGCACCTAACTCAATTACTCCACGAGACCCTGCCAAGGAGGACGGGGAGTAAGATAACATAACTTAATATTCATACGTTGATAGAATTCTCCAAGCTTAAAAGGAAAAAATGGAAGGGCTGAAAAGTCACATGGGACCTCGCCATCCCCCTCTCCACCCCTCACCCGTTACTCCAAAAACGAAACTGAAAAAATTATAATAAATAAGCGGTAAAACATGTTGAGTATTAAAATGAGGCAAGGAATCCTTCCTCTGATTGCTCCCTGACAAAGCCCGCCAACACAGCACAAAGCTGTGGCCGCTGGTATTTCATTAAACTGGTCCTTGGCAGGTTTTCATCACATTACTGGCAGCCTGAAAACAGCGAGCCGGAGTGACGGAGTCGCTGAGCTGAGGCAGACACGACTTCCAGCCTGCCACTTGGGGAGATGGAAGCAGGCACACCTCGAACGGTCGCATCACTCCCGAATGTTCTTCACGCCTCAGACGGCGCACTCGCAGGCATCCTGCCCCGGCTCACAACACCAAAGCCAGAATGTGACGCTTTTCTAAAAGCACACGCACCTGCTGCATCACGGTGCAAAGAGCTGTTCTACCGCCAGACAGAAAATAAATAACCAAGTGATCTTGGAAATCTGTTTTAGGCCCTATTTCCTCACAACCTTTTTGGACCCCATTGAGTCTTAAGATATAGAAGAGCTGAAATCCAAATAGCGGTGTTCCTTGTCACTTCCTCCGGTGTTCCTTGCCACTGTACTGTAACCTGCTATTTAAAACTTCCAGTGGGGTGTTTTTCAGGATTTGTTTAGAATAAATTAAGTACCTTTTAACAAAAGCCAGAGTGTGCTTGAGCACTTCGCATTCAGTATAGTTCACCAGGTGCTTATTTAACCAAGAAATCTGTCATGCAGAAACCTGAACAGCATTCATGTATTGCGTCCTAGGCAAGGTATTTTTGAAACTTTCAAAAGAGATTAAAAGTAGACAAAGTGCCGCAGTAGTTCTACTCGGTTACCTTTGTCAAAGTCAACATCAAAGGGTGGATTCTTGCATTCAGCCTAGTGAAATAAGCCTTCATTTCCATAAGATTTCAATATTTTAAGCTCTTCTCCAATTTCCCTTTTTTTTTTTGCACAAATGAAACTTATTTAATAGTCACTCTTTAATTTTTTACAATTAGAATACAGATAGGCTTGGTTCGTTTTTAAAAATGTAGCAAGCACATTTCATGGAAGAATGGCTCAGTATAAAAGGCAAATGAGAGAGGGGGAGGCAATGCGACCCTGTGGACCCAGCTTCGGCCTACTGCCAAGTGATCAATTATTCAAGATATCCCCCCCCCCCCCAGGGAGGCAGACATAAAGCATGTCAAAAACAAAAAGAAGCGAAACCTACCCACCGACGTACGCTGCTTACGCCTTACGATCTGAGCAGACTCGACAGAGGAAGTGATCCGGCGCGTTTAATAACCATCTCTTTGAATACAGCACGTAGTCCATTATTACATCAGTCTTGATATTTTGATGTCCTACTGAGCAAAAATGAAACGGAAAAGGAAAGCTGACAAGGAAACATTTTTTGAGATGTGCACTTTAACAAGCCCAAGGGTTCATATCTTGGGTATCACAATCAAATGTGTCATAGAGCTGGAACAGCTGGAGCACATGTACTTTTTTAGTTTATGTATGAGTACAGTGGCTGTAAACGAGCATCAATTTCTCACCTCTCTTCGTCTTTTCTGTGTACCTCCATTTTCCTCTCTGGCTTTA
The DNA here is from genome assembly GCF_900700415.2 of Clupea harengus. Classification (NCBI taxonomy): domain Eukaryota; kingdom Metazoa; phylum Chordata; class Actinopteri; order Clupeiformes; family Clupeidae; genus Clupea; species Clupea harengus. The sequence continues at coordinate 8,166,558 of NC_045152.1, read as the reverse complement.
GATACTGAGGCTCCAGCCGACCCTGTAGCGCCAGTCATAGTGATTCCACCTCGGAATACGACGGTGGTGGCAGGGGTGTCCGAGGCCACGCTGGAGTGCGTGGCTAATGCACGGTGAGTAGAGTGTGTGTGTGTGTCTGTGCGTGGGTGAGTTGTAATGCGTGTGTGTGTGTGTGTGTGTGCCCTGTGAAGACAAAGTGGACCTCTCATTTGCTTTCCTCCCTTCCTTCCTAACCAGGAGGACATCAAATAACGGTGAATCACTGAGCTCTTGCCAGAATCACAGACTTCGACCCTGATTTTCTTTGTTTTAAATCTTAGCGTCAATACCAGGATTGGAAAATTGAATGTTTAACTCATTAATTCAGAGACGGAGTACATAAATCATCCTGATTCGTTTTAGCTAATTCCCACAGAATTGGCTGTTGCTAAGCAGTTAGATGCACTATCCCAAACATGTCCTAAAGAAGATGTCTACTGTATTTGATATATCCCATCGGGAAATAAACGTACATGGTTTGTTTGGTCCTAAAGTCCGGTGGACAAGCTGAGCATCACCTGGAGACGGAACGGGGTGGAGGTGGCGAGTGGCTTGGGCTCGTTTGGCCGGCGGCTGACCATAGTGAACCCCACGTCAACTGATGTTGGGCTGTACGTGTGCGAGGCCTCGCTGCTGGACAGTAGTGTGCGCTCGGCAGAGTCCCGTGCCTACCTGTCCATTACAGGTAAGACTCTCCAAAATCTCCAGTTCTCTCTCCCTCCCTGTCTCTTTAGTTCTACATTTCAAGGAGAGTTATCCTCTTTTCTTTCCTCAATCTCTTTTCTCTCTGGTTAGGTGTATGTGTCTCTGTTTTCTGTTTCTCTTTTCCTCTGTTTGGCTTTTTTGTATTTTTTCTCCATTATGGGTGGATCACTATCCTTTTACATTTACATTTACATTTAGTCATTTAGCAGACGCTTTTGTCCAAAGCGACGTACAAGGGAGAGAATATTCAAGCTACGAGCAATAGAACCTGGTGTAACAATAAATAAATACTACTTTACATTTAGAAATATAACAAAATGAAATAAAAAGAAAGAAAGAGTGCAGAAGTGTAACTGCTGTAATTGCAAGTTACGCACTAGTCGAAGTGCCAGTTAGGACGGGAAGTGCTCTCTGAAGAGTTGGGTCTTCAAAAGCTTCTTAAAGGTAGAGAGGGACGCCCCTGCTCTGGTAGTGCTGGGCAGCTCATTCCACCAACGTGGAACTACAAATGAGAATAGTCTGGACTGCCGTGCTTGCACAGACGGCAGTGCCAAACGACGCTCACTAGAAGAGCGCAGCATCCTGGGTGTAACATTTGCCCTTACAAGAGCATTTAGGTAGGTGGGAGCAGAACCATCAAGCACTTTGTAGGCAAGCATAAGTGACTTGAACTTTTATTTCCTTCTTATACCCCGGAGACAAGGAATACTCTTTTCTGATAGTTCTTTTCTGATAAATTATCTATAACGGGGCACCGTTATGAAGTAGATCCAGGGGAAAGAGTTTAATGACTGTACTATCAATGCTCTGGAAACTTTGAATGGTAACTATGGCAACGAAGTAAATAATGGTTGATTGAAAAGCTGTAACAATTAAAAATTAAATTAAAAATAAAAACAATAGAGGCTCCTGCAGTGAGTGTGCAATCAGGCAACTGGCAAGCTAATGAATGAACAAAATACACGTACTCTCTCATTTTGCCATTTTGATGAATTCCATGGTTACCTTGAGAACTTGCAAGCTGGCAAGCACAGAATCAGAAACAAGCTAGCAAGCTAAAGGATTGGGCTTAGCAACAGTGAAATCAACTGTAACCAAGCAAACTACCCAACATTATCCTTATCCGTGACTAAAGAAAGTAGTACTATGAACTAAACAGGTTGCCTTCTTTTTAAACAGAACCAGATGTTTCCTATATGGGCTATACATGCATGCGATCAGTGTGGCAATGAGGGTATAAGTGGAACAATGGCGTTTGTGGTCTCCTGTTATATGAAATGAATGGACGAGGTGGAGGCAAAACCGACGCCAAGCCATTTTACTATCCGCTCATCCATTCGCTTGTACTCTATTCTATATTTCACTCTTTTCTCCTCCTAGCTACTCTACTCTCCTAGCTATCCAGTATAACTGAGTATCCTACTTTTTCCAACCCACTTTATGGCTGTGTGTTCAGAGAATCAAGCACTCTCTCTTCCTCTCTCACACTGTCTCTCTCTCTCTCTCTCACACTCCCCCCCCTCTCTCTCTCTCGCTCTTTCTCCCCACCAGTCTTGTCTGTTCTCTCTGTTGTTTGCACTCATTTGCTCTCTCCTGCCTCCTGTGTCACTGTGAGAAAAATAGCGTAACTCCAATCCAACCATGTGTGCTTGTGCTCCTGCTGCTCTTAGTCCGTCCTCTAACAGGGCGCTCCGATGGCTCTTCAGTCACGTAGTGCCGATCTGCTCAAATCCCCTCCACCCCCTCTGTTTAAAGCATAAGATATGTTAAAGTCTTACATGATCGCTAAGATCCCGTATTCAGCCTCACAGCTCCGAAGGCCTTAAGAGTGTCTGTCACATCCCTCGCGAAAGAAAAATGGCTTCATGCTGTCAGCATGGCTCTGAAAAATGCTTCTAGAAGCGTGTCATTATCCCCATTAGCCAGCAGTGCGAGACATAATGGAAGTTACTTTCATTGCAGCCAGCCAGCAGAGTTGTTTGAAAGGGCCGCGTTGCTCCAAAACTCCAGGACTTACATGACTTAATTACCAAATCGGACTTGTGCGTAATTGCTTTCCCTGAGATGATTTAATGTACTCGTTCTATTTGTTGAGCATATAATGTGTTCTGGGTGTGTGGATAAACAATAGCCACCCGCCATAGATATCTTTAATAGGCTCTAATTATTAAATCAACTAGTTAGTGCCTGATTTAATGAGCCACTGCATCCAGGTGTCTAGTCTGGCCTATAGCACATTGCTAGCAGGTTTGTGTATCAGTTTATGGATGGCACACCTGTAACAGGATTAGCCAAGCTTGGATGGTCACATGCGCTGCATCCTGCCTTTATGCTACCATGGTACAACACGGAAGCACTTCCCCATCAGAGCATTTGAAACGGCTCCACTGGTTTTACAGGGGGAAAAGACGTTGAGGCAAACAGCATATTAAATATTTATGGCTCATCCTCTTTGTTCGTTAGTGTTCATTTTCAGGCTGACAGGTGTTCTGTGTATTATAAGAGGTCAGATACATATGTATTAAAGATCCGGGAGCCATAACTGGATGAATGTGTTGTTGCTGAAACAGATTGAGGTGACAGGAAGTGATGAATGTGGGCTGTCAGTGTGGCATTACCCATAAGTCAGGGGCTCAGTCAGTGTTTGTGTGCGTGTCCGTACTAAACGCCATGGCTCAAAATATATGCATTTATTCATCTGCTTGTGTATGTAAAAGGTACTCTTCAGCTCCTGTCATCAAAAGACGTGACGGTCTGCAGATTTCACCCACTGCAACAACGAAACAAACTAGAAAAAAAAGAAACGCTCACTGCGGATTGAATCCCTTGAGCTGAAAATCCCAGTGATATTGTCCGTCTCTCGTGTCGGAGTTTTGCATTTACTAAAGTGGAGAATATCGAGCTGTCTATAGGCACGCGTGGACAGCAAACAACAGGAATAACTCAGCAGGTGTGGGGTGATTTGAAGAAAAAAAATGTAAAGGAGGAGAAAATTAATTCAGAATAAGGATGGGAAAGGAAGAGAAAAGCACAACTAGAGTGGAAGACTGGAAACGTATGTACCGCTTGGTAACGACATAACCCCTATAGAAAGTCTGCAGAGCTTCACTGGCCATCTGCCGCAGTTTTGCTAAACACATGCATTGAGACATGGTAAGTACTAGGGAGAGCGACAGGAGTGTGTGTGTGCGTGTGTGTGTGTGTTTGTGTGTGTGTGTGTGTGCGTTCGTGCGTGCGTGCGTGCGTGTGCGTGTGTGTGTGCGTGTGCGCGTGCGTGTGTGTGGGGCAAAGGTTGTGGTGCTGTGTAAGCTATGCAGACAGCATGAAGTCAAAAGTGCTTTTTTAAATGCATTTTATTTTCAGTTCTCTGAAACGTTGTGTGTTGATCCTGCAATCTGTGGTCACCACAGCAATGGATTCTGTCTGTTTGTCCGGGGTCTGCCACACGACTTGTGTTCCCATGGGAATGTCCTTGAGAGTGGTAATGTTTTGTCAGGCTCGTAGATCTTGAGAGTTCATTGTTTTGACGGTTTCTTGGCCTTTTTGATACGGGTAAAACAAGTTATTTCTGGAGGACTCATCTGAACCTAACACAAGTTGTTCTTTTCTTCTTCTTGCTCTCTTGCTCCTTCTCGCAGAGGTGCCGTACTTCACAGTGGAGCCACGGAGAAAGGTCATCGGCGAGGTGGAGAGAACCGTCGAGATCCAATGCCAAGCCAGAGGTCCGATCCGCCACGCACGCACACACACCTACACACACATACACACACACACACACACACACACACACCCACACCCACACCCGGGTGCATGCTCACCCAGCAACAAGTTAAAGTTGAAAAACTAAGCACACTCCAGCACAGCACGCCTCGCTGCTCCTTCATCCAGAGCTTATCCGCGCAGCCTGTCTCGACGCCGCATGCATCACACAACACTTAGGCAGTCACAACAAACAGCAAGGTGCTTTTCATGCCAATCTCACCCATGCTCCCTCACGGACCTTCATATATGGCTTCACCTACTATTTTTTTCTCACCTTTTTTTACACAAACTGCTATATGACTTGTTGATTGCTGCCCGACCGGGCCTAATCAACCGCTGAGTGTGATCAAATTGCGAACAATGAAAGTTTCGCTTCCTAATTTGACAGATGAAGTCTTCAGAGCCCAGAGACGGCTGCCGTCTCACAGAATAGCACAACACTGGATGGCGAGCTGGAGCCATTAGATTTGAGAGATGTGCCGGGGATGTGAGAGGGCACACCCATTATCATTATATGGAGGAAGGGGAAAGGATAAAAAATGGTATTGGCTTTCTGCCAAAAAAATATCCAGCGGTGCTCATTTCAAGAGCAGTAATAGTGCTGAAATGGAAGGTCAGTCCACTGGTTAGAAGAATATTTATGATATTTGTCAGTGTTGGTTCAGGTTTGGCTCAGTGGCTTTTTCGGAGAGAAAAATTATGGCCAGAGTCTCTGATGGACTGAGATAGATAAATAAAAGCCCAAACTCATAGAGGGGGTGAGAGGATAAGGCCCTCACATCCAGTCAGTCTTTTTGATGTCCAAATATGTTTTTAAAAAGGAGATTAAAAATGGTTCTTTTGAAAACAAAAAAGAAAAACTACATATTGGAATTCCCCCTGAAGAAGCAGTGTAAAAAAAAGTTCTGTTTCCATTTTGCATCAGTATCCACCAACATAGCTACTGGTTATGCTGATGACCACCAGTCTTTATCCCCAACTAATTAAGATTTTTGAAACTAAAGTAAAATAAATCATATTATTGTAATATCATTTGTTAAGACACATGGAGAAGACAATTATTGGATTTTGGTCTCGGTAATCTCAGGAGTGCAGACTACAAGGGTTGTAGTTTTGCCTCTTCTTCCAAGCAGAGAAAGAAACAGGCCAGGGTGCTTTTCCAGTAAGCACACAAGGCTTCTGGAGCAACTGCAAGCAAAAGTGCTCCTCAAGCCAGCAATGGTTTATTGAGAGCGTCTCCATTTCATCTTCTGTGGAGAGGTAGCCTTTCAGAATCCCCCCCTGGGATCAAGGGACTGAGTCTGATCTGCTTACAGCCACTCATTAACTCTCTCTCTGATTCTGTTTGAAGCCCCCGTAGAAAAAAAAGAAAAAGAAAAAGTCTGCATTCGCTTTATGATCCTTTCACGTGGAGTGGTGTTTGATATATATCCGTTCCCTATAAGCAAAGCAAGCCTCGATTAAATGAGTTTTAATAGTACGGCTCCATGGCCGCCTCGTCACAAAGCGCTTTGGAGCTGCTGTGAGTGATTATTTTCCCTGTCAGCTCTTTTAACTGTTACTTAAGTCATTCCTCAAGAGTGCACTTTGGCTAACTGCTGAAATATCCTAAGTCGTGCGAGACCAGTTGAAGGCTTCTGTTTCGAGGCTTAATACGTGTGGGCCTATCTGTCTGCGTTGGCGGGGTGGCGGAAGGCCTTCAGCGTCGGGATGGTATAAAATATACTGTGAGCTTGAGTGTTTGCCGGAATCAGAGCTAAATGCCCGAAGGTAATGATCCACAATTAAATCCACTACTCGCGCAGTTAGGTTGTTGAAAACGTCTGCAGTATCCACATGGGAGCGGAATTAGCCATAATGATTATCTTGTTCACTTAGTAAATGTTTGCCTTATGGATTATGAACTAGGTAATCCTCTATTTACATGGTCAACAAATAAAGAGCTTGATTTGTTTTGAAATAGTGGTCGTCTTCCATGTCTGTCTGTCTCTCTCTCTCTCTCTCTCTCTCTCTCTCTCTCTCTCTCTCTCTCTACAGGGGTGCCAGCACCCAGAATTGAATGGTATAAGAATGCGGTGCCTCTGAGTAAGCTCAACAACCCCCGCTACAAAGTCCTATCCAGCACGGGCCTCCAGGTCAGGAAGGTGCACCCCAGTGATGCCGGCATCTACCAGTGTTTTGCCAGGAACTCAGCCGGAGAGAGCCAGGCGCACACCTACCTAGACGTCACAAGTGAGTCCGATTATCCCAATAACCAGCACGTAGGGGTGCTCTCACATTCTCAGACATGTTCAACTCTCAAAAATCTGTATAAGAAAAAAAGAAAAACACGGTCCTCCGTGTTACGAGCTAGATGTCCTCTCCTCACCCCGAAAGCTCATTCCCATTCATTGGTATGACTGTTGTGTTTGGTAAAATGATTTTGCTCAGTGTGTGGAAAAATTGAAGACCCACCTTAGCTGCCGTGGACACAAGGGGCAAGGAAGGAAATAGCCCGTCATCCACGGCTGCCTGCTGTGCCGCGGCTTTTTATCGTTGATGGCCACTTTGAGTGTGTAACCTCTCCTCGGGCGCTGTGTGTGAAACAATCTAATCAAGCACTGTAATTATGCTTCAGTCTGACTATGTGATTTTTTCTCCCCCCCCCTCATGCCAATGCTCCTCTACAGGCTAGTGTAATGATTCTCACATAGAGTAGGGGTTCTCAACGCCTTCTTTGTGATTGTCTTTGATTATATGCTAGGTCTAGAACAGTCTCCACAGACAACAAAATACAGAGAGCTGAGAGAGGAAAGAAAAAACATTGACTGGAGAGGGCTGTTGATGCCCTCCTACGCCACACTCCGAACTAACGCACAAAAGGAGTTCGTCATGGAAATATGTTGTGCCCACATTTCTGAAAGCATGAAATGAGACTGCGGTGTCGTCTGCAGATGCGCTTGCTATCTGCAGCAACAGAGAGTCTTAGTCATTGTATTGATCGTTGCCTGGTCTTGTCTCGAAGCATTGATTGTTGACGTTGCACTGACCAGTGATTGAATCGAAAGGCAGTGTGAGTCGGTCCCTTGGGCGTGTTGCTCCTGTGCTGATCTGTTTCATGCCACAGTGATCAAAGACAAGTACAGTGAATTAATAGCATTCCCTGCTGCAATCTCTCTCTCTCTGTGTATTTTGTCCCTAGAGAGGAGCCTTAGCATAATGCTTCTTTTGTACAGTAAATAGCACTAAGAGAAGAAAACAGGCTGTTTACCGCCCACAGATGTTCTAGAGGTTTCTGCATATGGTGTTGCTTGATCTGTGCATGTGCATATAGCAACTGAGAATTAAAAGGAAGTCCATGTCTTATGCTTTTTTTTTCCTTCTTCTTTTGAGGGGAAAATTTAAGAAGCTTTCAGGGTGTTGTTTAAAAGGCACTGCTAAGGAAGTCGCTTTTCAACAGTCATTTATGTGATCAGTCTCCACGGAAACATGTGCGCAGGCACACACACACACACACACACACACACACACATACACATACACACACACACACCCACACGGCGAGGCCGTTCCCTCCTTGCCGGAGCAGAAATTGGTCCGTAATGGGCTTTATTCTCCCATCTTGATTACTTCAAATTGACATGGCAGTGTCTCCGCTCTGCATGCCAGGGAGGCTGCCTCTCTGCTCGGAGGGCCCCCCGTCTGAAGCACGCGCTGGATCCTGCTTAAATGGAGCCTTCCCTTCATTTACACCCATTCAAAATGACCAACCAGTCACATAGTCTCCATTAGGCGCTCCAAATCAAGATAATTGGATTCATACGGGGTTGTTTACGTGACTTGAAATGCGCATTTGTCAATGTGTGCAAGATGGCAAGCAAACTGTCCTTTGTTGCCGCGTGGCTGATAAAAATAATGAAAATGTGTCATCCTCCCTTTAATGAGTGCAGAAACAGAAAAATTTTCCAAATTTCCAGCTGTTTTTGCACCTTGTGATAATCTCCGTTTCAAGGGGCTGTTTCAAGTCTGCAAACAGAGCAGACTGGGTTCTCCCTCTTCGCAGTACCTGCATCATTTATTTGAGTGAACATCCCAAGTTGATGCTAAGGCTGTTTATGCCAAGCAGGGACATCTGTAGCTCTTCTCTCAGGTGATTTCTTGACCAGTTTTGGGAAGGTAGGTCTATTCAAATAAGTGTGTCTCAGTTGCCCAGAGATAATGGCCCTCATTCTCGAACATTTTCTGAAGTTTCTTCTGAAATGTTTCTTACGGGCTTCGGAAAAACAACGTAAGCAAAAGACATCCGCCAAATTCATGCACGCTTGAAAATGTGGTCCTACGCAGCAGAAGTTTTCTGGGCTGTGCTCCCCCGGAAGAGTTTTCTTAAATTGAAAGCGCGTTCTCGTGCTCCTGAATTTGCATACATACACGCCCTGCCAGCTCCTTATAAGGGCACGCAACCGTAGTGACGTGTGCAGTCGGAATCGACCGAATCTACACGAAAGCAACAGCAGTGTTCGTGTACATTACATTTAGTCATTTAGCAGACATTTTTGTCCAAAGCGACGTACAAGGGATAGAACAGTCAAGCTACGAGCAATAGAGACCTAGTGTAACAATAAATACTACTTTACATAAGAAATAGAAAAACGAAATAGGAAATAAAAACGAAGTGCAGGAATGTAACTGCTATAAGTGCAAGTTAAGCACTAGTCGAAGTGCCAGTTAGGAAGGGAGGTGCTCTCTGAAGAGTTGGGTCTTCAAAAGCTTCTTAAAGGTAGAATGGGACGCGCCTGCTCTGGTAGTGCTAGGCAGTTCGTTCCACCAACGTGGAACTACTTGAAAATTCTGGATTGCCGTACTTGCACAGACGGCAGTGCCAAACGACGCTCACTAGACGAGCGCAGCATTCCGGTGTAGTGCTTTTATTTATTTTATGACATCACGGTGCCTCGTAGAATCATGACTATAGACCTACATGTGAAACGTAATTGTTAATGATACTTTAATCCGAGGATCTGTAGAGTTGATGTGAACGCAATCACCAACGATTTCTCACAAATTCATTAACACGGAGAGTTTTCTTAAATGCGATTCCTCAAAAAACCACAAGATGGCCCACGGGGAATCGCATTTGAGAAAACTCTGGCCGAGTTACGACTGCTATTTCGAGTTCGGAAAGTCTTCTGAAGTTCAGAGCAAATCCCAGATGAGAAAACTTTCATGAATGCCAAATGTTGTCCTAAATCCAATTCAGAAGAAATACCTCTTAAATTCCTCTTAAATTCTTCTTAACTGCGTTCGAGAATGAGGCCCAATATTCAGATCCCCAGATGTTGCCCAGTGTTGCCCTGTGTAGCTTTGACCTTGGGTGGAGCCCCGGCTGGCAGAACCGTGCACCATGGGTATTACCCGTATGTGCCCCGAAGAGGGGGTTCTGGGCAACTGTGGTGTGTCAGGTGCTGTTATGTGGATGTATTGCACATGCACATGGTCTCACAACCCCTCTGCTCTCTGCGGTTTGTAAACTATGTGAGAATCATACGTTAAAGAAGATTTTTCAGTCTTCTTTATGAAGAATGTTGTTGTTTCTCTCGTTCACTACAGTCCAAGGCCTGAGCCCACTCCACAGGTGGCATCCTGGGTGCGATATAAATGGAAGGCAGTTTGATAGGCAGGGGGAAAACACAGAAGACGTGAAAAAGCCTCTCCTGAACATCAGCCACGAAAGTCTGGAAATGCCACTGTTTCACAGACGTGCACAGAGCTTTTAAATCCCAACAAAAGATGCAATTCATCCCCTCCAAACTGGCCATCTGCACACTTTTGGAGTGCGTTGGTTTTGAGAACCCCAGGTGGTTGAGGCTGTAAATAGAAGATCAGCCGAGCAGAGAGAACAGATTGGTGGCTTACTCTTTAATTGAGGACAACAATTCATAATTGAAAAAAGAAAATTCCCGTCTCGCTAATACAATTCATTTGTCTTCTTACGGGCGTGTGTAGTACAGTAAAAGCTGCTTTTCTGAAACCATTTGTCTGAATAAGCGCTGACGCCTTTTATTGTGCAACGCATTGAAAGAAAAAAAACACATTCTTGAGCAATTCCTGCTCTTTCCTGGACAAAGAGTGTAACCATTAGCAACCCACCTGCTCAGTGCATCGGTGGATTTGAAAAGGGTGTGGTGTGTTTGTTGGATTGGCTGTGTGTGTGTGTGTGTGTGTGTGTGTGTGTGTGTGCATGTCTGGGTGCATGTCTGTGCACGTGTGCAGGTGCGTGTGCCTGTGTGTGAGACAGACGTGTGGGCGGTAGGCGTCAGATGTCTCCGTCTCTCAGTCAGCGTGTGTGTGTGTGTGTGTGTGTTCACCCCATGCAGGCATGGCTCCGGCGTTCCTCGACCCGCCCTCCAATGCCACCGTGACCGATGGGGCCGTCGCCACGTTCTCGTGCCAGATCTCCGGAGCGCCCAAGCCTGCCATCACCTGGAAGCGAGGTAACTAATCCCTGCCCTCTCCGGGGGGAGACCCCTTTCTCCTCAGGTGCCGTGGGGTCAGGCCATCCTCCTGGCAGCCCAGATATGATGGATGGGGGGGGCCATGTCCCATCCCACAATCCTCTCTGCTCAGGTGGGAAGGGCTGCCAATGAGCCACAGGCATTACCAGATAGGCTCTGTAATGTGTGTGGGCGTATATACTGGGCTGAGTATACAAATCCACAGCCGGGCTCATACTAGAAAGAAAAAAATAGAGCTGGATTTTTCTCCTCTCCTCTCATTCTTAACACTGATGTTTTAATGCAGTCATTTGCTGTCACGTCGAGGCTTTACATCTTGCCAAGTTCCTCAGGCGTGTATACTTTCTCAGCGGTGACACAAATTGATGCGCAAAGTAATGTATTTTGCTCTTCGCAGGAAGCCATTAAGATATCTTTGTTTCAGCTGATTGGCAACAGAAAAGATCATTTCATGCAACAGCAACACAAATCCACCATTTTATGCTACTGCTACAGTTTTTTTTCTCCCTTTCTTCATAAAGTGATTTCCATAGCTATCCCAATTATGTGGCAGCATGTAACATCTCCTAACAAGGAAGACACCAGTGAAGGCTGTTTCAAGAGGATTTCCCCTCTGGGACAACTTTAAGCTGCTAATAAAATCATACAGAGTCGAGTGCGCACACGCAGTAATGCCCCATTAATCCCCTGTCTGGCAGCAAAAGTTAGCTGAATCCCTTGTGTTTGTGTGTGTGTGCATATCATGGGTGTGTGTGTGTGTGTGTGTGTGTGTGTGTGTGTGTGTGTGTGTGTGTGTGTGTGTGTGTGTGCATATGTGCGTATGTGTGTATGTTTGTTTGTACGGTTTGCATGTGTGTTATTTCACGTGTGTGTATATCTGCCTCTGTTTCTGGTTGTGTGGTTGACGTTTGTGTGTGTGTGTGTGTGTGTGTGTGTGTGTGTGTGTGTGTGTGTGTGTCATAGCAGACTCTCAGACCTTGGCCAGTGGCTCGGTACAGATCCCTCGTTTCACGCTGCTAGAGTCGGGAGGTCTGCAGATCAACCCAGTGGCGCTGCAGGACACGGGGCACTACACCTGCTACGCAGCCAACACTGAAGGAGCCATCAACGCCTCAGCCAGCCTCACTGTCTGGAGTAAGAGCTCTCCCCCACACACACACACACAACATACACACACACACACACACACACACACACACACATACACTATACCATGATATGCACACACACACACACACACACACAAACCAACACAAATAAGATATGCACAGGAACTGTAAAAGATATAGACACGCAACTTAGAAAACACAGGTACATGCACTCCAATATGCACATGCACACGTGTGCCCTCACCTACATTTAAACACACACACACACATATATACAATCATGTTTGCACACACACAGTCACACATACACACACACACACACACACACACACATATATATACAATCATGTTTGCACACACACAGTCACACATACACACATGTGCATGCAGCAAAAATAACTTTCAGGCGGTGTGTAAAGAAGAACTGTTCATTTATGTGCTCATCAGATACCATAGGCTGCACACTCACTACTCCAGAGGTTCTATGTACGTGCCTCATGAGGTGATAATGTGTCAGAGATAAATATGGGCTAGGTTAGCATCTAGACTTGTGTGACTGACAGCCAAGAGTGTTAATCTGTTCCTCAGAGTGTTCACGGCTTCAGAGACACAAACACACACACACACACACGCACACACACACATAGTATTGAGTATGTTTGCGTGGTTGTGATGTTGTCCGTACCGCCTCTTGTTTCTTCCAAGGTCGCACTTCCATCTCACTGCCGCCTACAGACCGGCGCGTCATAAAGGGAACGACGGCCATCTTGGAATGTGGCGCCACCCACGACCCCCGTGTTGCTCTGAGGTAGAGGCATGATGGATGATGTGAATGTGTGTGTGTGTGTGTGTGTGTGTGTGTGTGTGTGTGTGTGTGTGTGTGTGTGTGTGTGTGTGTGTGTGTGTGTCTGTGAATGTGTGTGTGTGTGTGACTATGTGTGTTTGTGTGTGTGTGTGAGACTGTGTGTGTGTGTGACTGTGTGTGTGTGTGTGACTGTTTTCCTGTTCACTAGCATATATATGCGTGTGTGTGGACATTGTCCCCATTCCCACAGGCTGTGCGATCCATCATGACACCAGGAACATAGTTTCTAGTCCGACAACCGGAAATCTGCTCAAATAAGGCAGCGGCTCCTGTCCCAGTCTTGGCTGTGTTACCCAGCACTGTGTGTGGTTCAGGGCCTCGAGAGGTTCACTCATAGTGCATGGGGCCAGTGTCAGGTGCATCGCTCCGCTTAGAGATACCGTACCCCAGAGCAAACCTGGAACTGATAATGGCATACCATCATGGCAATGTTACCAAATACCTTTAATTATAAATATAACAACATATAATTGTGAATAATATAATACATGTAATACTAATGCAATAGACCTGTAACCAAAAGTGTTTGACCGACCAACAACTGTCATCACACACCTTAAAATTGATCATGTCCTTCACAGCTGAGCATTTTTAAGGGTTTACGACATAGCAGCGTGTAGCGTAATGTGTAACTGATAGCGTTTTATTTTTACCCCTTTGTGTACAGCTTTGTGTGGAAGAAGGATGGCGAGCTGGTCACCCAGTCCAGAGGGGGGCGTATCAGCCTGCAAGACGGCTCTCTGCTCATCACGCAGACCTGGTCCGGCGACATCGGCGACTACACCTGCGACGTGCTCTC
>NC_045152.1:8072788-8147788 GCF_900700415.2 Clupea harengus | reverse complement strand
CAGCTATCGTTGTGTCAACTTCTGCGATTTGTATTTGTTTGTATTTCGTTTTTTCAGCGCTAGTTGTTTTTTGTCCACTTTCTCTCACTGTGCTTCTGCTCCTTGCAGACTCCCCATGGAAGGTTTACCTGCCAGAGGTGGACCCCTCCCTTACTGGAGCTGTGGTGAAGGGGCTCACTCCGGCCAGGACCTACCAGTTCAGAGTGTGTGCCGTCAATCAAGTGGGCAAGGGCCAGTACAGCACTGAGACCAACAGGTATTCATCCCCTACTTACACTAACTACGCACCACACATCCCAACATCCGCTCGCTCAAACATCTAATTGACAGAGCACTACAGCATGCTTTTGTTTTGTTTGTCGTCTTGCCTCCTTTTAATTTGATGGGAATTGCCATTGAAGATGAGGTTTTGACATCTCCTCTGTCTTTTTGTATTTGCTTTGTGTTGGGGTATTAATTAATGGCGGCCTGGTATCTTGCTGATTAAATCTGTGAATCACAGGCGACAGTGGAGCTCTGTGTTAACAATGCTTTTCACTGTTGGAACATCAGCCCAGGATAGCAGCATATTTATGCTCTTTTTTTCTTTCACACTTTCACTTACAGCAGTATAGGTCTAGTTCATGTTGATTCATTCAACAACAAGGTTAATGAAGATGATGTTTAAGCCAGCAATATGCCTGGAGATTACCTGCATTCAGTGCTTCAACATCCCTTGCCATCTCACAGCCTATTCAGTTTATGCCCAGACTAGTGCAGGCCAGAGGCCTTGATAGTGACTGTGTAGATATTTCCAGGTCCATCCCATTTAGTGCTGTCTTTACTCTACTCAAACCATTGTAGAAAATTGTGTATTTAGTTTGTCTTGAACCTCAACACACACCCACACACACACACACACACACACACACACACACACACACACACACACACACACACACACACACACACACACACACACACACACACATACACTGTCCTGCAGGAGCCTTGGCATTGTGAGGGAACACCTCTGTAGAAAAGACCATTTGAGCCCTGAAGGACTGAAAGTGGCTATCCTCTCTCTCTCTCTTTTTATTTCTCTCTCTCTCTCCCTCTCTCTTTCCCTCTCTCTCTCTCTCCCTCTCTGTCTCTCTTTTTCTCTCCCTCTCTCTTTCTCTCTCTCCCCCTCTCTCTTTCCCTCCCCCTCCCTCTCTCTCCCTCTCTCTCTCTCTCTCCCTCTCTCTTTCCCTCTCTCTCTCTCTCTCTCCCTCTCTATCCCCCTCCCTCTCTCTGTTTCTCTCTTTCTCTCCCTCTCTCTTTCTCTCTCTCCTCCTCTCTTTCCCTCCCCCCCTCCCTCTCTCTTCCTCTCTCTCTCTATCTCTCTCTCTCTCTCTCTCTCTTAATCAGAGCTTTCTTTCACTGGGTGTCAGACACCTTGCCCATGTCTGCTGTGCCAACTCTTATCAGCACCTGACAGGTTAAACTGGGCCTCTGGAGGAGGTGCTGCCCACCTTCACTGCCCAACCGTCGCCTCTCCACCCCACGCTGCAGAATCGGTCGTCTGTATGCATCGCCCGAATCGCTGCGCCATGCGCCCATAAGTCAAAGAGAATGTGAACATCCTCTGGAAGCAGATGTTCTTCGGTGAAAAGCGTTTCGAGGCAGGCTGTGCTTTATTCTGAGACACGGGCAGAAGGGGGAGAGTGTTTGTGTGGATAATGACAGCGCGCCCAGTCAAAATGCCAAAAGCAGTCAAAATGGCCGACAACCTGGAGGAAGCCAGTCATTCTTGACAAAAGCCAGACTCTCGGGAAAGCTGTATCGCTCATCCACACAGTGTCATGGGGCCTTTTCTGGGACTTCAATCATAGCATAAGACTGCTAATAGGATGATAGCATGTGTCTGACCAGTTTGGCAACTTCTTGACTCTGAGACCTACTTTGGGGAACACATGTTTGTTATTTTCCCCTCATAATAATATGTCACTTGGGTTAATCTCTGAGAATAATCTGATGAGACTAATATTAAAATTTCAACACCTGGCACACTGGAGAGTGAACTCCTATCTGACCTCAATTAATACTTAACTTTATCTTGGCCATACAGAACACTTGAAACATTTAAGAGCTTTAATTTATGAAATTGGTATTTAAATTATCCATTAGGTTGGGTAAGACCAGTTTAAACCATGATAAAACTATGCAGATGTTCTAGTGAGACTCAAAACTGCAATATTTCCCATTTATGTAATTATTCATTATTTTATGTTTTATTATTATTATTACACTTTTATTCTACTGCTATTTTAATATGGGTTTTCATCTTTAAATGCTTAGCCAGGTTTATTTTTATACAAGTGATTAGACTCATTCTCTGACAATAACCATTCAGATATCGCCTGGAATCAAACCATGCCCATAGTGAACAGGGCCTATGAGGCTACTGTCAAACCTGAACAAAACGCAACAAAACATGAGACACTCAGATACAATCTGCAGCTGATTCTGTTCCCGAGTACTGTTGCTGGTGAACACCACAGATACCAGTGTCAAAATCTCCTCCTAACCCTCTGGATCCACACGTGGCACACCCGTCGCTGTCACCCCCACACACACACACATGAGCCGCACGCGCCCATGAGGTGTTTCCGAGCAGCCTGTGCTAGTTTCCGCGCGAAGCTGCCTCTTCAGGGACGGAGTTAAGCAGGAGACAGCGAGCGGCGCAGAGCAGCGCAGCCGTGGAAGGCTCCCCCATCAGTCTTCTGTCTCCAGGCCCGGAGTCGCCGTGTCACATCTGTCTCTTCTTTGCCTTATTAGGCAGAGGGAGCAGTAAAATGGATGACAGTCTCATAAAAACGCCGTCTAGCCTGCTCACCCGTAATGAGACGTGGCAGAGGCGGCTTTGGCTGGCATTCATTGCAGTAGTCTGTTGTTGTTGTTGTTGTTGTTTTTGTTGTTGTTGATGTTGATGTTGTTGTTGTTCCACTTGTTGTCTTTGCTGCTGCCGCATCCTGCTTCAAGGTAACACTATGGGAGATGTTGTCATGAATATTCAGACTTAGAGCCGGTGTACATGGCACCGCCATCATTCAAGCCTGCCTGTTGATATTGCCACCTGCTAATAAGTGGAGCAGGCCTCTCCATGCTGTATGGATGATTAACCGCCTGCTTTTTATTTTTATTTCCCGACACCGCCACTCTCGGGTCATTCCATTAGGCCTTCGCCACCGCGCACACGGCGTGTCCTGCGGGGAAATTAATGGATCGGCCCCGGCATTGTTTATGCTGAGAGGCAGATGTTTCATGGCCGACGGCTGCACCGCGAGTGTGTAAAACAAACGCGTAAATATACCCGTGAAGGACAGTGCCGCCTCAGCCAGGCGCCGTGGCAGGCCGGCAGAAGTGCAACCGCCGTATGCTCGTGATTAGGCAGATTTACACATCGCCATCGAGAGAGGAGAGATGCGCCAAGATATTTGTTATCAAGGGTATTAATTATGAAATGGACTGCTGTGGAGAAATGACAAGTGGCCAGAGATTTAGCAAGAGGTTGACCATAAATCTGGAATAACCCACTGAACCCATTAAAAGTTAATGCAGATTTAACCGTCCATTAGCATGGGGCGCACGAAGCAGGATGAACAGCGGAGACACGATCTCGTCCAAGTCTGCCACCCCGACGCCGCGATTCATTTTTAATTTTCATTCATTTGAGAAAAGCTCATTATGTCTCGGGAGTGTGAAGGTGTTTCCAGAAGTCTCGGATGGTGAATTTCCCCGAGTGCAGAAAAACAGACCTTTGATTCAATGATGTCATGCCTACCCCTTCTAACCACCAGTCAGCCGGGGTGGAGCTTCTCTGTGTGTATTTTACCATTTTGATTGCTCACTTTGCCTCATGGGCCCTCCGCTGAGGCTGAACAGCTGAAGAAGGATCTTCATTCAAAAACACTCAAGCTTTCAAGCAACCTTTTATACTGAACTGGATCTACTCTCGCTTCTCTCTGTGCACAACAGTGACTCAGTGGATTTTTGTTGATCATTTACATATGGGAGTGCGCCTGTCACAGATTAGTGTCTAGCAAGGGAGCAAGCTTGCCAGGTTATCCATCCATAATGAACTGGCTTCCTGTGAGGAGCAAACTCTGTGCTTTCACATTACAAATGGACCTCTGCTTCTCATTATGTTTTTATTATTTCTCTTCCTCCAGGGAAATATGCATTGCATCTCATCATGCTTATAGTCTGCGGATTAGTAAGAGTTTTAGTAGCATCAAACACATTATTAAGAGGAAGGCTTGTTGCTCCTCCTTTATGATGTTTTCTTTGGTTGAAGTTTGCAAATTCGGGTCATCTGGGACCGTGCAAGATTTTTTTGAAATGTTTGATTAAACATTAGTTAGAGCAGTGGTTCCCAAACTTTTTACAGTCCCGTACCCCTTCAGACATTTAATCTCCAGCTGCGTACCCCCCCCCCCCCCCCCCCCCATTGAAAAAAATACCTATTACTTTAATTCCGTTTTAATCCGTTTCGGCTCATTTTTTTCACCCAGAGGTAGATTGATGGCTTAAAATGAGTGAATAATATGTGCCACAAGTGACCCAAACCTTCTAAGGTTGTTGTTTGCCAGCCATCAACAGAACAGAAGACTAAAAAAACATTATTTGCAGGCGATTGGGAAGATGAGCGAATTCATTTGACAGGCTACGGAGGTCTGTGTTGAATAGGGGGGCGTGGCCGGAGCGGTGTTCACCACAGACGTGACATTTTCTCAGTGGTTTTGTTTTCTAATTAATGCTTGTTCATCGTTGCGATCGTTGTTGTGTTTATAAGAAAGAAATACAGCCTTGCAGGACAAAATACAGGGGAATTTGGGCGATTTTGTTGCACAAAATGATGTTTCCGTCTGAAAGTTGCAATTCTGTTTCAAACGGTACATTCTGCGAATTCCGTCCGTTTTCTGTTATCGCGGAAATTTTCTCCCCGCGTACCCCCTGAACCACTTTGCGTACCCCTGGGGGTACGCGTACCCCAGTTTGGGAACCGATGAGTTAGAGCATCACTACCAGTACCACTAACATGCATATTAATTGTTTTCTTTTTAGTGTTTTTTGTTATCATCTTCATAAAAGTTCCACCTCAAATTAAAAACGAATCTTTGTTGTGTAGGCTCCTGGCCTGCATTTATTTCAGAAGTTTGAAACCAAAAAAACTAAAAAATGTAAACATCGCTGAGGCCACAAACATGTTTGGAATCACTAAGCAACAGCTGGAAAGGTCTGGAGGTCTTCTGTCCAATTTGCAAGAAAAAAAAAGAAAACCAACAGCAAAAAAATATGGAGAGAAGTGGATGTTTTGAACACTTGACTGAAAGTGGGTAAAAGTTTAAGTGTAGCTGTTTTGAAAACTCTGACCTTGACTCTTGACTACAGTGTGAAGCCTACAGCTGCATCAAAAATGATTCTGTCCCCTTTAACCTTCAAGATATTCAGGTATTATAAGTACAATTTATTGAAATATATGATTTGTGGACTTACAGAAGATAAGTTTACAGTTCAGAAAACCATTAAACTCCAAAAGTCAGTATTTTGTTGACTGCATTACTCTTTATAACCTCCAGTGAGTGTCTAGTAAGCGCTAACTGGCTTCAGACATTAGAAACGTACCCCATTCCTTAGGTGCAAAAGCTTCCAGCAGTGATATTCTTTAGCTTCCATACTGCCACTGTTTCCTTTCAATCCACCAACGATTCTCAATGGGATTGAAATCTGGGTGCGGATATGGTCACTTCAGTTCTTGCCTCATCAGATGATCCTGTTGTAATGCGAGGGTTTTTACTAGCTATCTTGATCAAAATGTCTCTTTCCCCCCAGGTAGGTTTACCTACAGTACAATAAGCATTTCATTTTCATATAATATTGCTAACTGTGCCTTTTGGAACAGTTCCTTGTGCCACTGCAGTTTTGATGTAATGAAATAATTGCGTCTCTCACATTTTTTGATTGCTGATTCCTTTTCCATTTACATACATATCACGGCTTAGGCAAATTATGTGTCATTATTGAGCTCCCAAAGGCTTAACACAATTTTGTCGCCTTACTGACTAATAAGTGATTTATAAGAACAACTTTGATTAGGAGTTAGGAGAATAATTTTGCATACTATTATTATTATTATAAGGGGAATGCTTTTGCATATAGATATTTGTGGATAATTTGAATTATCATTGTAAAATCAACTTTATATCATCAAATGCAATCACATGTGTATTGGTGATGTATATTTTGGATATGTTTTACTCAGAGAGGGGTGAATAACTTTGAGTACAGTCCATAGAAATTTTTCTCAGATTTGCCTTTGCTCACATTTGGAAAACAGCCCATGGGAGTGGATAGAGTAAGCATCAAATGCGATATCCCAAAGTGCTTCCATATTTCCTGACATTTTTGTCAAAGCCATCTCATTTCCTGGTTTACCCCATGTCTCTGCAGACTGATGCTACCTGAAGAGCCCCCCAGCGCCCCGCCCAAGAACATCGTGGCCAGTGGCCGCACCAACCAGTCCATCATGGTCCAGTGGCAGCCCCCCCCTGAGCCTCAGCTCAATGGGGTCTTGAGGGGCTACATCCTCAGGTATGAGAACCAGTGGACCCAGGACTGACTACACTGATATGTGCCTGTGTGTCTTTGTGAAGCGTGCATGAGGACGATGGTTAAGGCATGCATACAAATGGGCAATGAAACCTTCGCCTTAGGTCTTAGATAACAAGAGTTGATTTGACATAACCATAGAATATTCAGTTTTTTTGCTGCTGTTTTTGTTACCAATGACCAATTATTATTGTGTTTATTGTCCCATGTTCGATTAACTGATTAAAGGTACAGTCCGCACTTGTAATCCCATACACTTTTGTCAGATTCAGGGAATTGCTTTAAGATTCTAGATAGATCGATTCTAGATAGATCGATTCTAGATAGATTCTTAAGATTAAGATTCTAAATGTTATGACTTTTACCATCTTAACAACAAAGGGTTATTGGAGTGCAGTTTTGTTGTTGTTGTTGTTGTTTTGGTGTGCTTGTTCTATTTTGAGAGCACCTACTGTAAGTGTATGTATGTGTCTGCCTCTGACCTTGAGGGTGATCATTTAAGTGTAGGTAAGAAGTAATTGCCCCTGTCCCTTTGCCTGGCTTAATGACTGCAGCGTGAGTTGCGTCTGGGCTGAAAGCCTCGTCCGCAGCTGTTACTGGCATACACGCAGCCTTGGGGCTCCCACAGAGCTGCCGTAATGCATGGCAGGAGGATACCATCTTCATCACCACTCACTCTCTTCCTCTCTCTCTCTCTCTCTCTTTTTCTCTCTCTCTCAAGGCCAATTCAGAGTCCAAGCGACTATGTGTCGCTCTACAAAATAATCGGAAAAGAAATTATAATCGACGGATGTTGATAATGCAGCACTGTAGGCTTTCATAGTCCTGTGTCAGAGACAAAACTTCAGAATAAAACATCATCTGTAGTTTCTATGTATGTATGACGACATAGCTAATGTTTACAGTCAACATTAGATCTGCGCTGTACAAATAAATTATTTGATTTGATCTAATCGCGAAACAACAACAACAACAAAAGAGTAAACACAGTCACACACTGTGACCACGGCAACACACCAGAACGTAGAACTTTGCGTTGCTATCCAAACAGAGTGCGATAAAGTCTGCTCCCTTTGACATTTTTTGATGTACGCGACAAGCTCTGAGACACCCTGGCAGGCACAGATTTGGTCTCTTTGACATCAGCTTTTCGCCTGGTCTATGAATTGGCCTTTACGTTCCTTCTTGTTCTCTCTCTCCAGTTCTCTCTCTCTAATTCACTCTGGTGCTCTTTCTCTCTCTCCCCGAGTTGAGAGCAGGGACAAGCTCAGTCGGCTTTCCCCATCACGCAGACTCCACTTACACTGTGCACACCTCCTCTCTCTCTCTCGCATTCATGAGTGTTCAATGGCTGAATTGGGAGAGAGAGAGATGGAGGGAGACAGTTGAAAGAAAGAATTCAGTGATTTTTTTCGCACCTCAATGCACCATACAGAAAGCCATAATAGTGCCCAAGCTGTCTTCAGTCGATTCCTGGGTGTCAAAGACAGAAAAAATAGGAGTCAATCAGGGCTAAATAACTGTCAAGAAATGAATAAGAAACAAGTGAACGTTCTGGGTTGCTAAATGTGGTTGCCTGATAACAGGCTGCAGAAAAGAAGACCCCTGTCTTTTGTGTGTCGTTGTGTTGTTGAATTCCTCGCTTGGAAGAAGACAGAAGGGGAGGAAAAAAACAGGGCCAGGCGTAAAAAGGAAATAGTCCCTCTAATTACAGGCTGTGGGATGGCTGCTGATGGAGCAGTGACCTGGAAGGAAATCATTGTCACTAACCGTTTGGCCATTGATTCTTCAACTGCAGGTATCGCCTGGCGGGTCTCCCCGGGGAGCATCAGCACAAGAACATCAGCAGCCCCGAGATCAACTACTGCCTGATCACGGAGCTCATCATCTGGACACAGTATGAGATCCAGGTGTCGGCGTACACGGGCGCGGGTCTGGGTGTTTTCAGCCTGCCAGTGACAGAGTACACGCTGCAGGGAGGTAAGACCTCTTTGGCTCTCCTGTCGTTTGTCTGGCATGTTCTTGGCTCTCGCTCTCTAACTCGCTCACTCGCTTTTTTTTTAGTTTCTGTTCTTGCTTTGCCAACCTCTCTCTCTCTCTCTCTCTGTCGCTCTCCACCTTTCTTTTGCTTTCTCTTCTCACTCTCGCTCGGTCTCTCACCCCTTGCTTTCTTTTTCTTTCTTCCTGTCTGTCATGCTCTGTTTTACCCTCGCTTTCTCATCTCATTTCTCTTTTGCTTACTCTCTCTCTCTCTCTCTCTCTCTCTTTTTATTTCTCACTCTCTCTTTCGCTCCATCCTCCACCAGCAGGCCTATCACCCAGTAATGTCCAAAGGCCTCTAAAGCGCCTCTTGTTTACTCAGCCTCCTGCCAGGGTCAGGTGCTCCGGAGCAAAACCATCCATTCACGGGGCCCCTCTTGTGTGTCTGGAGTACTAGGGAGCTGCCGGCTGACTTTGAAGTTAATCCTCTTCAAAACAATTACACCAATTATGGCTTCGGCTGGGGCCCGCTCTCTCTGCCATGCGAAAAATTATACCTTCAACGTCAATGAGGCTCAATGAAATCCATTTCAGGCGGGTTTTCAGCCTCTCTGATTGGCCCCTTTTTAGACGCTCATCCCCCGAGAGAGGAGCGAATGTATTGACCGCGCCGGGACCCTTCATCTGTCTAATTAGACGTATTCAGAAGAGCCTTTCGTGACGGTGTTGAATGCCATCGATGCATCCACTCCAGGGTTTTCAGTTCGGCGATGATCAAATGTCAAAACAATCTTTCTCTCACATTTTTTACTTCTCTCCGTACTACGGATTTGCCGTGGAGCAGAGTTAGGGAAGTAAAAGTAGATAAAAGTGCCTGGTGTGTGGGCTGAGCTGCTTTGATAAGTTGATGAGACAGAATCTAGAATTCAACTGAGGCATTAATTAGGCAAAAGAAAAATGAAAGGTTGTTCTCCATTTTTAATGTGGTGAGACCATATAGGTGAGTGACTCTCCTAAAAAAGATAGAGAAACGGCTGTAGTGGGACGTTGTTATGCATGCTAGCAGGTTATCTTCACACAGCAGGTCAAAAATCATTTACAGTTCTGTGTTGAATTTTAATAGAAAACCTGTCAGTCTGGTAACCTGTACACTTCAACTAATGATTGCCGCATGTCATATTATTGCTTCAGGGCTCAGCTCTGGTGCGATCCTCACTCACTTTCTAGTGTGGCGGGTCAGGGTTAGCAGACAAGCCAAGCACTCGTGAATGCAGTGGCAGGGCATACAGAGAATGATGTGAGGAAGGGCCACTGAGAAACAGAAAATACAACCAAACTCATGGACACAGTCTCCTAAAATGATTCCCCAGGATAACCAACAGGCCAATGTGTGAGTGAATGAGGCCGTTCCTGAAGCCGACAGCCTGAAGTTGTCCATCTGACTTTAGCCTTATGCCCAAGGTCACCGTATATCAAACAGCCAAAGAATATCTCTCATGCATTTGGCATATTCCTGAAATATATCCGTTCTATGAGGTCAAGGATATGTGACCCTGAAGGACACTGTTAGAGAGGAAATCAGCTGCATAATGCCAGCATTCCACCTCTCATGCCTCTCAATTATTAAAATATAACAATTGTTTGGCATTATGCACAGAGGGAGGCAAAAAAAACCTGGTTTCATTCTTAGTTTCTGGAGCATAAGCAGTGCCTATTCCAGTAGCATTATTCCTGTCTTGAACAGTACGTGCTCTCCGATCTCTCAGGAGCCTATCGCACCTCCATCCCACCCTTAAAATCTGCCTCATGTTTTCACCCACTTTGATGTGGAGGGCTACTTTGGAGTCGGAGCAGCCTGATGAGCAGGCAGGGTGGTAGGAGCGAGCCGGGCTGAGCCGAAGCCCAGCCCTTTACATTTGCACCTGCATGAGAAACGCAACCGCTCGCGCAGACCAGCCTCATCCTCATCATGTCTGGAAAAGAAAAGAAAGAAAGAAACAGAAAATCCATGTATCAGTCAATCCAGTGCATTGCTGCCATTTTGAAGATTTCTAAGTTTTAAGTAACCACCTGTTACTTTTCAGCACTGAATGTAAATGTATCAATCACTTTAGTGCATTATTGCTATTGGAGGGAGAGAGGGAGGAAGGAGGAAGTGGTGATAGTGTGCTCCGAGTCTCCCCTGTGCGTAGGTAGCCACCAGGAGACAAGCCGTCCTCAGCGCAGCCATTCCGCCTCTTATGTCGTCCAGAGGTAGAATCCATTTCCCCCCACTCGTGATGAGAAGAGTAGGATGGTTTAATTTATTTCAGACATGTCCTTCCTTCATTCTGTCAGTAGAATGAAAGCGGCTGTATTAATGTCCAATAGAGTGGGGTGGTCCAGATTCAAGGTTTCTGTCATTAGTTTTCATTCATACCAACCAGTGATAGTCTCATCCACTTGAGCTGAAATTAATCAACTCAATAGAAAGCTTAAGATAAGCTCAAATGAAAGGCCTAGGTCTTGTTGATGCAAGCCTGCAGTAGTGTTTTAAAGGGCGGCAAACAGACATTTCCACTCGAATGAGGTTCATAGACTTTATAGACATGAAAAAGCACTTCTTACAGAGCCGATTCTGGCTATATATATATATACTGTATACAGAGGGATTTTTGACTCCTGTCACTACATTACTCTGAAATGGAATTGTGCATTATAACAAACTGTGGTATAATTCAGACCTGAAGAGAAGTATTTTGGCACTCTCATTCATCTCAATAGCAGTTACTTAGCAAAAGCATGCAGCTCAAGAAGTAAGCAAACTAGCCATAGCCATCTTTGTTTCATGGAGGACAAAATATATATATATATTTGGCATATATATATATATATCAAGAACCAATCCTCTGAACCGTACATGCAACATGACTGGTTGATCTGTAAAATAACTAACTGTTATCTGTACAATGACAAAATAGGTAATGTAACCATTTCTTATTTGTTCATTGTCATTCAAGCACTCTTTATCTTTCAGTCCCCACAGCGCCCCCTCAGGGAGTGGAGGCCACGGCTGTCAACTCGACCACAATCAGGTTCACCTGGAACCCACCACCACAGCAGTTCATCAATGGCATCAATCAAGGCTACAAGGTGAACCTCTCTACAGTGTTTCCCTCCAGCTCTTATCTGTCCTGGAGTTATTATCCACCATATGATACTGTGGGGTTAACGGGTAACAGGGCTGAGATCAGCCTGCTGAAGAGTGAGTGTTCTTGCTTAGTTACTGCAATGTGGTGAAAATGTAAGGTGCTTCTGAGTTTTGATATATTGTATAGTTGGCGCATGTCTCAGACATCCTTTTGTCTGACTAAGTCAGCTGCTCATAATAATCCCTCCCCAGTGCAAAGATAATATAATTAGCCATGTTTTTTTCTGGAACAATCTGCAACTTGCTCCATTTGTAAAAAATCATCTTCTCCGTCAGCTCATGGCATGGCCAGAGCATACTCCTGAAGCCATGACGATAGCGACCATCACCCCGGACTACCACGGCACCCGGCACATTGGGCACATCACCGGGCTGAAGAAGTTCACCTGGTACCTGACATCAGTGCTGTGCTTCACAACCCCGGGAAATGGGCCCAGAAGTGTTCCCAGACTTGTCCAGACTCATGAGGACAGTAAGTAGATTCCCTGATAATGTGACGCCCAGATAATGTTACATACCTAATGTTTCAGGCGAGGGACATATTTTTTCAACACACGCACACACACACACACACACACACACACAGACACACACACACACACACACACACACACACACACACACACACACACAGGCCCTCCTTAACAGCTATTGTAATGACATCCCACATGCTGAATGCTTAGTATGAGTAGTTGTGTGACAAGTGATGTACTATAGGACTTAGGACTAATTTACATAGGTTGCCATAGAAACTCCTTAAATGCCCCGGGATCAGATAGGACCTTAGCAGTTGTTGTCAACTTGTGGCCTTTTTAGTCGGCCTAATGTGTGTGGTGTATTCTGGTCCATTCTCCACACAAGCATAATCTATACGCATATGCCCTCCTTAGGCTGTCTAATGTAGCTGAAACACCCACTGAATCTACATGTATCAGTCAATCCAGTGCATTGCTGCCATTTTGAAGATTTCTAAGTTTTAAGTAACCACCTGTTACTTTTCAGCACTGAATGTAAATGTATCAATCACTTTAGTGCATTATTGCTATTTTAGGTATAGGTTTTATATAACCATATAAAATGCTTACACTATTGATGTTTTTTGTTTTTGTTTGTTTTTTCCAGCACCAGGCCCTGTAGGTCACCTGAGCTTTACAGAGATCCTGGACACTTCCCTGAGGGTGAGCTGGGAGGAGCCCATGGAGAAGAACGGGATCGTCTCAGGTGAGACTGATGGAGGGATTCCTTCTAGTCAGTGGCATCGTCAAAGCCCACTAGCGCTCAACCCAGCAATGTTGTTTTCAAAATGTGACTAAATGTTAGTGAAAAGGTAAAACAGAATGCAAAGGCAGACAGTATTTAAGAGACTCTTGGTGTGTTGGGAATTGGAGACAATAACGATGCAATTTTTTTCAAATGCCACAGACTCTGTTTATTTTTTATTTTCAAAATACTGATTGACAGACATAATACTGATTGGCATAAAACAGAGATGTCTATACACTGTAATCCATGTCATAGCATGGGTTTTCCGTCAAACGGTTGAAGTGAAGTGCAGGTACACATCTTCAAAAGCTTTCCCAAGCTTCAGAAGCGTGAACTACAATGCACTCACTGTTCTTTAAGTTGCTCCACAGCACACACCAGCTAAAATTACTGTAATTCTGCTGCCTCGCGAAAAGGCGGATGTTTTCTACTCTGTGTTGCATTGTGCTGTCTCACACCTTCACATAAAAGTGTTTATTTTTCACTCACTTTTTTCTACTCCATTGTACCGATTGTAATAGATTGCCCACAATGCCACTTTTTTGAGCGTTTGCGTACTCCTCTTTTCAGATTGCAACCCCCGCTTGTCTGAACTTTTTAAGAGGCATTTCATATGCCGTCAAGCTTTTCCTGAAATGCTGTTTAGTCTGTCAGGATGATTCATTGCATATAGGACTCCTCTAGTCTCAAAATGAAGTTAAATCTCTTCCACCACCACCACCATCTCCCCACGTTTCTCTGTTTTGTTTTTTGGTCAGAGGTACTTCAGCTCTGCATTAGACGGGAAAGGTTTCTCTTTCCAAAGGTGTTCCATTCTGATTAAGCAGGTATCTGGTGTTGTTCGCTGCTCTATTAATGGGTACACTTCTATTTAACACTCCATTGGCTCTTTGTACAAAAGGCAATTATCTTGGCGTTGTTATCACACAATGTAGGCAGAAATATCTCTGCCTTTCACCTTTTTCCCACTCTCTCCATTTCACAGACACTCGTTTTAGAGCCCGCGAATGAGCCCAAAATAAAAAATAAAACTTGGTTTAACGCATCCCGTGAAGCCATCATTAAAACCCCTGTAAGGAATCAATTAACAACAAGCTCGAACCATGTGAAAGAAAAAAATCAAACGTGCCCATTTTAGCATGCGCCATCAGTAAGCAGTGGCGGACCACAGAAAATCAAATTAATAGGTGAAAGGGAGAGGGAGGCTGTTGGCAAGCCTCTCTCTCTCAGCGAGTGAACGAGAAGCAGAGTGAGCCACAAAAGCATCGCGTGCTACCAAGCCCAGATTAAAGACCAGGGGAGAAGAATGGCATTGGATGTAGATTAAGGACCTGGAAAGAAATGAGATTGCACGTACATTAGACTGAATGGCTCTTGTCTATATCGCTCCGCACCCGCAGTGTGGCCCTTTGTATGTTGGGAAGGCTCGTTCCCTTTGCCGGGTCTCTCCCAGTGCAAAGCTTGATTTATGAGTGCCTCGATGGGAGAGGACATTCCGTGATTGGAAACAGTGCTGACTGAGGGAGAAAATACTCCCAATAAACAGCAAATTACACAGGAGCTCTCTTGGCTATTAGTCTCAGTTAGACGCAGGTTAGGGGGCAGGGTCCGAGGTCTAGACAACTCACTACACAGGGGTCGCCGTATTAACCAACAGGGTGGGTAGTAAAGGAATTCTTTATTTCAGCTCGCTCCGTCCGAAACAACCACCCACCCCTCCCTCCCTCCACCCCCTGACTGCACTGAGTTATTAACCATATGTGGACCTCGGCAGACAACAGAAAAAAAAGGGCAAATGAAACAGAAAGAGTTAGCCAACACACACTGAGCTTATACTTTCTCTAAAGTCCTGAAATTGTGTGTGTGTGTGTGTGTGTGTGTGTGTGTGTGTGTGTCAATACTCCACAGGCTACGTTGTATCATGGGAGGTGCCGGGGAGAAACTCTTCACGAGTGACACGGACCATGGCCAACACCACCCTGGAGTACAAGGTGACGGGTCTCACCTCCCTCACCACCTACACCCTGGAGGTGGCAGCCAGTACAGAGGCTGGTGTGGGGACGGTCACCTCCTCCACCATCTCCTCAGGGGTGCCTCCAGGTGAGTACCGCGCCCCTTCCAACACATTCACTCAAACACACACACACACACACGCGCGCGCAGCTTAATTTTAGGGACATATTCTGTGTTCAGGTTTATTCATTCTAAAGACCATAATTCCCCACAATCACTCATTCTGTGGCTGAGACTGTGAGCACCTCTCAGATCTGTTATTATCTCCCTTTCTGATATCTAATCGCTATCATCCATTCATCTTCGCTAGCTCTTCAGAGGTTACGCTTAAAAAACTAATTTCCACTCTTCATGTCTCATCTCCTGTCTTTCTCCCCACTCTTGAAATAATGCTCCTGTTTACATCAGGCCAGAGCGTCCTCCTGTTTACATCAGGCCAGAGCGTCCTCCTGTTTACATCAGGCCAGAGCGTCCTCCTGTTTACATGAGGCCAGAGCGTCCTCCTGTTTACATCAGGCCAGAGTGTCCTCCTGTTTACATGAGGCCAGAGCGTCCTCCTGTTTACATCAGGCCAGAGCGTCCTCCTGTTTACATCAGGCCAGAGCGTCCTCCATGTCCTCTTTCGTGATACCGGCATAGGTTTGAGGCATTCCAATGCCAGATTTGTTTGGAGTCCTAGGTAGGAGGCTCCTTAGAGTACTGCTCTGGCTTGCATTGCAGTCAGGTACTATATGTGTGTGTGTGTGTGTGGGGCGGGGGCGCTGGGTGGGGGGCTCTGTTGTGACTCAAGGGGGGGTGAGCTTGTTTCTGTCAGATCGTACTGAACCACTTGCTTGCTTCCCTCAGGCTTGCTCCCACATCAACAGGAATTGTGAACGTGAGCGATGAGTTTCTCCTCTGGAAGGAAGCTGGTTGTTTTCCATACTCAGCTATAAATCAAACGTCACGCTAGAAGGGGGAAAATATTAATTTAAAGCTAGCTTAAAGGCAGGAGTTCTCTCAGAGAGGAAGACAAATGCTTAACTGGCCAAATGCCAAGCTAAAGCTATAATGCTGACTGATAAATTGCTTATTGTGAGACATAGGAACAGATAGATATGATTCTCTGCAGGGATTTCTAGCAGATGCG
This sequence comes from Clupea harengus, assembly GCF_900700415.2. NCBI lineage: Eukaryota > Metazoa > Chordata > Actinopteri > Clupeiformes > Clupeidae > Clupea > Clupea harengus. Next base: position 8,131,580 of record NC_045152.1, on the reverse strand, counting down.
AGGCGAACCATCATCTGGCATTGTATTTAATTGCACAGTAATTTCATCAAAGAAAAGAAAAGTAGAAAGATCTCCAGCGATTTCTTTTTTTCTTTTTTCTTTTTTTCATCTTTAAGACTTCTCTCCTCTCCTCAGAGGGCTCAGTCTTGAGTGAGTTTTGGACTCTCACCTCATCCTTTGGAGGGTGTCTCCAGCCAAGATTAAGCGATAGCCCTGTCGAAAAAGTCATTAATGTCTCTCTTGGATCTCCAAAAAATGTGGGTATTCTGTGTTGCATTTCAAAGTATGTGTGGTTTAAATTCCAGAGCTTCCTGGACCCCCATCAAACCTGGTTATCTCGAAAATAAGCCCCCGCTCCGCAACGCTGAAATTCCGCGCCGGGGATGATGGGAAAACGTCCATCTCTAAGTGGATCGTTGAAGGACAGGTGAGGCCATCATTTTCTCCATCACACCCTTTGGAAGTTCAGCCTTGTCCTGTGCACAACTGGACTCAAGGCAAAACTAGGGATGCAGGGTTAACATGTCATTGGTATCTCTTAATTATCATTACTATCATTACTTTTCACACACAAATGGTATATTATATGTAATTAATTAATTTATTTAGCATCATTTGATAATACGCATATTTGCAGATGATTGGCAGCAAGCTTTTCACAACCTTCATATTTTCCCCACATGACAAAGGATCATTTGGATGTATGTTGCCTAGCTATAAATAAGTGCTCAAGATACCAGGAGCGGTTGCAGGGGAGTCCAGCAGTTAATTGACAGATTCATGAACATGTTAGGCATGTTGATTATGCCTGGGAAATCTGTGCCAAATTAATTTCATGGAGGTCAACTGATTGAACATGTTGTATAGCTGTACAAGAATAGGAACAAAGCCAAGGGACAGTGATGCATTTTCCTCCCTCCCCATAACTCCTATTGCCTTTGATTATTTTCAAAACTTCAAAACATCCTCCTTCATTGTGAAAGAGATAAAACAATAAATAATGCTCAAGGGGGTATTCCAATTACGTGGTTTAGTGACAAACCTGGGTAAGTTAACTTAGAGTAAGTGGTAAACGTCCTAATATAAGAGACCAATAGCTTCATTTCCCCTAGCAAAATAAAGGCATAGGGCACACCAAAGGCATAAACAAATTCAGTACATATAATCATGACATGACAAATAAATCACTAACATATCATACTGTTTCTAAATAGAGCTTCATGACTGGGGACAACAGTTTTGTTATTAGGTTTATTATATGTATTACATACAGACTCTTTCAGTAAGTAATTCAACACCATTATTATACAGTAGTTGTGTTGTTAGGATAGTTTAGCCTCATGCATCATCCTTTACCCAGACATGATATTGAAATCACACAATTGAACCGATTTTATTTGTAACTAGCCTGCCATAACCTTGGATGGACATGGGCTTGTACCGGCGACAGTTTCAAGGGAATTCAGGTTGCACTCCAAGGCTGCCTCTCGAATGCCTGAGTTTGTCGTGGCAGGCTGTCTGAAAAGCAAAGGAATGTGTCACGGGGAAAATAAAAAGTGTCACAGGCAGAATAAAAAACTAGAGGAGGGTAAAAGGAAAGAGGGAGACGGAGCGATTGAGGCTGAAGCTGAAGGAGCCAGTGAAGGAAGAAAGAAAGGCAATAGCAAGAGAGAAGGAGAGAGAGAGAGGGAGGGAGAGAGGGAGAGAGAGGTGGGGGTGAAAGAGGTGGGATGGGAGGGATGGAGAGACTCTGCATACACAGGAGCCATAAAACACAACAGCAGTCACCAGCAGGAGGTGGCACCCCTCTCCCATCCATCACCTTGGCATATATGCTTACTGCATACAGTACACTCCATTGGTCTTTGTAAATCTCCCTGCGTGCCGCAAGCTTTGATTCACGCCAGAACTTGGGCTTCACACATTGTCCCCAAACTCTGGCGCTCCCGGCATTCGTGTCCAGAAGACTGCAGGCGCTCCAGTGCCTCTGCCTCTAAAGGCCTCTAAAGCACCAGGCTTCACTCAATCCCTCGGCCTCAAATGTGCTGCCTCCGTGTCACTCATATGTCATTCCCAGTCATCTTTTGTCGCTATTTTCCTGTTATGGTGGCATCCGGGAATGAAAGCCAAACGGTTAAGCCTTATCATTATTCTATCCCCTAGCGACCTAGGAACATTAACTAAAATCCTAATAATTTCCTTCTACGGTGCTTAGTTGCTATGCTAGCTAGCTGGCTAAGGAAATAGCCTTAAATTGTTTAAATGGCAAAGTTCCATTTGCATCAAATAGCTAGTTATCTAGCTGATGTCACAGTCTCTTCAATTAGGTAGGTTCAAAAAGGTAGAAACCCCCAGGGTGTCTGTGCAGCTTTGCTTCTTGGCTCCCCAATGCAACTTAGCAGCTAATTAGTTCATATTAACACACACTAGCAACTGCCAACTGTGAAAGGAAAACTCTGGTATTTTTTTAACCTGAGCCCTATTTTCCCATCTTTACTTTGACACGGAAGCTTCCCCTTGGGGTTACATTGTATAGTCTTTTTGTGGTTACCTTTCTAATCATTCTAACTTAATACTGGACTAATTTTGATCTTGTCTGCTCCTAGTAAAAATTTGGACCCAAAAAGATGGGAAAATAGGGCCCAGGTAAAAAAAAATCGGAGTTCTCTTTTAAGATGGTTCCCTAAGCTAGAGCTGGCGAGGATAGTTCATAGTTAGGTTAACTGACATGAGACCTTGCCTGTTCAACATGTCTTGCAGAGGATCGCATTGCACAGCATCCCGTTAAACACAGTCTGGTGGGAATAGAAAGACAGAGAATACAGGAGAGATGTTTTTTGTCTTCAGTGGGCTCTTCTTACCGTTTCATTTCTTTTAGAGCACTTGTGAAGCATTTCTTTTAGAGCACTTGTGAAGCAATGCAGAGATAAGTCATTACTGCTTTTCACGGAAAAGACCGTCTAAGAGGAGCTCCTTGAGCATGTTTTGAGATGAGATCTTCAGAACAGTATAACAGGTTGAATTTGCGAATGTACAATGCCTGCGAGTGGATGATGGCTGTGTTGTTGTTTGTAATGGGAAATGGCCGAATGTAAATTTCAGTGTGCTGATTTCCTTGTTGAAGGTGGGGAACATTGATGAGGATGAAGAATGGAAGGTGATGTATGTGAAGGAGAACGACCCGGAAGCCCAGGTTCTAGAGGTTCCTGGCCTCACACCTTTCACCTTCTATAGGTGAGAGACGGAATGCACTCACACCCACACATATACACTCACACATATGGGTAGTTGACATGAACTCAAATCCAAAGTTGAAAAAAAAAAAAATCTAAAATGTATGTCAAATTACATATAGTTGTATTACTTAATATGTGAATATCGCAAAACTGAATGAGACCTCTTCCATTTCCTTATTTATTTCACATATGTAAACTTTTTTTCGTGTGGTAGTCCTAATAATTGTCCTCTGGTGTGACATCATTTGTAATGATAATATTTAATTCAGAGATTGTCAGACAAAGAAGAAAAATATGCTTAACCATTATCAATTTGTCCTGATTATATTTTCACAACAATAGTAATCAATTTAAATTCACAATCATGTCATTCTCCTACTAAATTATACACACGTAGGGACTTTTCATAAAAGTTTGGGTTATATTCATTATAATTAGTATCAAACCTGATGGAACTAGAACTATCTTTACATGTGCATAATGATGATATTACTCTTCTTCTATTCAAGACTTTTCTCAGGACTTTGTGCATCAAAATGCATTTTTTCCATTACTTTTCTGTTTGTCACGCCACAGGACATTCTGTCACACCAATGGACAACATAAAAAAAAATCCGCCATAAAAATACGTCATCATAACATGAACATATAAAAATTTGTATTATGAAGAACAATGAATAGATTGAAACTCTGAACAATTCCTTTTTTGGTAAAATGTATTAAACAATTCATTGATACAATAATGATAAAACATAAACGAATAATTATCAGCATGTAGTTTGGTGATCTGACCAACAAATGGCTTGTTGTCAAAGTTCACTATGACAAATTTTCCCACAGTGTACTCTTCACTGTCTTCATCAGTATTGGGACTATCAGGGTAGGTCTCCTGGATTCTGTTGGGATGCAGTTGATCATCTTAGTTGGTGTGAAGCACTCACACATTGACGCTCATAAGACGAGCGCAGCATCCTGGGTGTAACATTTGCCCTTACAAGAGCATTTAAGTAGATAAGAGCAGAACCAGCAATCACTCTGTAGGCAAGCATAAGTAACTTGAACTTGATGCAAGCAGCTACAGGCAGCCAGTGTAGCTCAATGAGTAGCGGGGTGACGTGTGCCCTCTTGAGCTGGTTGAACACCAGACGCGCCGTTGCGTTGTGGATCATCTGTAGTGGTTTCACCACGCATGCCGGCAGGTCCGTTAGGAGGGCGTTGCAGTAGTCAAGGCAGGAACTCCTGGTGGCATACTGGGTTAGGTACGGCCTGATTTTGCGGATGTTGTATAGCGCAAAGCGGCACGACCGGGAGACAGAGGCAATGTGGGCAGTGAATGTCAGTTGGTCATCAATAATAACACAGAGATTTCTTGCTGTTTTGGAAGGAACAAGAGATAATGATCTCTTTGGGTGAACGTGTTGGTGTGCTGCATGCAACAGGTACTGGGCCTTCATTGACCTCTTCATGATCAGAAGGTTGATCGAGCCTGAGGTGACTGGAGTTAGTTCAAGTATAGCCTTAGTGGCTTTGTCCCTTGCCCTACATCTCCTTTTGGACTTTCTCCATTTTTCTTGGTGCTTCTTTTTTGTTGCTGCTGACACAGACTTCACACTGAGGGTAACAATTTGTCCATGTGGTTTTCTCTCCTGATATCTGCAGAAAAATTTACAAAACCTTAATTATTGTGAAGTAAGCAAGCATTTCTGATCATATAATGAAACGTTTTAATGCTTATATCATTCCTGGTTGCTTGTTAAATGTACTTTCTGCGTCTCTTTCCCAAGACATCCTCACTATTCCTAGGATCTGTATTTAACCTCTCCCTGTACTTTCTCGTCTTCTCCTTACTCATCATTATCTGCGTGGCTCTCAAACCTTCTGACTGGATCTCAAACTAAATGAAACATAGTAGGAATGTATTGTAGGTGTACTTCAATGCTGAGAGAAAGGGGGGAAAATGCAAAACTTGAAAGGAAAATACAAAGACCACTACAGTGGACAATTTACTATTATAGAAGTAGTCTATTTAATTTAAAAATGTATTTATCTAGGCCTTTTCTATAGCCTACGTCCACTGGTGTGACGGTCATTTCCACCAGTGTGACGCTGATTTCATGTCACACTGTAGGACAGTGCTGTCACACCAGTGGACATTTTCAGTTACATGGTCAGTTTTCGGCCTAGCTGTATGCCAGAGGGTCTTCAATCCAACGTTACAGTTTAAGGTATCCATTATTTTAAAAAGTCAATGAATATAAATGTATGAAAATTTTCATATCAACACTTTAATTACGTCACACCAAAGGACTACGTAATTGGTCCCATTTCTAACAGTGCACAAAAATAGCAATATTCTGATACATATCTGAGCCAAAACTCACCGTATGTGCAGTCCATATGCTCCATTGATGTCTTCTGTACTTCCTGGATGAAGACTGACCCTTCTCAGTAATGGGATGCCCAAAATAATGCCTGTTCTATATTTACAAAATGGTGTCACACTAGGTGGACATCAATTTTGCGGACAAAACGTAATGCGTCATAATCATTTGGAGTGGGGACATGAAGACTTACAACCTATAGTTTCATAAAGTAAACATTGGTATTATATGTATAAAAGTAATTTAATGTATTTGGTCGTATTTTTTTATTTAATTACAGTAGTTTGAAGATCGGTAATGTTACCCCGGACAGTCACACCAGTGGACAATGGTCATGTTTCAAACCAAATATTGAAATACTTGAATTATAACGCTCATGAATTAGAGATGCATTTGTTTTTGAAAAACAAGTTAATAATAAAAACAGAGATTTTAATCAAACCTGACCAATTATTATTTATATTTGTCACCGTGAACACAAAAATGGAGCGTCACGTCAACTACCCATATACACTCACATACACAAGCACACACACACGCATGCACATATGCTGATATTCACTCACGCACGCACACACACACACACACACACACACACACATACACGCATGCGCACACACACACACACACGCACACACACACACGCACGCGTTCACACAAGCACGTGCACACACACACACACACACATGCACACACGCATGTGCACACACACCCACGCACATGCACACACACACACGCATGCACGCACGCAAGCGTGCGCGCACACATACACACACGCATGCGCGCGCGCGCACACACACACACACACACACACACACACAAAAATACCAGTAAAAACCTGCACTGTGGATTTGCCTTTCTTTTGTCGTGGTCTTATCTTTGTCTCTCTGTGAAAGACCACATAAAGGGAAATATGTGTTGTGCCCATAATCCTATAATTGGTTGCAGCAACAGAGCATGTACATTCTTGAGCTGTAAGATTGTCGGTGAGTCTGCTGTTTTTATACATAAACCCCGGGCCAGTTGAGCACATGGATTACTTTGTGTGACTTTTCTTGTTTTATCATCACCACTATCACACCATGCATCACACATATCACACCTCCATACATGAGATAAGCAGTACCCTCTCTGACAGTGAAAAAAGACATGTTGCTACAGGCAAGGGCAGATATCCAACTGGATTGTCAGCAGCAGAACAGATTTATTTTCATATCTGTGCAGATATATATGAATGGTTTAGAGTGACTGTTTCTTTATGTATATCTTTATGTGTGTGTGTGTGTGTGTGTGTGTGTGTGTGTGTGTTCCCAGGTTCCGGATGCGCCAGGTCAATGTGGTGGGGCCCAGTCCAGAGAGTGTGCCTTCGCGTGTTATCCAGACTCTGCAGGCTCCCCCTGATGTTGCCCCTGGCAGCGTGACCGTCCGCACCGCAAGCGAGACCAGTCTGTGGCTACGCTGGATGGTGGGTCTCTGCCTGTGTCTCTGTCATGCACTGACACTGACTCTCTCTGTCTCACTTTCTCTCTGTCCCTGTTTCTCAAGAGGGAAGAACACCTCTTCCATCCTGATGCTTCTCTCTCTCTCTCTCTCTCTCTTTCTCCCTCTCCCTCTCTCTCTCTCTTTCTCTATCTCCCTCTCTCTCTCCCTCTCCCTCTCCCTCTCTCTCCCTCTCCCTCTCTCTTTATCTCTCTCTCTCTCTCTCTCCCCCCTCACTCTCTCTCTCTCTCTCTCTCTCTCTCTCTCTCTCTCTCTCTCTCTCTCTCTCTTCTACATTCGGCGCTCTCACCTTACTCTCCCAAAGCTGTAAAACACGTTCTGCTGAGGGCCGACAGACTTGTACCTGTCTCGAGACGCTTCTGCCTCTGTCATGTCACTAATTCTAGAACCAGCATTTTCCCAGCAGGGGACCTGAGCACCTGACCTTTCTACAGTTTAGGTAATGTCACCAGCAGGCGAGGCGAGCCGCCGCGGCCTAATCTGACAGTTACAGCAGTCGGCTGGAAGACAAACTCGCTACGGAGACGACGACAGAAAATAAAAAAGAACAGCTCCATTATTTTTTTCTTTTTTGTCCTTGCTCAGCTGAAACCAGCTAAATTATTCAAGGCGTCTTTTCATATTACAGTGCTTTTTTTTCTCCGAGAGATGATCCATGCAAAGAGCTGATACTCCAAGATCTGGTTCAAGGGAACTATCAGGCGGAGACTATTTCTCATCATTTGCTCATAAAGTGTCATTATGCGGCGGTGAGACGTGCATGCGCGGCCCCGCTCGAATTGGCCTGAAACGTGCCAGCACAGCCCGCTGGAATCGATTTCCACATGAAATAAAGGACGCTGATGTGTGAGGCCGCCTGCCCCGATATTGAATTTTTCTATCGGAGGCTCCTCGGGCTGCAGAGATTAGACGGGAGAGCGGTCACACCAAAGTGAGGCTGGGTCAAGACGGCCCCCACTCATGGTCTTTCTTGGAGACGCACCAAATCATTAAGTTAATTTGCAAAGAGAGAGAGGAGTGTGTGTGTGTGTGTGTGTGGGGGGGGGGGTTGGGGTGATCTTGGAAGATGACAAACCATCATCAAATCATGAGTTATAATGTTTATGTGCCATTTTTTATTGAATTGCCTAGTAGTAATCATGTTTTATATGGACATGCGGTCCCAAGCGGAGCATTAGCTGAACAGGCACCAGCTTTTTTGTGAGTGTGGGTGTTTGTGGATGGAGTTGATGGTTGGTGTTGAATTTTTTTGTGTAAAATCAAAATAAAAAATTCCTTCAAGGTTAGCCCACTGGTGCCAAATACTGGCTTATGTGCTGTGTACAGTACTTTGCTCAATCCTCTAGAATGGCTTGTGGTTGGGTCAAGGTTTTAGATTTCATCAGAAACTTGTGCTCTTTGGGAAATGTACTCATGACTTCTCTTGGTGGTGGTGTTCTCTTCAGCTGAGTTACATGAGTTTCAGCACCACATCTTACTGCGCGTATGCCTGAAATAAATCTGTGAGAGAAGTTTTCACAAACTGTGAAAATCTGTAACAGAAGACATCCTGGAAAAACCGAGTGTAGACAACAGTTTTAATTGATTGGCTGTACAGTCTTACCACCTATTGTCTAAATGTATCTGGAATGTACACTCTACATGGCTTTCTAATCGAAACTATTGTGAATACATTGTGTTTAACCCTTCCTCGTTAAATCAACAATCATTTATTGTCATTTATTTATTGTCAATTGTCATTTATTACTAGATTCCGTACACTGTTCCTCTATGGTCAGACTGAGTGTGTCTTGTCAAACTGTGTGTATCTAGCCACTGCCGGAGTCGGAGTACAACGGGAACCCGGAGACGGTGGGCTACCGCGTGCGTTTCTGGCGGGCCGACCTGGAGGGCGAGTCGCGTGTACAGGTGGTGAGCGACCGCCTGGAGAGGGAGCTGACCCTGGAGGGTCTGGAGGAGTGGACCGAGTACTCCCTTCAGATCCAGGCCTTCAACTCCATCGGCCCCGGGCCCTGGAGCAAGAGCATCAGGGGCCGCACGCGAGAGTCAGGTGAGCCACACACACACACACACACACACACACACACACACACACACACACACACACACACACACACACACACACACACACACACACACACACACACACAGATAAGCACACAAATATGCACACAAATATGGTTGATGCTTTGTGCCATGAACACATATGTATTAGTCACATTCCCACAGGTGTACTCTGTTGCATATACACATATTTCTCAGGCATATTCTGATAGATTCTCGCCGGCAAATGCACATACTCAAACAATGCAAAAATAAAAGTGCTTTAGCAATTTGCACAGAGGGAAAGGCCAGGCTCATGAGGTTGAAGTTCTACCACTCAGTAGCGTGTTGACTTGACTGCACAGAGTGTGTGTTTGTGCATGGTTTTCACAGGTTAGCAGCACTGGGGTCAGAGCCTGCCTCTGCCTACGCTCACCATAACATATAGATCGCAGGAGATCAGCTTTCAGAAGTGAAAATCCTGCAACCTAGTTGTATTTTTAGTATTTTTATTTTATGCTTATTTTGTTGTTGCACTCCTGATTACTAGCAGTTGCTCCCAGCCATCACTTCAGGCTATTCAGATATGCCCTCTATTCTATGACAACCTTAACCTTGTATGTAGGTATATATATGCATATGTATATGATTTATGTATATTGATAAATGACATATGTATAACATATGTAGGTTGTATATAGGTACAGTTGTTGTTATTGTTCTTGTGCTTGCTTAACTCTCAAACAAACAAATGAAGATAGCCATGTCGAAGGGAAGGAGTGTTGTGGAGGACAGAGAGAGGAGCAACTGCAGTGGGAGCAGAAATGACCAAAGCCCTAAATTGGCTGTGGTGTGCTCATCGCATATGCCCTGATTGTGCATTTCCAGTGTAGATGAGACATCTGGAGGCCACTCTGTGGGCAAATGAAATGCTGCGATCGGAACAGGTGGTTGCTGGATTAGTGTGGGTTTTTCCTCTTTGCTCTCCTCCCTACCCCCTGTCACCACTCGTGATCATCTCCACATGCTCTGCACTCAAGCAGCAATCCCCATTTGATGCGAGAGAGCCCTCTGAATGCAGCTCCTTCCCTTGCAGATAAGCTGAATGGTGATTGCCTGCCCTGGTAACCCATGGCGTCCTCCACTTATCTTCCATTCTCTACTCCCCACCCCACTCCACCCCCCTCCCCCGTTTCCTGCAGACCTACACCCACAAGTGGAGCTCTATGGTCCAAGAATGCTGGGTATCCGCAGCAAGAGAGAAAGAGTGAGAGAGTTTGGGGGGAAAGAGAGAGAGAGAGAGAGAGAGAGAGCGAAACAGAGAGAGTGAGAGACTAAGAGCGTGAGAGAATGACAGAAAAATGGTCAGAGTATCAGACTTTTAATAAACCCATTTGGAGTGACGCGCTTCACCAACTGTAATCAGAAAATGAGGTCCATTTGATGGCAGAGGTTTCTAATGGGATGTCATGGCGTAATGGTGCGCGCGAGGCCCAGGTGGGGAGCCGCGCTCGGCTGCAGGCGCTGGCTGCCTGATGAGCCTTGGCCGCCTCTAAGTGTTTATCAGCGGCTCCCTCTAAAGCTCCAGGAGGCCTGCTGTGGCCCGTTGCATCTGAGCGCTTGAGAGAGAGACAGAGATGGAGAGAGAGAGGGAGAGAGAGAGAGTGAGAGAGAAAGACAGAGAGCGACAGAGAGCGAGAGAGGGAGGGAGAGAGAGAGACAGAGAGAGAGCTATCCATCTCCAGCTTTTACAGTCTCACTCTCTGCTCTCTCAAACTCTGTTCTCTCCTTTTCTGTCTGTCTCTCTCTCTTTCTTTCTCTCACTCTCTCTCTCCCTTCCTCTCTCTCTCGTCTCATTCACACTATTTTTTCTCTTTGTGCCTATCTCCGTTGCTCTCACATGGCGTCTCTCTATTTGATTCTCTCTCTCTCTCTCTCTCTCTCACTTATCTCTCTCTCTCTCTCTCTCTCTCTCTCTCTCTCTCTCTCTGTTTTCTCCTCTGCACACAGCTACTGATACCTATATTTACTTTTATACTGTTCCCCTTCCCTTCCCCCTGTCCTCTTGTCACTCTGGCTTTTTGGGCTAATCTGAACACCAGGCTCTGAACACACTATGAACACACAGGTGTGATGCTGACATGACTTGGTGTGTGTGTGTGTGTGTGTGTGTGTGTGTGTGTGTGTGTGTGTGTGTGTGTGTGTGTGTGTGTGTGTGTCTGTTTGTCCAGTGCCATCTGGAGCGCCGGAGAACGTGACTGTTGAGGCGGTGAGCTCCACTCGTATCCTGGTTACCTGGAATCCGGTTCCGGAACAGGAGCAGAATGGGAATATTCTTGGATACAAGGTACATAAAGTGAACCGGCCAGCACTGCAGATCCTCGGACGTGTCCAGACAGATTAGAAACCCCTCGCTTAGGTCAATACCTTCTTAGCCTAGGAGAAAAATCAATGGCAAGAGTAGTGCTTGGAAGACATGAATAAATGTTTCCTAATGGGGGTAAAAGGCCCGACACTTGTGCTTGCTCAAGTTCCCCCAAAGCCCTCAAACAACACGCGTATGATGAAATGTCCTGTAAGACCAGATGCTGAAATCTTCCTTGAGAAGATAGAGGGTTTTTTCTTCTTTCTTTCTTTTTCCTTGGTGACCTAAAAAGTTTCGTACACTTGAATTTACTTGAAATTGCTTTGTAGAGAATTCTTGGCTTTGCGGGCCATTCCGTCAGGCCATGGGTGTTACATACCTGGAGCTGATAAAAAAGGAAACCAGCGCAAGATGAATAAATATATCCTGAGTGACTCATAAATGCATTTAGACACCCAACACCCAGGACACTGTAACCTTCTCACAAGTGTTTTTTTTTTCCAGTGGAATAAAAGTCGAGAGACTTTCATCCCAAAATCACAGCCATGAGTAAGACAAATGTCAACACTTAATATTTTTTCCGATTACTCAAGATGTCCTTCACGGCACTGTATTTCTGAGTTTAATTTGATTCGGAGATATGGTATTCTCTTGCCGGGCGGCTTTCTTGTTAAATATTAATGCTTTGTACACCATTGTCATTTTTGCACTTTTAGAAATGAACAAGGCTGTAAATGCATTAATTGGAAGTCTAACCCTTTTCAGAAGGGCAAATATTTGCGGAGGTATGAGCAGCATCCACACAAGTTGTCCCCCAGTGTGCTGCTAACAGACATGGAGGTGAGGGGGATTTATTAGAGGTCCCGTGACCCTGGGGAGGACACTCTGTTGAGAGCCATTAGCCAGCATATGCACTGAGGGAGAGAGATGGGAATTATGTTGTGATGCCACGACCTCACATTCATCACGTCCCTTAAAATCTCCATCTCCATCATCAGGAAAAAAAAGGGCTTGTTGAGTTCAGCTATTTATATAGGTGCGCTTGTCTCTCTCTTTCTCTCTGTGTGTGTGTGTGTGTGTGTGTGTGTGTGTGTGTCTCTGTGTGTGTGTGTGTGTGTGTGTCTCTGTGTGTGTGTGTGTGTGTGTGTGTGTGTGTGTGTGTGTGTGTGTGTGTGTGTGTGTGTGTGTATACCAGGTGCTCTATAAAGAGAAGGACTCTGACTCGGAGGCCCAGGTGCAGGTGGTGAAGGGGAACCTCACCCAGTCAGTGCTGCTGAGGACCCTGCGTAAATACGTCCAGTACCAGATCCAGGTGCTGGCCTTCACGCGCATCGGAGACGGCGAGCTCAGCAGCCCACCTGTGCTGGAGAGGACAAAGGATGATGGTAGGACAGACCTTCACACCCCCATACATCTGTGGCATGGTGATCTCTCCGGGCTCTGAGTGATCTACCTGGAGAGTGTCTAGTGTTTTTTTTTTTTATCTTCTTTCAGTTCTGTGTCCAGTCAAGTGATGAAAAAGCAATGTTGTGATATTGATTGTAATCATTTGTACTGTAGATGTCTAGGGGTCTATAGTGAAGCTTCATTGAGCACTGGATTTTTCCCTCATTATAGGGTTGGATGAAATGTTGACATGTACATTACAAATCTCTCCCTCTCCCACCCCCTGGTCCTCAGTCTCACCCTCTCTGTCTCTCTCTCTCTCTCTCTCTCTCGCTCTCTCTCTCTATCTGTTATCTCTCTCTGTCTCTCCATAGCAGCTCCAAATCTCTAAAGACAAGAGATGGAGCTAACTCTGTCCATTGATGATTGTGAAACTGTGTGTGTGTTTGTGTGTCCACACATGCGGCGTGTGTGTGTGTGTGTGTGTGTGTGTGTGTGTGTGTGTGTGTGTGTGTGTGTGTGTGTGTGTGTGTGTGTGTGTGTGTGTGTGTGTGTGTGTGTGTGTGTGTGTGTGTGTGTTGTGTCTCCACGCATGCAGCACGCGCGTGTGTGTGTGTGTGTGTGTGTGTGTGTGTGTGTGTGTGTGTGTGTGTGTGTGTGTGTGTGTGTGTGTGTGTGTGTGTGTGTGTGTGTGTGTGTGTGTGTGTGTGTGTGTGTCTGCTTTCTGATATTGCTATTCTAGGGCACCCTCTCCCCCACTGGGCCAGGACTCCTAGTCCAGCCTAGGTCAGGCGCGTATCACTTCGTTTTGTCTTTCTTTCCCTCTGTGCCTGTCAGTACCAGTTGTGTGTGTGTGTGTGTGTGTGTGTGTGTGTGTGTGTGTGTGTGTGTGTGTGTGTGTGTCCACGCATGCGTCACGTGTGTGTGTGTGTGTGTGTGTGTGTGTGTGTGTGTGTGTGTGTGTGTGTGTGTGTGTGTGTGTGTGTGCCTGTCAGTACCAGTTGTGTGTGTGTGTGTGTGTGTGTGTGTGCCTGTCAGGACCAGTTGTAATATTAAATATTAAAGTGGCCTTACAGGGAGATTTGATTGCTGCAAGACGCCGTTAGAGCTGGAAACAAATCGATGATGCAACAGTCAGCACTGTTGAGGGTGGCTCTCCGATGCCTGTGCCACTGAGTGCAAGAGTGAGCCAACGGCCATACCAAAAAAGTAGAAGGGGCTCCGACACAAAGGCCCATATGAATCTGTCCAGATCAGAGGCTTCAAAGGGTAGCTTGTGCAAATGGTGGACCTTCACCCAGCCTTCCACTCAAATTTACAATTTCGGACTCAGACTCACTGTATTTGTATTTGTTTAGACGGGTTGCTCATTCACCCAGCCTCAGGAGAACCTTGCTTGTACAGCTGAATAAGGAGTTCTATCCAAAACATTACGGTTTGTGGATAGGCCTATATATAGTTGATACATATATACTGTTCACCCATACTGAGGATATGTAATCATGCCAGGGAGCTGTACGCATGCAAGGATAGAACACACTCAAGGTTTTACTGTGCATGTAGAGAGAGACATTACTGAGCAGCACATTCTCTGCTTTATCTAGTGCTTTTGAAAGCTGAAAGATATTTCTCTTAAGCACTTGCTACTTCCTTACTGTGTACTGTGCAAACACTCATGCACACACACGCACACACACACGCACACGCACGCACACACACGCACGCACACACACACACACGCACACACACGCACACACACACACCAAATCATATCATCAGCAAACCCTGACCAGAGAATATATGATATATCTTGATTTTCATCTCATACATAGACTACCCATTTTTTCCTCTTTCTGCTTAAAAGCATTATCTAAGCTTCATCTGTCAGAGCTAGTCTGCATGTTTCGCAGTCTGCTCAGGTCACATTCATAGATAATGAATGGAACTTGCCCGACCAAACAGTATTATATAAATGATCTAGCTCTGCCATACTGTGTTGTATACATACAGATTTATTTCCTCTTCACTTTGGATGTAGTTTTCTCCCTTCCAGTACCAACACATTCAACTCACTGCATGCATGTAAGCATGTAGGCATTTAATTGTAATGACATATTTTGTGTAAAAATAACGTTTCTATTTCAACCTGGTCACAAAAGCAGCCTAGCATTAACGTAGCCGCATGACTCTAAGACTGACCGTGGCGAGAGTGCGCGGCGGGCCCGAGCGGAGGCGATTAATGGAAGTGGCGTGCCGTTGGTCATGTGGAACATTGGAGCACTCTGCACAGGAGATAACGCATTCAGCTCTCAGTGGCCTGGGCTCCCTCCGAGGAGAGGTCTTTTCTTTCTTTTTTCCTCTCTTTTTTTTTTCTTTCTCTCTCTGGCGGGCTCTTATGGTGGAGACACTGCAATGGGCACATACTATATATATATATATATGCTCCCCCCCACCCCATGCCCCATTACGGCAACAAAAAAACACCCAACCCCCTATGTGAGCTCACTCGACCTTGGCAGCAATTATCCTCATGTTTGCCATTTTAAAGTCTCTGCAAGAATGGCCCTCATTAGGGACCGAGGGCTTCCTACAGCAGGCCCTACAGCGAAGCACTGCCAAGTTTGCATCATGGAAACGAGTTCAAGAGGATGAGCCGCCGACTGCTCCTCCTCTCCTCTCCTCTCCTCCCTTCTCCCCTTCTCAGATTTGAATAATGGTGCCGCAGCTGTCCCGGCCTAAGCTAGCGGTTGCGTAATTGAGCTTGATCAGTTTGATTTGGCCGAATCAGCAGAACACTCGGCAGATTAAGCCCTCCATTTCGTTTGATTAGATGAACTAACACGCGCAATGCTCATGAGCACTTTCAAAATTTTTACTTTCTGAATTTTTTTTTTTTCATTTGAATTAATTACTCACTCTCCCACTAGTGTCGGGAGTAATGAGCACGAGAACATCAGCTCACTGCTATGGGGTAATCTTGATAACACAATGAAGGAGATGTGCCGGGCTAATCGTGATGCTAGCGACAAAAAGAATGTGGGCGTCGTGGGACTTCAGTGAAGCAGTGTTACGCCTTTGTTTGTAAAGCATAGCTTCATAGTTCCTGTCGTAAAACAAAAGCAGACAGAGAGAGAGCACATATTAATCAAGGTCTGTTTAATTTTGTCAGATAAATTGCAATCACACACTCAGGAGAAATGTACCACTGCATGAAACAAGAGAAAATTGAGCACACTTGTGTCTCAGAGTCCTCCCGTACTGCGTGAAACAACCCAAGGCGGCCCTCGCGTCCGTGGCCATTTTGCCAGAGTACAAAGGCAGCAGTCCTTCGGCCCCTTTAATATCTGTTTGATTTGATGTAGTGCTGAGCTCTGAGCGTATTGGCAAACAGAGCATCCGCGGAACGGAACAATATCAGTGTTTGCCGAAGCGCCGGTGAGGCCTCCCAAGAAAGGCGCTCCGTCATTGTTAGGGTTAGACCGGTGCATCCCGGCGACAGGGCGTTATTGGATTCTGTCTGCGGCGGACCCCTCCTCCACAGGTGCTCACTCACGGCAGCGCAGGGAATCACACAGAAACTTTTCATCAGTTCAGCTCTCGTAGGGGCACGGGGGAGGGGGGGGGGCACTGTTGGGGTGTGGGAAGGCCTCCCTTTAATCAACACCCTCTTTATCAGCACTCCACTCCTTCTCTTCCATCACTCCCTCCCTCTATCCTTCTCTCTCTCTCTCTCTCTCTCTTCTCCTCCTCCTTCGCACCATCCCTTTATCTCCAGTGACAGACTGTGTCCTTCAGGATGAGGCGCCGCATCCATTACCTCCTACAGCCATCAGCGAGCTCCACCCCAGGGCAGCGTGCCTCGCCTGGGAAAGGGGGTGGAAGCGGGCGGGGGGTGTGTCCAACACGTGCAAATGGTGGACCTTCACTCAGCTCTCTACTAAATTTTACAGTCTTAGACAGACACACTGTATTTGTATTTGTGTATACGGGTTGCTCATTCACCCAGCCTCAGGAGAACCTCGCTTGTACAGCTGAACAAGCAGTTCCATTCAAAACATTACGGTTTGTGGATAGGCCTATATATAGTTGATACATATATACTGTTCACCCATACTGAGGATATGTAATCATGCCGGGGAGCTGTACGCATGCAAGGATCGAACACACTTAGACGTTACTGAGCAGCACATTCAGTGCTTTATGTGTTCCTTTTGAAAGCTGAAAGATATTTCTCTTAAGCACTTACTACTGCTCCTTACTGTCTATCACCAGCAAACCTTGGGCAAAGAAGTCATATATCATTATTTTCATCCCATGTATAGGGACCCATTATTTGTTCTGTTAGCATTATCTAAGCTTCATCGACCTGTCAGAGCATGTCTACTCAGGTCAGGTTCATAGATGATGAATGGAACTTGCCCGATCAAACATCAATATATAAATGATCTAGCTCTGACATACTGTGTTATATACATACAGATTTATTTCCTCTTCATTTTGGCTAGCACTAACACATTCAACTGACTGGCATGTACGTATTTAATTTTAATGACATATTTCGTTTAAAAATAATAATTATGTTTCAACCTGGTCACAAAAGCAGCCTAGCATTAACGTAGGCGCATGACTCTGAGACTGACCGTGGCGAGAGTGCGCGGGCCCGAGCCGAGGCGAGGCGATTGATGAAAGTGGAGTGCCAAAGGGGGCTGCGGCATGCGGGTGGGACGGGGGTGGGACGGGATTCTTCTTCTCGGGGGTTACGGCGCGATGCTTGATGGCACTCATAAAGCATAGCCACTGTCAGATGGCTAAATGCACCAGGAGCTGCGGATAATATCCCAGCATTCATCACCCCAGTGCTTATTTGGACGATTGTCTGAAGGACTTTGTGTGTGTGTGTGTGTGTGTGTGGGCTTGAGTCAAATGTTTACAGCAGCTTTTGAAAGAGAAGCCATAGCTCTGTAGAGTTAGGCACCCTTCCCCCTAATAATTCACATGCAGCCCTGCCGGAAGACACCATAAACACATTTACACTCAGTATCCTTGCCCAGCGCCAAAGCATGTTCAAGACTGATAGGGTTTAGATGACCTCCTGGGTTCCTGTGAAATCTATATCACCACTGACAGGTCAGAGAGGCATGCTGGTTGCTAAGCTTTCTTGTCCATTCTAGTTACCCCTCCTTTCAGTCTCAAACGAGACTTGACCTGAGTAAGTCATCACGTAACCTTTTTGCTGTCTTTTTTTCACAGTGATACATAGGCACTTGCAGGCCAAGACAATCAGCCAGTATGTACAGTAAACTTGTAACATATTTGTTTTAGTGTTGTTCTTTCAGTTACAGAGTCCAAGTCTAAAGCTAACTAGTTTTAGACCTTAAGACAAGTACCCCTTAAGTGTATGAGAAAAAAAAAGAAAATTGTCCGCCATATGTATACCATTTGTTCCAGCCACTCAGTTTTTATTTCTCATAACAGCGCAGTTTGGTCCACAAGCAAATATACATGTATCATTCTGGTAGCTTTATAATTTACAATAACCACTGGTGTTTGAACCGCTAAGAAATTATTATATTATAGTTGATACAATGTCTTCAGGTGTCTTGCTCACTGTGATGATCTATTTTGGTCTACATTGGTGTCATGATGTCATTCCTTACAACACACTCTTTTGTGGTCTGTTGCTTAAATCATGAAACATCTAATGAAGACATGGAATCCTATGGTGGCAAGACCTGGTTATAGTTACTGTTCACACTGATAAGAGAAACTTCACCAGTTTGTGAACCTTGGGTATTAACCACCAGTCGAAGACCAATGGGTGATCTACCCTGTGTGCTTTACTGTGCTGATGTCATGAAGGTACTTGTCCAATGCATTAATGTTCTTTATATCCTGTGTTCAGTTCCAGGGCCTCCCATACGGCTGGTCTTCCCAGAGGTGCGCCTAACAGAAGTCAGAGTGGTCTGGCAGCCCCCAGTGGAGCCCAACGGCATCATTATGGGTGATTAAGACTAACCACAACAGCCACAACTAACCACAACAGCCACAACTCACCACAACAGCCACAACTCACCACAACTCACCACAACTAACTACAACTAACCACAACTAACCACAAAAGCCACAACTCACCACAACAGCCACAACTCACCACAACAGCCACAACTCACCACAACAGCCACAACTCACCACAACTAACTACAACTAACCATAACTAACCACAACAGCCACAACTCACCACAACAGCCACAACTCACCGCAACTAACTACAACTAACCACAACTAACCACAACAGCCACAACTCACCACAACAGCCACAACTCACCACAACAGCCACAACTCACCACAACTAACTACAACAGCTACAACTAACCACAACAGCCACAACTAACCACAACTAACCACAACAGCCACAACTAACCACAACAGCCACAACTAACCACAACTAACCACAACAGCCACAACTAACCACAACTAACCACAACAGCCACAACTAACCACAACAGCCACAACTAACCACAACAGCTAGTTTCTTTCTTGTCCCTCCCCATACCTATCCATCGAGATACATGTAGAAGTGGGTGAGTGCAGAAAAGCCATTTCCTTCTTTACCCGAGGTGTCATTAGCTTGCAGATGAGTGAACAGAAGTGATGGTGAACGAAGCTTGCACAGGGTTTGGCTGTGGGGCAAGAGATGGCTTTTTTTGGAAATCCATCTCCTTTTTTTCTGTTTGCATGTGCTCTCATTTCTGCAGTCAAGGTGGAAAAAAAGCAACCATTTGTGGTTCCCCACTGCTCTGGAAATCACCCATTACCTCTCGTAGCCTTTTGATTTCGGGAAAAAACAACCCTTTCTCTCTCTCTCTCTCTCTCTCTCTCTCTCTCTTGCTGCTCACTGTGCTGCGCTGCACTGGCTTCCTATCCAAACATGTACTATGTATCAGGAGAGCACAGGTCACATCAGAGCGTCACAGTAGCATGTGTTCTTTCACTGTGTGCCGTGAGAGGAGTCTTATCGCCGCGCACCTGAGACTAATACCTCAGATGAGGTGAAAGAGAAAATCCTTCTGCCTCGTAATGAGATTAGGCCGACTAACAACTCGCACTGAATGAATCCCAGAATAGCGGCTTGCCAAGTCTTGTCGTTTCAACGGATCAGACGCAGGAAGAAGGCAGTAGACCTGGAGGAGATGAGATATGGCCATGATACTTGGGGGGATACTTTGTCAGTTTTTTTTCCCCCTCTTTCTCGGATCACAGTTCTATTCAAGGATCCAAGTTTTTTTTTGGGGGGGGGGGGGCGCGAGGGGGAGTTCGAGAGAAGGAGAGAAAAAAGGAATATTTTCTCTTTTCTTCCCTTCCAAGTCTCATGGTGAGGCGCTTTGAAAGATTACAAGAGAACAAATTGGTGCCTTCTCATTGGCGCCGTTAGCTGGTGTGCATACATTGGCAGTGTGTAGAAACACCAAGCCACCATTCCTATCCAGCCTAGCCCCCCCCCCCCCCCTGCTTCGTTTGCCTTTGAATTGTGGCACAGCACGGCCATTTAGCCCTGAATTCTTGTAAGCTAGTTTTATTCATAGCTGCTCCGCCGATGTAATCCAGTTTTTCAAAAGCCATTGAAAATCCCGCTTCCTTCAACCGACTGCTCCCTACGCACACGCATACAAACCCTCTCTCAGAAGAGTCGGCAGAGCTGACCACTGATGGCTGGAGAGCAGAGGGAGTTTGCTTTTGAGTTTGCTGCGGATGGACTAATCCAGCGTGCATCTGCCTCCTAGAGCGCTAGCGCACTAGCGCAGCGTGTCAAGAGCGCAGAGCGCAGAGACTCACAAAACAGGAGGCAGGAGATGATGGGGGAGTAGGAGGATATTGTTTTGGAATTTCATGCCAGATTTCACAGGGGGCCAAACATGCTCAACAGACTTTATTACCCTCCTCACTGACAGAGAGTAGGGCCTGATGCAGTCACTGTCATGAGCTTCCCTATGTATTAAATCTGTGACCTCCGCAGGAAGGATACTCTACCCATTATATACCATGTGATCATATATTCTGCTTAAATATATTGAACTTATTAGACATATATGATTTCATCCTGACAGTGTACGTAAGGTCAAAATGATCTTGTGTTTTTCCAGACTCGGACCTAAAGGGGACTTTAATGAGTCCTCCTAGAGCAAACATACCTTTGTGCAATTTGCTTCCAATGTACTTAATGTAATTTAGTCATGTTCACTTCTGTGTATGTTCACTTCAGTCCTGTGTAGGGTCATTGAAATGGGTAACACTGGAATCTGTAAACTGGAGGCTCAAGCTTAGTTGTGTTGGCCGCAGTAAATGGGCGGAAGTGGATCCTGCAGCAAAGCTCACTTCAGACCTATGGGAGATGGCCGTCTGCTGCTCCCCTCACCCCTTGTGAGTGAGCGGGCAGCCCAGGCCTCTCCAGGACCAGCAATCGCCAGCCAATGAGGAGAAAATAGAGCTCCAGGAGTTCGGCGAGGGAGGTGGTGACCCAGCAAATTACACGGCCCAGCACCCTCTCGCAGCGAAAAAATGTAGTGAAAAGTGAAAAAGTCCCAGCAAACACGACATGGGTCACAGCTCCGTGGGCACAAGGAAAAAAAGAGTGGAGGGAGGAGAGGAGGTGACTGGAGCCAGCGGAGTGGTTTTCTACACATCCGAATTACCCGCTCGCAGCGCCCCTGACACCCCTGGCAAACAGCTCCCCGACATAAAAGCCGCTCGGAGGGGGGGCTGCTGTTATTTTCCACCGGCCCTGGTGGCTGGAGTGGACATTAGGATGAAATACCAGCCCCTGAGTGGTTCATGTTCCAGCACTCGGCCTAGTTTGTCATTACAGTGCAGCCCAAAGGCCGCCACGCGGAACGCTACACGGCAGAAAGATAAATAGATACTGGGATAATACAGCGCTGTTCTCGCGAGCCGGGGCTCAAGTCGGCTGCCCACGGATCTGTCTGCCCATGGCTGCATCCCGATAACACTCTCATTTGTTTGCCCCGAAGGTTTTCTCGACGTGCAGTCAATCTCCGATGAAAGTCATCTGGTAGCCTGCTGGGCAGTTTAACTGGGCATGTTTCATGTGTGTCGGCTCTGCAGTAACCATTTTAGGGGTCACAGAGGTAGAAATGTCTAGAGTGCAAGAATTTGATCACAGGATGGGATTGAACGCTGTTTGTTTTCATGTTATAGTAATGTGCCGCAAATTCATCCGTGGTACACGAGCATAGTGACCAGATGTGTAGAGTCACGAGCAGCAGACCAGGCGTACCATGGTGCCCACTCAGCCCCAGGTCCAAAATCTCATACTTCATTTTAGAGAGTAATGGAAATACAGGAGGCCCCACTAGTGAAGAAAAATTTAAATAATCCGTTTTCCCCTCTGATACGGGAGAGGAATGGCAAGGGAAAGTAACCAGGAGTTCATTTGAAGTTGGTGATAGTGGAACAAATTTTGAAGTGCGGTGAAGACCTTTGAAAGTCATTCATCATCAAGACTTCTCTATTCTTGGGGGTGTCTTTAAAACAGCTTTCCCTTTAAACTATTGGCTTTCAGACAAAGAAATAGTTTTTTTTCTTCATTATTTTGTTTTGTTTTTCCCTTTCTTTTTTTGTTCATTCTGTGGGATTCCAAAAACAATTTATGACCAGATTGTGTTGGAGAAAAATAATCTCTCGGCGGGAACATTTTGTGGTCAATAGAAGAGTGTTGAAAAAAAAGATCTATTTTGTTGATAACCAAGAAACAGACAGAGAAAGACAACAGAGAAAGAGAGACAGAGAGAGAGTGAGACAGACTGAGAGAGAGAGAGAGAATGTGTGAGAGAGAGAGAGCGAGAGAGAGGCAGAACAGCAGACTTGCAGGCAGATGGCCATAAACAACCACAGCCCAATAACACATCTTCCACCCTTCTCTATTCCAGGATATCAGGTGGCTTATCGGCTGGATACCGGAGACCCAAACCAGTTCACGACAGTGGTGGTGGGCCCAGACGCTCGCCAGTTCACAGCCTCGGGCCTGCGCCCGGAGTCGGCCTACATCTTCCGGATCAGCGCCAAAACAGAGCAGGGCTGGGGCACCGCAGCGCAGGCCATAGTCATCACCACCGAAGTCAGAGGTGACTGTCAATATCACATCCCGCTGTTTCAATACAAATACCTCTTAATGTGTCCTCTGTCTCTCTCCTGCTGTGTGCCCCCTTACTGTCACACTTGACCACTTTTTATATATGCCAGCCACTTCAGTACCTCTGAGGTCTGACAAGAGTATTACTGCCGCTTTTAACTTTATCAGCATTATGTTTCGTGTTAGCTTGTTCACTGCTGCCTCCATATTCCAAGAATGACCTTTACTGGTTTATTTAACCAGCGGAGGATGGAAATGGGGTATAAATACTCTTGGTGTCACGCAGAAAGGCACGGTGCTGAGACTCTCCAGCGATACAGCGCCGCGAGAGACACGTTTTTCTATCAGTTGTCTTTTAATTGCGTCAGTTTCTCTCAGTCCTTTCAGTAGGTTTGAGAAGACAAAGACCATTTCAACCTATGACCTCCTCAAGTGTGATTGATCTGGGCTCTTTTTTTTTTTAAACAAACCTCTTCTGAGTCACAAGCACTGACACAGGGACTAGGCCACTCGATAGCCTTCACAGTACATGATTTGCATCTTTAATGTCAATCGATAACGGACACCGTTAAAATAAACAATTATGCCTCCGCTCATCGACTGCTTCCATCGGAATCAATGGGGGGGTCATGCCCATGAGGGGGGTGACTAATACACAGACACAGCCCCATACACACATGCACGCACACACACACACACCCACACACACATGTGCATGCATAAAGACAAATAGAGTTATACGAATACTTTGCTGTGGACAAAAGCATCTGATAGATGCTTATGCTATAACTATATAAAAATACATGCACACACACACAAAAGTAATGCTTGTTGGAGCTTTCCACTGTGTATCCATCAGCAGCTCTGGTGTAAATTAAGTCCCAATCCCTTTCGTCAGTGTAGTCCTCCAGAGCCCTCCAAAGATCCAACCCCTGCATTTAGAGTGTCATCGTTTAAAAGACAACAAAACAGGATAAAGGGCCCTATTTGAGCAACACTGGTTTATGAAGCCCTTTCTTTGGGGGAAGGTCTAAAGAATACTAGTTTTTAATGTCTCCAGGGTCAGCGTTCAGAGCCACTGTCTTTAATTTCGCTTGTGTTTATGATTTGCACTGGAGCACATGAAAGGCTTGCGTTAGTCTCGAAGTGAACATCTTCATTTATCATACCATAAAAAAACTCTATTGCATGAAATTGTGAATTTGCGAAAAATGTGAATGAAACTATTTTCAGGAGGAAGAATATGTGTAGTGTACATGGAATACATGAACACATGTTGTACATGTATGTACCAATATGTGTACGATGTAGTCATTTCATATGATCTAGTAATATGTTGCTTAGCTACTCTAAATTATTATTTATATAATTTGTTTTATTGACTTTCTGAATGGGTGTTGCCACTGAGTGCTGTGCTGTGCTGTGCTGTAATCAGCCTGTGGTGTCCTCCTCAGAGCGTCCCCAGCCCCCGGTGCAGCTGAGTGTCCCCCAGGGCCTGGTGCAGTCCCGCCGGCTGCAGCTGGACTGGGTCCCCGGGGGCGACGGCTCGTCTCCGGTGCGCTACTTCACCCTGCAGACGCAAGAGCTGCCGGACGGGATCTGGCTCACCCACTCCTCCGCCATCGGACACAACTTCACCTCCTGGGACGTGGACCGGTGAGCGAGACCAAGCACCGAGTGTGTGACACAGAGAAGGAGAAACAGAGAAAACATACAACAAAAGTATTACATTGTGCACTACTCAGTGGAGATGAGTGTAGCATCGACAAGCGCAGGACAGCACATAACGGTACAGCACATTTTACAACTCAACATGTCCCAACAGGGCAAGGCACAGTAGTTACAGGACAGCTAACACAACACTACTCCTGCAAATCTAATCGATTATGCTCATGGCCACCTGTGTTGGTGCAGACAAGAGCAACGGAGAAGAACCACTAACGAATCTGACGGCGAGTTGATTTCACCGTGCACTCTGTGGATGAGTTTATTTCCCTCGTCTGCATCGGGGCAGTGAAACCCCCGCCTCGGATCCCGGCGCTGCTATTCTGCCTGAGTTATACGATGGGATTGTTATTAAACGCTAAGAAGGCTTTTTCCTCCAGGGCCGATTTATTGCTCTCGCCACGATTATGATTAGGAAAAAGTGCGAGTCGGTCCGCAGTGGCGTGGCACGCCAGCAGAGAAGCCCAGCCAGGCTGGCGTTTGAATTACATCGCTCGGCCTGCGACGGTGATTATCTGGGCAGTCAAATGCTATTTTATATGCATTCAGAGGGCCATCTCCTATTGCTTCTCGCCTCTCTCCTCCACTCTCTCTCGTTCTCTCGTTCTCTCTCTCTCTCTCTCTCTCTCTCTCTCTCATTCTCTCTCTGTTTGGGTCTGTCTGCTTCATCCTCCCTTTTTAACGGCCGCCCGAGCAGCGTGAGTGCCGTTAGATGGATTATTTAGGCTTGATTTGTGCCTGACTCTGCTGGTGGAGGATTAGTGGCCTGCTGGTGCGCTTCTCCTCTCCCCAGGCCCTTGGAGAAGATGACTCCTGCAGCGGCACTAGGCTGCGCAGAGATGCAGGAGCGGCCCAGAGAAACGGCAACGGTCTCCTCCGCAGATCGAGATAATTGAATCGAGTTGCGCGCTCACCTGCTGCACCATAGCTCACTCATTTACCAGTTTTATGTCTGTCGTGACTATGAGTTTTTGGGGCTGGAGAGGGATTTACCAACAAGTCAGATCTGTGTGACTGTGAGGTGTGTGTGTGTGGGTGGTGAGTGGGTGGAAGTGGGAAGGAGGATAGCTAGCATTGTCGGACAAAAGCACATGGTTCTTGCGAGATGGAGAAGGCCCAAAGCCTTACATGGCCCTGCATGCTGAGTGAACTAACTTGTAGCCTGTGTTTTCTTTCCCCCTGTCTCTCAGGCTCAAACCCTACACCTCCTACAAGCTGAGGATGATGGCGACTAACGACATCGGAGACAGCAAGTACAGCAAAGAGACGGACGCAGTCACCACCTTACAAGACAGTGAGTGGAGTCCTACTGAAGATGATGTACACACACAGGGCCTCTGGGCCGCTTGACTGATTTAGCATTGATTCACATGAGCGGCGTTGGAGTTATGCTTTGCGCTGTCTGCCGTCGTCGTATGTGTGGAGTAATGACTCACCAACATGCGTCATTGGATTATTCTGGGCAATGACAGGGACAGTTACTCACATTCTGAAAGTGATATTCTAGTCAAATGTAGGCTCTCTCACTGATTAACACTTAGCGTTGTGATGGTTGATGATAGGGGGTTAAGGGGAAACTGTATTCAACACAAAAGACAACACGAGGGCTCATCAGCACAAGTGCATTTTGGTACTGTGCAGACACAGATATTACATTTATACTTATTTTTATACTAGTAAAAGACATGGTACAAATCACTATGCACAAAATGAATGTGTCCGACACACTAACTGGTGATTAACCTTACCATCTTTTGAAATCATTACATTTTTCCCCCCACCTTCTCCGCCCACAGTTCCTGACGAAGCCCCTGACATCCAGGCTGTGAAGCCGTCCACCACCACATCAGTGTTGGTTCAGTGGCAGGTAATGGCATTAATACTGGCTTTCATCTCCTCAGAGGTCTCCCCCGAGTGGCCCCAGACACTGAAGTAACGCTGAGATTAATGGCGCCCGCCGCTCCGGTAGTGAACATGTTAAAAGGCTCCTTCTTAAAACACAGTAAACGTCCTCGCCACCCCACCCCACCCCATCCCCTGAAGGGTTTTAGGCCGTTAAACATGCACATTATGGGGCTGTAATGTGTTTAATTATCAGATTTTCATCAATGAAATGGAGCATTGGACCCAAAGGGTTCTCCACTGAAGAGCCTTGTCACCCATCACTTAGTATTCACGGCGGCAAGTTTGCATACATCAGTGACATGAAGTATTGATAACGTACATTTACCCAGTTCACACTCTGAGCGCTCCTGAGAGCTCGGGGTAATTAATATTCCACGCATGCGGGGCAATCAGCCCTCTAAAGGGATATTAATTAGCAGCTGAAACCTTTATTCACTGACCTATGAGTCCCAGATCATCACTCCCCGAACCTGCTTTATCAGTGGAAAACTGGAGGCCCCGGCAACTTGATTACTTTCAGGGGCTGGCTTTGTTAATTACTGACTGACTGAGAGCCCCCCAGAAATTAAATCCTCATCTCTTATTTATCTAATCACCCACTAATGCGTGAACACCCAGCAGTCTCTTTTTTTTCTTCAAATGTCACTTTTCCTTTTGCCCATACTATCATTTTTTTAATTATTATTATCTATTCGTTCTTTAATAAAGGACAGTGGCGAGCAAAAGGGGAGGAATTTGACCTTTAATTTAACGTGCAATGTTGCAGGCGCCCAAAGACGAAAGTGTGAACGGAGTGCTGGTGGGCTACCGTCTGTACTACAGAGAGCTCCAGTATGACAGCTCTCCACAGGAGCCAAAGAAGGCTGTCAACAGCTCGTCAACGCGCACCGATCTGGCAGGTAGGATAAAGAGGACGGAGGTTTGAAAAGGCTCTGTTCAAGAACCCTGTCACTAGCAGAGAGGTGTGTGTGTGTGTGTGTGTGTGTGTGTGTGTGTGTGTGTGTGTGTGTGTGTGTGTGTGTGTGTGTGTGTGTGTGTGTGTGTGTGTGTGTGTGTGTGTGTGTGTGTGTGTGTGTGTGTGTGTGTGTGTGTGTGTGTGTGTGTGTGTGTGTGTGTGTGTGTGAGAGAGAGAGGGAGAATTTATGTGTGTGTGAGTGTGATGTTTACAGTCATAACTAAAAGCTGCAGAATTTAGAATGCAAAAGTTGCATTTAGAATGTGTTTTATTACCAGTTTTAATGATTTGATCACAAGAAATGTTGTGTTTCCACACTCCTGTGTCTCTGCGCTTGTTTACTCCTCTGCGTAAGGCCCTCCATTATTCAGTGGGTGATGCCGAGTGGAACAATAAGCCCTGCATTCAGCTCTCTGTCATTTCAAGCTGGGCCCAGAATTACAGTTGGATCGCCATCTCCGAGAGTCTTTGAAATGCTTGAAGTAGCCCGTGAAATATTCGTCAATATGCTGAATATTTGTGCGGCCAAAGCTAGGGCAACCAGGCTTGAACTTTATCTGAAAGGTTTTAATGCCGTGCCTTCACGTTCATCTCTCTCACTTTCTCTCTCCCCCTATCTCTCTCTCTCTTTCTTCCCTTCTCCCTCTCTCTCTTTCACTCTCTCTCACTCCCTCTCTCTCTCTCCCTCCCTTTCTCTCCCTCTCTCTCTCTCTGCCTCTCTTTCTCTGCCTCTCTTTCTCTCACTCTCTCTTTTTCTCTCCCTCTTTTTCTCTCTCCCTCTCTTTCTCTCTCTCTCTCTCTCTCTCTCTCTCTCTCTCTCTCTCTCTCTCTCTCTGGTGCTTTCTGTTCAGTCGAGGACTAATTTTCCAGTGGCTGACTGAGCGGAGGTGAACTCATTACATGCCTGTGCTGCGTGAGGTGTGGAATCATGAGTCTGAGCTCAAGTCTTGGGCAGTGAGCATGCCACTGCACTCCTCTCACCGACGGCCATCCACGCCGCTAAATCTCTTTTGACAAATTGGACTCAGCAGTGTTGACAGCATTTAAATGCACAAGCCTAGAGCAGCCAAGCAAGGAAGCATATTTAATTTTTTTCCACCCTCCCTTTTCTTCCTTCCTTCCTTCCTTCCCTTCCTTCACCAGCCAGTCAGGCCAGTAGTGTGCCATATCTCCTCCGTCCTCTCAGGCCAAACGTGGGCTGCCATGTGCAGGCTTTAAGAAAATGATCTTTAGAGGCCTCATGGAGAGTGCCAAAAATAGGGCTTTTGTGAGGGCTTGTCACCCAAAACTCTACACGCCACCCACAGTGTGTCCAGGATATTATTATAACTATTATTAGTATTGTTATTATTGTTGTTGTTGTTATTGTTTATTTTGGGGGCGGGGGAGCAGGGCGTGCAGTTGTTGAAGTCTATTAATGTGGCTTTTGAAATGGAAATTAATTTTGTCTACCTACCTGACAGCATATTGGAGTGTAGTGTAGCATATCCCTCCAGAGGAGGATATAAACCCACACACAGTAGATGCTGTCACGCCATGCAATGAAACACATTCTTTTTCAACACATCTATTATTATAAGTAGTACTCCAGTTCCATAACACATATTTATAGTAGTAGTAGTGGTAGTAGCAGTAGCAGTAGTAGTAGTAGTAGTAGTAGCAGTAGCAGCAATAGTAGTAGCAGTAACAGTAGTAGTAGCAGTAGCAGTAGTAGTAGCAGTAGTAACAGTAGTAGTAGCAGTAGTAACATTAGTAGTAGTAGTAGTAGTAGCAGTAGTAGTAGTAGCAGTAGTAGTAGTAGTAGCAGCAGCAGCAGCAGCAGCAGCAGCAGCAGCAGCAGCAGTAGCAGTAGCAGCAGCAGTAGCAGCAGCAGTAGCAGTAGCAGTAGCAGTAGCAGTAGCAGTAGCAGTAGTAGTAGTAGTAGTAGGAGCAGCAGCAGCAGCAGCAGCAGCAGCAGCAGCAGCAGTAGTAGTAAAGGTTGCAGCAGTAGTTGGAGGAGGAGGAGTAATGGTATTTTTTAGTATCTAAATTGGTTTGGGTAACCCAGGTTAGAGTTATTTTTTTACAAATCCTACTAAGCAGCTCATGTGTCTGGGGCTTATGGTGAAGTGTGGGCTGTATTGGCTGTGGAATCCTTTCTGATGCCTCTCTTCGGAAGTCAAGATGAGCGTCACAAGATTTCATCAATCATGTGGAGAAGCCTCTGATGAGCTAGATCTGGCAGAGAGCAGGAAATTTATGGCCATGTTATGAAATATCTCTTTGATTTGTGTTTGCCAGCTTTGCTTATGTTGTAATGCATCCCTCTCTCTTGTCCCCCCCCCCTCAATATTTCTCTCTACCAAATCTCTCTATCTCCATATTTCTCTATATTTCTCTCTCTCTCCATCAGGCAAAAGCACTGTGAAGACCGTGAGCAATCCTTCGCTAACCGAATTTGAGTTAACGCGTAAGTTACTCATTTAATCGTCTATCTATTTTAAGGAAGCCTGCTTTGAAGTCCTAACAAAATATTCAGCACTGCCTCTGGCAAGGAAGGGTAATCCCAAATGCTCTCTCCCCTGTTCTGAAATACAAGGTGCTTCTTCTAATCTCTCTATTTTGGCTGCAAACTGTTTGCCTGCGGATATTCAGGGGGGAATCTCTTTTTTTGCTTTTGTACTCCGAGTCACGTGAGTCCTTTTCTTGTGGCGCAGGGACTCATTCCAAACAAATAGAATAATGCCTGCCCCACTCATACAATAATACACCAGTTTCATGGCAGAAGAGTGTGGGGGGATAGAAAGAAAAGAAAGCAATATCTCCCTGAAGCCACTGCTGGAGTCTTATAGGCTTCTGTCACTTCCCTTTCATCTGGCAACAAAGAAGGAACGTCTCCATCTTGTCAATCTCAATGTCGAGCTTTTATGTTATTGTGTTGTCCCGCTAATTTTTTTTTCTCTTTGCCTCTCTCCACCAGAGCTGCAGAAATACAGACGCTATGAAATAGTGATGACAGCTTACAATATAATCGGCGAGAGTCCGCCCAGCGCTCCATTTGAGGTGTTTGTCGGCGAAGCAGGTACGGAACGCCTTTATCGCCCGTCAGTCATCATCACGGATGTGAAAATCATCCAGTGATCGTCAGATGATTGTCGGCCTCAGCACTTTATTGTGGAAGCGTTGTCTACTTTTGTTGCCACTTGGAATGCAGCAAATTGCAGGGTGGGGTTGGTTTGGAAATGCTACATTAAGTAAAGATGACCTTTTAGCATCTATCAGCCTGCGTAATTTCTCTTACAAATTGCCTATGAATGTTAACATGAGACGATCCATCAAAAAGTTTTGGGTTGGTTTCTGGGGTTGCTGTTTGTCCTTTGGAGGATTTTATTAAGAAACTGACACCGCTTTGAGAAGGCCTGAATGCAGTATCGCCACTCAAGCAGAAGTGGCTGCTGGGTTGATGGAGGTCACCCTTCCATCTGACCGAGGCCTCCATCACCTTATGTCATCATAGCTATGCGAGGGAATCCATTAGACGGGGGCATGAAGGCAAAACCCACACACCACACACACACACATAGACACACACATGCCTCCTTAAGCCCCTGACAGCGTCTGTAGGCGGTGATGATGGACAGCAGACGTGAGACGTGAGGTTGGGGTCGAATTGAAATGCCCAGGAGTGCACACTGAGGGTAGGGTGCTGCAACCCATCCGGGGCTGACACCGGCCATGACAGATATGAATTGCGATTTCTCGAATGTGTCAAAAGGAGAGCGGAGGGGGGGGGGGGGTTGGGGGTACTGGAGTGGAAGGGAGAAGGGGGAGTAAGACATATTGACGATACAATAGGGAGGTGTGCACTGAGCAGTGACAGGAGACAGTGACCAGTCTGACGCCACTGGCTGTTTTAGTGGACAGGGAGCTGTTGTGAGGCATTCGTCATCTGCCTGAGTGACAGCTGTCACCGCGAGCAGGCGTCACGTTCCCTCATCTGCTCTTCCCTCTCTAGCTCACCCCCATAGCAGCTCATGTCCTGGCTGAAGCAGAGGAAGGGAGGGGCTCCTGGGCGTGGCGCTCTTTTGAGAGATTCGTTTAAAAGGGGGAAAAAAAAGGTTGTAACTGAATCTGAATGACCTGGACACGCCGGGAAGAGCCAGGAATAGCAGCGGCGTAGGATCAGTTTGTCTCGTTTGAGCAGCGCTTTTGTGCTCAACGGGTTGCTTTTTCTTTTTTCTTTTTTTCTGCAGGTCTTTTTTTCACTCCTGCTTTCACATTTCATTTCAGCCTATGTACTTGACCTTGCTGAGATAGAGATTTTACAGGAGGGGAAAAAAGCCTGGCTTTTATTGTGGATGACAGCAGAAACATATTGTTCTTAAACCTGTGAGAGGCTGGACACACACACACACACACACACACACACACACACACACTCATGCGCACACACTCACACTCACGCATTGGTTTCAATGAACCACATCTTTGAAAGCTTCTGGCTCAGCAAAGGACAGACGCAGCATGTTAATCATGTCCATTTACCTGCTGTCTCTTTGTCAAAAACTGTTCAATTGGCAAAAAAAATCAAAACAAAATCCAAAAGCTCCCTCCAGGCTTTTAACCATCCCTGTTGCTTGAAAAACAGCTACTGTGATGGGCTCCTATTTGCCGTCTAACACGACTACCCTGTGCCTTAAGAGCAGGCACGCACTGGACCGCCTCACCTAATGAGCTGCCAGAAGGACCCGAGCCAAACATGACAGCTTTGAAGACACAACATCGAGAATGCAACGCTAATTGCACAGGAGAGGCAGAACATTTTTGCCCCCAGAAAATGCGACAGCGCAGGGAGCTGGACTGACTGTTTTCTCGTGAGCCCGGCTGCCGCTGTGGCCAGACCCATCTGCATATAGCACGAGGCACATTTGATCAATGGGAGCGCAGCTGGCCCTGCTCTGTGCCGCGATCAATCGCAGCGCTATCGAGCGTGCCGCGGCCCTCGTTTTGGAAATGTATCGAAAGCGGGCAAATTGCCGCAAACGCGAGCTGTCACTTTTCAGCCTTTCAGGTTCTCCCTGCAAAGAGTCATGAAATATTTACAAAACATGGAGCTGTCTTAGTTTAGCGTCACACCCACACGTGAAGTGTGCAAACACATCACTGTCTCTGATTGCCATGGTAGTTCTTACTTAGCCTAGGTCTAGTGTCACTCACTAACTAGTGTTAGTTTTCCTTTTTCCTAATCCCCCCCCCTTTCTTTCTCGTAAGGAGTTTAATGAAGCAGTAAATATGAATCTGTCATGGCGAGCTCCAGCAGCTGGCTTTGCAGCCGGGGTTATCAGCATCAGGTTATTAGCGGCGTCATTAGAAAAAGGCCAGGCCGGGAGAGAGTCCTCTCGACAGCAGGAGGTGCGCCCGCGCTGCAAACAAACAAATGAATTTCCCGCTGATTAACGTCAGGTTGGCACAGAGTCGGGGGCCGGGGGAAGAGGGGGTGGGGATGGGGGGCTGGGTTGCCAGGCAGCGGGGCGGCGATGGAGGATGCTGGGCAACGGGACTACGCTGCTCTTAAAGCCTGCTGGGTCGTGGCCAGAGATCAGAAAAATAGACTCTGCTGGAGAGCACTTGGAACGCTTATTTTCGTTTATTTTTTCCAATGATGCCAGAGACCCCCTACCACCATCACCAGCAGCAGCACCATCAGCACCACCCCCCTCCCCCCCCCACCCCCTTCACTCCACGCCTCAAGGCTCTTAAATATGCTCCAGATTTATGGCATCTGAGAACCACACTATTTATTCCCCTCTTCCAAAAGCACTCATGCAGAAGTGGCATTGTGGTTACCAACAAGTGTGGTAAAATACTTTTTTTGTCCTTTGGAATTGCTGTACAGTTTAATGGTGGTGACCCTCACCTTGGTGGCGCTGGACTCCTTCACAGCCCATCAGGTTTTGCATTAAGTTCTGTGTGGCATTGCGACAGCAGCTGTGAAGTGCTTCGTGGCTGTGAAGCTGTGTCTTCGTTGGAACCGCTGCACTCACTGTGGTGTGTGTGTGTGTGTGTGTGTGTGTGTGTGTGTGTGTGTGTGTGTGTGTGTGTGTGTGTGTGTGTGTGTGTGTGTGTGTCATCATGTGTCTCTCCGAGTGACTGGTTGTGTTGGCCTCACGGTGTTGTACCCGCTCTGCCCTCAGCTCCTTCTGTGGCCCCCCAGAACATCCGGGTCAGTCCCCTCTCCTCGTCCCAGCTGGAGGTGCTGTGGGAGCCACCGCCCGTGGAAACCCAAAATGGCATCATTCAAGGCTACAAGGTGACTACCGCCACTCTTCTGCCCATCTCTACCTCCACCTCTGCCTTTGTCAGTCTCTCTCTCTCTCTCTCTCTCTCTCTCTCTCTCTCTCTCTCTCTCTCTCTCGCTCTCTCTCTCTCTTTCACTGTTTCACTTCCACTTTCCATGTCTTTCCCTAAATTCCCTCTCTCTCTCTTCCTCCCTTTGTTTTTTCTCATCTCTAATTCTCACAGCCTCTCTTTGCCCGTCTCTTTCTCACACCATCTTGTTCATGCATTTATTTATTTGTATTACTCTGCAGCAGTCTCTCATTTTTCATCATTCTCTCTTGCTCTTTCGCTCATTGCCTCTCGCTCTCCTTGCATTTCTTTTATACTCTGTCTCCAGTACCCATTTCCCTTTTCTTTTTTCTTCCTTACTGCCATCTCCTAAGGAGGAGGAATGGGCCAAATCTAAGACATACTACATGCTGTGAATCACATTATGATGTCTGACAGAGCGATAGAGATAACTATATTTGGGCTTAGATCAATTTCATTTTGGCCCGTGATTACCCTGAAATACATTTCACGTTAATGTTTCAAATTCTAAATTTGTGTATGGATCAATGACTGTAATCAGCACGCACATCGTAAGCGCATTTTAAAACTGAAGCAGCCGAAAGGAACCACAGAATGGAAGAGATTTAACCACATACGGGTTGGGTTCTGGGCAGACCTGACTGATATTCTGTTTACCATGCATGTGTGGCTCCA
The DNA here is from genome assembly GCF_900700415.2 of Clupea harengus. Taxonomy (NCBI): domain Eukaryota; kingdom Metazoa; phylum Chordata; class Actinopteri; order Clupeiformes; family Clupeidae; genus Clupea; species Clupea harengus. Next base: position 8,096,914 of record NC_045152.1, on the reverse strand, counting down.
AAAAGCACAGACTCTGACTCCAATTTGAACATTTATGTATTTTGGCTTTATTTCTGTGTAACGGAAGAGTATGTCGGCATGCTGTCCATGCTTTCTCCAGTCATTGGTGCGGTTTCAGGAAAGAGATGCACACTGTTGCATCTAAGTGTCGTCTGACCCCACCCCTCTCTCTCTCTCTCTCTCTCTCTCTCTCTCTCTCTCTCTCTCTCTCTCTCTCTCTCTCACTCCAGATCCATTACTGGGAAATGGACAATCAAAACGAGACAGAGAAGGTGAAGATCCTCTTCCTGCCGGAGACCATGGTGAAGCTGAAGAACCTGACCAGCTACACGTTCTACCAGGTGAAGCTCTCTGCCTTCAATGCGGCTGGCAACGGCCCCCTCAGCGAGCCCAGAAAAGGACGCACTCTCCAAGCAGGTGAGCGCACACGCCTCCCCAGGTGTTTGTGACCCCCCCCCCCCATCCCTTTCGCATTGTTGTCCCCTCATGTCATTCATATTAGCTATTCATGTGTTTCATATGAAATCAGGCCGTTGTTGAATTATGTCCCTACAAATCTGTCACAGACAGCAGAGTCATTTAACCTGAGGCTTTGCCTCTTTGATATGACAAGGGAGAGTCACCGACCCCCTCCCCCCAAACCCCCCCCCCCCCCACACACACACACACACACACACACACACACACACACACACACAAACAAAAACACAGAAAACAGTTATTCAAAAATTATTCAAATAGCCCTGATGTGACCTCATTTTGAATGGAAATGCACCCACTGTCTTGTCCCCTCCCAGTCTTTCTTCATAATGCTCAGACAGGCTTAAAATATCTCCACACTCAACACGTGCACAAACACAACCTATAAAGTTTGTTACTTCTATTTCAGGTAGGTGATGTGTAGATGTGTAAAATTGCATCAATGCGCAGTGTAGAGAACTAATCCCAGATGGCGTTTGTTCTGGTCCCTCAGCACCCAGCGCTCCAAGCTTCGTGTCTTTCTCGGAGGTGACGAGCAGCACGCTGAATGTCTCCTGGGGCTTCCCTCTGTCTCCCAACGGCGTGGTGGAGGGCTACAGGGTGGTCTACGAGCCCACTGCCCCCATCCATGGTAGGATTCCGCAGCTGGGACATTTCTAGTTTTTTAGTTTTTTTATATGTCTGTTGGTTTATAATTTACTGTGAGCGTCATCTCAAAAATCTGAGGCCTGAGCCTCCAAGAGCAAACGTTTGGCTTTCATCTGAGCAAAAACCTGCCTAGGGCCAACCATCATGAGAGAAATACTCTTTAAATCACTCATTTAACCAAACAGAATGATTCCTTTTTTTAAAGTCAAATCAATACAATTTCTGTAGTGAAATAGAGCTTCTTTGCTGAGCCCACTAGGTGGCACTCTGCTGTTGTCTCTCTACACGCTGCTTGTTGTGAGGTAGTAATTGGCTCAGTTGTTTTGACAGAGGAGTTGAGCTGACTGCTAACTGCTGTGCAGCGATCAGCTCCCAAACTGGCCCCGCACAAAAACTCATTTTTAGCCCGGCAACTGGGTGACAGGCTGCGTGCCACACACGACAACAGAGTCCTGCTGCAAGGCAAATTACAGGACTTAATCATATCATCCACATACCCACACACACATATCCTTCTCTCCCTTTCTCTCTCTGTCCCTCACTCTGTCCTTCTCTCTCTCTCTCTCTCTCTCTCTCTCTCTCTCTCTTTCTCACACTCCGTGTCAACATGTACCTCGCTGATTGAATCCCATCAATAATGCAACAGGCTTAGGTGTATCTCTAACGGGTGTGCTTGGGTCCCCCTCTGAGAGGCTGAGAGCTGACCATCTGTCACGTCCCGCTCCCTCCCGCAGGTGTCAGCAAGGTGGTGACGGTGGACATCAGGGGCAGCTGGCAGCGCTGGCTGAAGGTGCGGGATCTCACCAAAGGGGTGACCTACTGCTTCCGCGTGCAGGCCAAGACCATCAGCTACGGGCCCGAGGCCGAGGCCAACATCACCGCCGGCCCCGTGGAAGGTGGGAGAAGCACCGCCGACAGCTCACCTCGCACCCGCACCTCCATCAGTCTTCCCCCCCCTGGCAAACAAACAAGCTGATAAACAAACAAACAAACAGCTTGCCACACCTGCTGCTCAGCGTGCAAGATCTCTCTCACTCTCCTCCTGTGTCACTCGCCATGACACTCTCCATCTCTCTAACTCTCTCTCGCCATCCCTTCCCCTCTCTCTCTCTCTCTCCATCCCTTCCCCTCTCTCTCTCCATCCCTTCCCCTCTCTCTCTCTATCTCCATCCCTTCCCCTCTGTCTCTCCATCCCCATCCCTTCCCCTCTGTCTCTCCATCCCTTCCCCCCTCTCTCTCTCTCTCTCTCTCTCTCTCTCCCTCCCCTTATCTATGTCTATCTCTGTTGTCTGACTCTTCATCTGTCTCCTTCTCTAGCTCTTTCTCACTCTCTCCAGCTCACACCCCATCTTTCTTATTCGCACTCTGTCTCCATCCCCCCCCCTCCTCATCCTCCTCTTTCCCATTCTCTCCGTGTTTGAACATTAGTAACCTAAGGCACAGAAGCACTTCTTTAGGCCATGATCAATAAGTCACTGCAGCGTAGGCGTCTGGTTCAGGAAACATTGAGGCAACGTTGCCTGCCTCCAATGGCTCTGTTTATGCAGCTCCTGAGGTGGTTATTAATTCTCATTATGAAATATCAAGGCTGGCGCAGTGGCAGTAAGAGAAATCACAGAGCTCAATTTGTAAGCGCACGACTTTGAAATATGACCCGGGTCATGTGCTGCAGCAGGTCAACACTACATCTGGGAACACAGAGCCTTGGTTCTTTTTTTTTAATCCCCATCACAGTGGCTATATACTATGTGCTTGTTTTTTTTAGCTTGCTTTATATATCGCACACACTCTCGGAGAGCAGCTGATGTAATATCACAGCGATTTTTGTGTTCAGCCATCTTCACATGTAGAGTGTGTAGATTTCATCAGTTAGTCGTGACTTTCTAAGTCTAGTTCCAGAAGTTCAGCAAGTAGTCTCTGTGAATTACCCTATGTATTAGTCTGTGCCTTGTAATGCCCAGAAGTGCCAGAGGAACTGTAGGGTAGAGGCCTGCACCCGTGAGGCCCAGTGCAAAAGAGTGCGGAGTGCGGGTGCAAATTTTCACTGCAGAGTGTGGGTGGGTGCGGGTGGGAAGAAACTGACGTGGGAGTGGGAGCAGGAGCGGTAGAAAGACATGACTCGTGGGACTCCCGCAAGTTATAAATATATGTATAAAATGAAATAAAAGTAGATTTTCTTTTTGTTCTTACAGAATGTTATTTGTGATTGCATGAGAGCAGCAAGAAATAACCCATGTTTTACATGAAGAGGTGCAAGATTGATAGTTTTTACGCACTGCACATTTTCATGGGAGCGTGCACGTGCAGGACTGAGAAATCAATCCCGTCTTCTTCATCTTGCTTTCAGGATCCCCAAGTTCTCCGGTAGAGATGTCCATCACCAAGTCCACCTCTGCCCTCACTCTCCACTGGGCGCCAGGGAACGCAGGGTCCGGGCATCTCACCGGCTACGTGATCGAGGCACGGCCCTCAGGTATGACCTTCGTCCGCAGTTTCGGCTTGGATTCTATTTTGGAATATCAGCACTGGAACTGAACTGGAGGGTAGAATCAAATAACAAACTGAAATCAACAGAGTTCAAAACTTTTCCACATCTCCAAAGGGCCTTTTTACCAGACAGCATCTCCCTATGACTAGACCGCTGTCTGGGAATCAACACCTTAAGTTTCTTCAACAAGTGTGTATTTTTATTTTATTTTTTAAACAGTCCAGGACCATCAATGTGGGAGTGGATCTGAACCTGAGTGAACGTGTAGTCAAAGTGATCATGGTGTCAGCCCACGTGACCCTCCTTTTTCCTCCCTTCTGTCTTTCCTCGCCTCCTTACTTATTCCTCTTCCTCTTCCTCATCTGCCAGACGAGGGCCTGTGGGACACGTTTGTGAGGCTCCTGCCACCCAGCAGCACGTCGCACGTCATCAGCCTGGATCGCCTGCGCCAGGGGGTCAGCTACCAGTTCCGGGTCCTCGCCATCAACCATTTTGGCTACGGTGAACCAAGTGTGCCATCTGCTGCCATGTCAGGTAATTGCAGTTGTGTATTTCACTCTACCTCCACCTCTCCCTAGTACCATCTCTAGTCCTCTCTCTTTTTTTTCTTTTTCTCACTGCATCCCTCTTTCTCTCTCTCTCTCTCTCGCTCCCTCTCCTTTATCTAGTGTTTCTGTCCCCTAAACATCATTTTTTTGAGCATGTGCCCACTTATGCTGCAGCAGTGGTCTTTCAGTTTGTCAGCAGTTCTATCGCGCTATCATCAGAATCTTTGGTCACTACGCAGCTCTAAAGGAATCCTCTGTTCGGAATCCTCAGCTTTGAATCATGTGTAATGTCCAGTGACGTATACAGCTGACCCCTGGGCGGGCTCTGCCTCCAGTTTGCAATCCCTTCCGTTAGACTCTGCTGAGTGCTCCTCTTGCTCAGATTAGCTCTGTGGAGACATCTGCTACGGTGCCAACACTGTAGGCAGGAAGCACCAGGGGAGATTTTTACAATAATTCAAAACAAATGGAAGCGTTCAGTTTAATATTAATTAAAGCACTAAATACGCTGATCAGCCGAGTGTTGTTCTAGGCTCTGAGTGGGTGCCGTATGGATACTGAACTGTGGCCAAGGGATGGGTGAAGCTCAGATAAGTAGGCACCCTGAAATGAAGAAGTGTGATGTGGAAGAGGCAAGGATGCACTTACTGCGCGTACCCAAGGATAGGACAGTGTGATGGCCTATCATGGCTAGAGTTGAGTATGTGCTCTGACTGCCACATCTACAAGGATTCCTGTACCTTCACCTAGTTGGCTAGTTGAGCATTACCCTTAATTGCCTTGTTGTTCCTTCCATAAGCTATCTTCTGTGTTTATGGAACAGAGGCAAGCGTGAACTATAACCATTGACCCTCCTTATTCAATGATTGTAAATGATGTCACACCTGTGCTCTAACGTACGTCATGCATTCTTTCTCCTGTCCTCTTGTGCCACCTCACGTAGTGAAGTAAGTGATCATCCGGTTGATCAGAGCCGTCCAAATTTGGGCATGTCTCAGCCTGCATATCACCGGGTCCATCGTTGTGCTTCTGTGCTTATCTTCACGGATGTTTGTGACGCATGACATTTCTGCTGTGCACTTTACTCCATATGCCAAAGAATGTTTGGCAATACAGACTTTGTTGAATTCTTTTTGTTTGTTTGTTTGTTTGTTTGTTTCCAGGTGTCTCATCAGTTCAAACTGAAAAATCGATAGACAGGTGTCATAGCCCTAGCTTTTCAGTGCGCTTCTGCCACTGTCACTCTGCGTCAGCCAGACAGCCATCTGTCATCCCCGCACGTATCTGAACACTGTTTGTTTGGCACGACTGGAATGTTGTCCGTTTGGTAAAAGTGCAGATGTCAAAATCTGATTGATATACTGACACTGCTATCTTTTGACTTGCAAATGCTGGCATCATGCCAACAGCAAAGGAAATAACAATCCTCATTTGGTTTGGATTCAGTAGTCAATGAGACACTATGTGTTTAAACAGCATATGATCTCCCAAGGGCCCAAACCAAAAGCCAACTGTTTTGAACACATAGCCAACCATACGGTTAGGGACTTTTTAAGGTTCAAGAAGAGGTTTACTGCTGACCTGCCTCAAATAAGTTGCCCCGGTAACGCACACACTTTGGACTCACTCGTGTTTGTCGGAAAAGTAGATAGCAAGATACAGGATTACTCCCATTTTCTCCCTCTTCATGTACTTTTGGGAGAGAAGCATAACATGTAACATGCATCACAGACGATTGCATCATCACATCTTAAATCTTTTGTAATGATTCGATTTTTTTCTCTCTCATTTGCCGCCTGTAGCCCAGCTGGAGACACCATTCTACGAGGAGTGGTGGTTCCTGATCATCCTGGCCCTCAGCGGCCTGATCCTGCTGCTGATGGTGGTGTTTGGGCTGCTCTTCCACGGCCAGAGCAGGAGGCACAAGGGCTCCACAGGTGAGGATGCTCCAGAGCTCACTATCGTACTCACTTACTCTTGCACACACTCTCGCTCACTAACACTCTCTCACTCTCACTCACTCACTCACACTCTCTCACTCTCACTCTCTCACTCACTCACTCACACTCTCATTCACTCACACTTACTCACTCACAAACTCATACATACTCTCTCACTCACACACTCACTCTCACTCACTCACTCACACTCTCTCTCTCACTCTCATTCACTCACACTCACTCACTCACAAACTCATACATACTCACTCACTCACTCACTCTCACACACTCACTCTCACTCACTCACTCAATCACACTCTCATTCACTCACACTCACTCACTCACTCACTCACTCACTCACTCTCACACACTCAAACTCACCCACCCACTCACTCACACTCTCACACACTCATACTCACACACTCACTCACTCACTCACTCACACACTCATACTCACTCACTCACCCACCCACTCACCCACTCATACTCACACACACACTCACTCACTCACTCACTCACTCACTCACTCACTCATACCCACTCATTAACTCACTCACACACTCACTCACTCACTCACTCACTCACACACTCACATACTCATACCCACTCACTCACTCACTCACTCACTCACACCCTCATACCCACTCACTCACTCACTCACTCACTCACACTCTCACACACTCACTCACACACTCACACACTCACTCACTCACTCACTCACTCACACACTCACTCACTCACACACTCACTCACTCACACACTCACTCACTCATACTCACACACTCACTCACTCACTCACTCACACACTTACTCACTCACTCACTCACACACTCACTCACACACTCACACACTCATAACCACTCATTAACTCACTCACTCACTCAAACACTCACTCACTCACTCACTCACTCACTCACTCACTCACTCACTCACTCACTCACTCACTCACACACACACTCACACACTCATACCCACTCACTCACTCACTCACTCACTCACTCACTCACTCACTCACACACTCACTCACTCACTCACTCACTCCTCTGTCTGCCGTTAACCCACACTCTCATGCATTCAGCTCTCCATCTGCTCATGTATTTATGTACATGTGAAGGGCACTGTTACTACATCATGGCTTCTGCTGTTCCTGCAGTGTCCACAGGAATTAGACATGTTTGGATTTTTGATCTACTCTTCGGTTCATCTATCCGTGTTGCACAACGGCTCATCTATCCACTATTTTCTTAGTCATGGGGATCTCTGGAAACAAACTATTTATATATATATATATATATATATATATATGTGTGTGTGTGTGTGTGTGTGTGTGTGTGTGTGTGTGTGTTTTTAGTCCATATATATATAATTACTTTTTACAAGTAGGCTAGCAGACACAGCGTGCCTTCCAGCACCAAGCTCCCAGGGTTAGGGATAAATTGGTTTCCTGGTCAGCATCCAGTGTGAAGTGACTCCTGATGATCCTTCTCCAGCTGGCTACACCACTTAACTGGCCATCGACCAGATTACCAATTTACCTCCGACATGCACAGCATCTGTTTCTCCATTTGATATTTCTGCATTAGAGAGACTAAATTAATTTGTTTGGAGGGATGCATAACCGAAGCCATTCCTACCAAACATAGCTTTCCCTTGTCATACTTGTCATAACTGAAGCCATTCCTACCAAACACAGCTTTCCCTTTTCATACTTGTCATAACCGAAGCCATTCCTATCAAACTAAACTTTCCCTTTTCATACTTGTCATAACCGAAGCCATTCCTATCAAACAAAACTTTCCTTTGCCATACTTGTCATAACCGAAGCCATTCCTACCAAACACAGCTTTCCCTTGTCACACTTGTCATAACCGAAGCCATTCCTACCAAACACAGCTTTCCCTTTTCATACTTGTCATAACTGTGTGTGTGAACATCGCCTCACTGTACTACCATAACTTTTTATATAAACATTCTTTGATTTATTCAGTTTATGTTTCCGTGACACTATGGCGTGGACATTTGCATGCTGTGGACATTTGTCCTCTCTCCCTGGCCATTTGTCCCCTCTCCCTGTGGCGATGACGCTCATGTCACCTTCACCTCCCAGCAGGCAAAGCCGTCTCAACGGTGGAGGAGTCTGTCACCCTCGACAACGGAGGCTTCACAGCGCTGGAGCTCAACAGCAGACCTCTGCACGTCAAGAGCACCTTCCTGCGCAAGAACGGGACCAGGTGAGAGGTTATCATATCCCTGACAGGCCTGTTTTCTCACTGTGTATTGAACAGCTTGTCTCTTTATGAGTGTCTTTCATTCTGTATACATGAATACAAGGCTGACAAGTTGATACTAATTGATTAAACTGATGCTAATACTAATACTGTCAACAATATTTGAATTATTTCATAGTCCAGAATTCAGTATTGAATTGGGATAGTGTTTTTTTTTTAATCACAGTTTTGTTGGTGAATCCTTGACTGCTTTTGGTAGAAATTTCAACATTGTATGTGGTGTTCCTATTCATGAGGCTAGTTCAGTACTTACAAGTGTGTTTGTGATGTTCCTATTCATGAGGTTAGTTCAGTACTTACAAGCTTGTTGACTGTTTTATCATGAGTGTTTTATCTTGGTATGGTTTTGAGGTTGAATGGGAATATTGTTTTGAATGGAAATTTGAGGTCGGTAGACCTGATACTCTGCACACTAGACACGCCTGTTCCAGCCATTTAGATCTGTGTACATGAATCCTCCTTTTTGTGCAGTAGATGTAACTCAATAGGACAGAACAAAAGCCCAGATCACACAAAAGAGTTCAAGCGGTGTGAACACCAACACCAGTAAATGCAGCACAAAAGAACTAGCGCAATCATGACAGCAAGGAAAACACACCAGCAGTTGTGCTAACTTGTCTTCATTTTTGTGTTACATTTTTTGCCTTGCTAAAAGATAAGGACAGCTGTGAAGAAGGCAGGCCCCAGCCTGTATCCCAGCCTCATTCTCCCTGACCCCGCCATTCTTTCCCTCTCCCAGATCTCCCCCTCGGCCAAACCCAGCAGGGCTTCGCTACTCGGACGAGGACATCTGCAACAACTACAATGGCGGCGTGTCGACTGAGAGCACCGCCCTCACAGAGAGGCCCACAGAGGCCTCTGAGTCAGAGGTAGACACACACACACACACACACACACACACACACACACACACAGCACCAGCGCAACCGGTAGAGCAAGTGAGGACAAGCCCTAAATCTGATTTCCAGCTAAACTCTCTCAATCCCAGGATTTGCAATGGGGGCACGTAGCAAAACAATTGCACAAAACAATCTGCTCATGTGTCACAGAATGTCAGTACACAACTCTTTCTCTTTCTGTTCCCTTTCTCTCTCTCTCTAAACACACACACTTCCTTTTTTCTCAAAGGCCACGGACAGTGACTGCGAGGAGGACCAGGTCAAGCACTCGTTTGTGAACCACTACATGAGCGACCCCTCGTACTTCAACTCGTGGAAGAGGCAGCAGAAGGGCCTGAAGCAGACGCTGGCCTGCGCCTACGAGGAGTGTGCCAGCGGCGACACAGACTCCTACTACCAGACAGTGGTCACCCAGCACAGCGTGGGGGGCGTGTACACCCCCGCCGGACAGCCCGCCACGGGCTCACGGACGCCCGTCACAGGCTTCTCGTCCTTTGTGTGACGGCCCGGGGCTCAGTGGGTGCTAGAACTAAGTTCAAAAAGAATTTTAAAAAAAGGGGGTCTGGCCCCTCTGGCTTTGGCTCAGAGTCTGATAGCTGGTGGGATCGTGCAGTGGAAGGAAGGAAGGATGGATGGATGGAAAGAAGGAAAGAAAGAAGGATGGATGGAAAGAAGGAAGGAAGGAGCAAATGACACTAGTGGAGAGATACTCACAGACATTTGACATTTCACTTCGAGCACTATATAAGATATTTAAGACTGGTCATTTGTTGGGTTTTTATGTACTTTCATGCTGATCAGTGATTGTGTCAGTTTCAAAAGAAGAGGAAAAAATTATGAATTAATTAATTAAGAAAAACTTTTTGTTCACAGGAAGAAAAAAAACTTGTCTGCAAAAGCACCTGAGATAATCACTACATTTGGAAGTGTACGATCACGTTTTATTTTTGTGTTTGTGTGTGTGAGTGTGTAGACATGTGTGTAAGAGAATGGAGTCATGAATCGCATCTGTGTGTGCAACCCAGAGTTCAAATCTACTTTTTTAGATGTATGTTGAAAGCAGGGTATCCATAACGATAGGGCAGGTCATACAATGATGAATAGTGCATCTACGGAAGAACATTCTCTCTTCTATGTCTCAAATAAATCATTCCAAGACCATTCCCGTGTCACTTTCACAGTGGATCTCAATGGAATGACACCATGCGTGAACGACTGCTTAATTATGTACCAAGTCGAGTCAAACATCTGACTATCCACAATGTCCATGCAGCCTGTCACCTATGCTCAATGTAAAGTTCTTTAGGACTTTTCTTTGAATATGAAGAGCTGAGTAGTGCTGTCTGCTGTGTGTGCTTGTTTACTGCTTCACAAAGTAACCAGTGCCAGTATCCAAAGAAAACCTTCCCCTTCGAGTGGCGAGTAAAGGAGGGCGTAATCCGGCGGTGTTTTTCCACTGCTTAGTATCCTCCCAGCATCACAACAACTACAAAAGCACTTGATTTGACTTCAAATTAGACAGAAAACTTTAACGAAGGATTCTGTTATGATTTGTTTCCTCTCTCAACAGTATGAATGTAGTAATTCCCTAGTCAGTGTTTGTGGGAGGAAGGAAATGTATTGCCTTTGCACACATCAACTGCACTCCTAAGCCATACGGGCATCACTTTAACAAGAAAAAAAAACATTGCATTAAGCATAATTTGCTTAACAAAATCCCCATGACTTGTTGTGTTTTTTAACTGACAGGCATTGTTTTGTTCCCTTTTTAGCTGTGTTATATGTTTAATGCTCAGACCGTCAGATTTCGAGAATTATTTGCTCTGGATTTTTTTTAAGTGTTTTTGAAAAGTGCTGTTGATTCACTGTATTTTTTTTTGTTGGATTTTATGGTTTCTGCAGCTTTACACTCAATGCCAAACACTGTACAGAAAACTATTCTTCTATCAGTCATGAACTGCATCATCTGTTTCACCATGAGTGTATGTTATTGAATTTTCATACAGTAAAATGATTTCCCACCTTTTGAGAGGAATTAAATGTTTGCTGTTCACTTTTATGTGTCTGAACCTGGCATTTTCAGAAGTGTGTTCTGTACAACTTTTCAAAGGCCACCACAGCCCTTTCAGAGACTACATACAGGTGGGACAATGTGACCACACAAGTCATTGAAGTCGTGGAATTTAGACTTAAGTACTTTATGTACTTAAGCTTATGTAATAGCACTACTATTTCTGTACTTTATACCTACACAATAACTAATAGCTTAAATATAGCCTACTTATTCTTACTTAATACTTATGTTTATTTAACATTTACAACACCGAGTCAGCCAAATAGTTTTCTGGTTAAAAAATGAATTAATAATAATTGGTCTATACTCCGGTTTCGGCATCCCAGATAGCACACAGTTGGGAAGAGATTCTGTCGGCATCTGAGGATCACATGACACCTACTCCAGCCCACTTCCTGTTTTTACAGCGCCCACGTAAACCCTTTAAATGTTGTGGTTCATCGGCTTTAGTCCAGGCAATAACTTCTCACAGATTTCTATTTCCAGGACACCTTTGCTGGGTACGGACTGAAATAGATAAATATGCTGCCTTCCTTGTCAGTGGAGACGTGGAGTCTCTTAGTTTTGCTTCTTACGCTCTTGATAATGTAAGTGTACTATTTTATTTGTTGAATGTTCTTTAAGGGCTCTGTCCTAGTGTGTTTTTATATTAGGCTACACAAGAACTGATAATACGGTTACAACAAGGGAGGAGACGATTGGTAGTTGGTAACCTGTATGAACAGTGCAGCAACAGGTTCAGATGCTTTCTCTCTGCGATCAGTGCGTGTTGCATTTACCAATGGGGCACGTAGTTTTCTGTTACGGTGGCATTTATGGTTAACTTGTCCAGTGCAACCCTTCTCTCGGCCCGGGTGCAAAAGTGCGCAAAAGCCCACCCACCCGCAACATGGGAGGTCTTCAAACTTTAAAACTCGTTGTGTCTCAAATATGTTTGTGTATATACACATCAATTTCAATGTACTTAAAGAGCTCTGGTACTTGCGACAGTAGATGGAGTTGTCAGAAACACTTGGAAAAGCAGTTTTAATGTCTATGTCAACTTAGAAGAGTAATTAAAGCCACGATATATTTTTGCACGTTTCCTACACACTAAAGACACCGTATGCTGACACTCTGTAGCGCTCTGGGGGTTATTATGAACTACATATTTTTTAAGAGAATGTGCCATTAACCAACTCAGCGACAGTAATAAACGCAAATCACTGTTGACATTGCTATTGGATAGTTCTGTTGTCCCTGCCTGAAAGAACTGGATTCGGACATGACACAGGGATGTCATGGCAAAAGGTGTCCGGGTGCCAAAAGGGGTCCGGGTGATGTAATATTGGCTTTCGAACGACTCTTGAGTGCCACTGCTAACTCTAGAGGTCAAGTCAAATGTATTTAAAAACAGCTCACGCTTACCAAAGTGCTGTACAATTACATAAAAATAAAATAAAATATCAAAACAAATAGAAAACAGAAACAAAACAATAAGATCACAAAAAAAAAAAAAATCGAATAGAAAAAACAGAAGCAACGCACTACGCAACTAAGCATATATATATATACACATCAAAAGAACAGAAACACCTCTAACAGAAAGCAAATATACAAATTATCAACTAAAATCAGGGGGATCCAAATGCTAAGGAAAAAAAGTAGGTTTTGAGCCTGGACTTGAAGGAGTTGAGGGGGGAGAGGGGGCTGATCTTATAGAGAGGGGGATGCTGTTCCACAGTCTAGGGGCTGCAACAGAAAAGGCGCGGTCACCCCTGGATTTAAGTTTAGATTGGGGGACTGTCAGGAGCCCTAAGTTAGATGACCTGAGGGGCCTGGTGGTAGAATAGGAGATTAAGATGATATAAGACGGAGCCTGCCCACTAAGGGCTTTAAAAAACGAACAGGAGCACCTTAAAATCAACCCTGAACCACACTGGAAGCCAGTAGAGAGAGGCCAGGATCGGGCTAATATGGTCTCTTTTCCGGGTACCGGTCAGGAGCCTTGCAGCGGCGTTTTGGCCTAGTTGTAGGTGGGACAGGGACGAATGGCTAATTCCTGTATACAAGGAATTGCAGTAGTCTAGCCGGGAGGATATGGAGGCGTGGATGACTTTCTCAAGATCTTTGGGTGACAGGAAAGACTTGATTTTGGCAATGGTGCAGAGTTGGTAGAAGCTGGCTTTGACTACTGCATTGACCTGTTTGTCAAATTTAAAGGCAGAATCGAATATTACACCAAGGTTTTTTGACTTGGGGCTTCACCAGAGTAGACAGATTGCCTAGGCTGCTGATGGTCAGTTTGATGGAGTCAGGGGGGCCAAATAATATAACTTCAGACTTATTCTCATTTAATTGTAGGACATTTTGTGCCATCCAACACTTGATGTCCTCAAGACAGTCCAAGAGACTGTTTAGATTTTACCGGTCGTTAGGTTTTAGGGGGAGATAAAGCTGTGTGTCATCTGCATAGCAATGGAAAGAGATGTTGTGCCTTTGAATAATTTGACCAAGGGGGAGCATGTAAATAGAAAACAGGATGGGACCTAGGATGGAACCCTGTGGGATCCCGCAGGAAAGACTAGCAGATGAGGAGGAAAAATTACCTATATTCACAGCAAAACTTCTATTGCTGAGGTAGGATGAGAACCAGCTCAAGGCAATACCACTAACTCCAACCGCACTGGAGACGGTCAATTAAAATGTTGTGATCCACTGTGTCAAAAGCTACACTGAGGTCAAGAAGAATCAGAACAGCTAGGTGGGGTCTTGCTTCGTGCCTTCTCAACTTGTAATACAGCAATTAAATATCACCGCGGTTGTTTTGAGATACTTTGTGATTCTTATTAGCCGGGCAGTACAAATGCATATGAAAAGTAATTGAAGTAGTGCCACCTCTAGTTAGCAGTAGCACCCAGCTATACCTCAGAGTGCCAGGAGTAGAGTGCAGCTAACTGATATAATTAAAAATGAAGTTCCAGATGTCCAAAACGAGCTTTAAATAAACAGAATCGTGATATTAAGTTATTTGATCACGTTTATTGTATTTATCGCCGTAATTCCAGAGTAATGTTCGGTATGCCAAGAAGATTCTATATCATTCACGTGAAAAAGCAAAACAGCTGATCGGGACGTCATCCGGAACTTCTGGCAGGCTGGAACTTTCTGTCCATGACACCTCCCTTAAGACCCCCTACCTACCCCCTACGGCATCAGCTCTGTTAACAGACATCTACATTTTGTCATTAAGGGGATTTATATGGTAATGGATTGTGTATGTGTGGTCTCCCTTTAAGATATGGGACCTGGCCTTATGGATATTTCAAAAATCTGGGCATTCCGGGACCTCGACCTTGGCCATTCCTGGGGTCATTTGGAACAATAATAATTAAAGTGAGCAATCGTTTCACATTAGGCGAACATTTTTGACACCATACAAAAAAGTATGTTATGTTTTGTTTTGTAACGTTCATTTCCACTATGTTTTCACCATGTAGGGTTTTCACAACTTTGACATACAGTGTCACCAAAAATATGGAAAAATGTGGGGGTGAGTAAAATTGCAAATAACAGGTTTCAGCACATTATATCGGGTGGTGGTGCTTTCAGCTTCCCTTTTGTCGTTCAGGATCTTTGAGGGCAGATCACCGGTGCTGATGGTAGCAGACCCTGGGATCATAAAAGCAGTTATGGTCAAGGAGTTTTACACTACTTTCACCAACAGAAGGGTAGGTTCTTGCCTTTCTGTGTTGTGGCTTGCAATATATGACTCATACTTGACAGGAACATAGAGTGCTCCCCTTAAATTTGTCAGTGCCTCTACTAAGATCACTGAAGACTCTGGCCCCTATTTTTAGGGCGATAACGGCTGGCAGAAACGCAAATAGCCTGCAATTCGTTCAAAAGTTAAAAAAAGCCATGGATAAAAGGATACAATTTCAATCTAATTAACATCAAATACCATAGCTATTTGAGATGAACCTAATACGAGGTGCGATCAAAAAGTTCAGAGACTGCGCCCATAAAAAGTAAAAACCGTACCTGATTCAAATTTCGCTGCCATCTCCTGCAGCAATACACCGCGCCCAGTGCTCCTGCCAGGCTTGGGACGCTCCCTGGAAATCCCATTCTTCTATGGTCGGCTGGCGTTTGGGTGCTCTATTATGACAACGTGCACACTCCCAGTGCACAAGTTTTGATTGCGATTGTCGCTCCCCACCACCCCTACCCGCCGGATTTGGCTCCCTGAGATTTCTTCCTTTACCTCAAGATGAAGTTCAAGTTGAAGGGTCGCCGTTTGGACCCAGTGGAGGAGATCCAAAGCGCTTTGTAGATTGTGCTGAATAAGATAAGAAGAAATAAGAAATAAGAACAGAACATCCAGGGAGAGATGCAGGCATGGCAGGAGCACCGGGTGCAGTGTGTCGCTGCACAAGGTGATTACTTCAAAGGAGATGGCGGCCAAATTTTAAATCAAGTACAGTTTTTGCTTTTTATAGACAGTCTCAGAACTTTTTGATCTCACATCGTATGAATCTAGTCCAAAAATACATTCTCCAGAATGTTGGCCTACGTGTGGTGGGCTCTATTGAACTCAATAAAATAACTTAAGATTGTCATGGAATCTAAGTGAGCAAAACGCTTTCTTTTTTTTACAGGCTCAAATCACATAGGCTAACCTGATTAACAATGTAACAGTCAGTTTGAAGAGAAGTGGTAGGACATTTTAAAACAGGTCCAACAAGCTACAATTATGTTTCAACAAATTAAATAGTTTGGAACAACAGAAGAAGCACTAGGGTTTATAAAACTGTCCAGAACTCACAGTGATATCGCCATTTTCTTTCATTGTAATTTAGTCTGACGCATTCAGTTTTAGGGGATTGCTCGACAATGCTATTGGTCGGCTTTAACCGCACCTTTCACTAATTGGCTTCGGCCTGGCTCTGCCCTTTGATCACACCTTCACCGCTCACTTTACTGCATGCGCTCCCATTTCCGCCAACCATTATCGTCCTAAAAAAACGGGCCTCTATGTACTTACCATAAGCACAAAAGGATTAGATTTCTGCAAGTCACTATGGGGACACCCTCTGAAATGTAGTCAGCCTGTAGTTTCCAAAGTGTAGCACCAAATGTAGAAGCCCTCTTAAAGTTACAGAATAACAATTGTTTCAGCAAGATACAGTAAATACATAATCCAAAATCAGATTCTAGAGAAAAGTTGGTGAATTTAAGGACTGTAAATTTCAAATGGTGAGGTTTTGCAGAATGTTACGTAGAGCCACCAGAGCAGCACATTAAGGAACATTCAAGGTTTCAAAAAGGGGGAAATTATTCTTATGTTTGGGGCGACAGTGGTACAGGAGGTAAAGAAGTCGTTTAGTAAGCAGAAGGTTGCTAGTTTGATTCTCTGTCGAAGCGTCCTTGAGCAAGACACTGAACCCCTAATTGCTCCTGATGGGCAGTGTGCCATCAGTGTAAATGTAAAATTTGTATACATTGTAAGTCGCACATATGTAAGTCGCTTTGGATAAAAGCGTCTGCTAAATGACTAAATGTAAATGTAAATGTTTGGACAAATATTCTTCTCAAAATGTGAGGTTACATCTTATATATGACTTTATGCGTGCAGAAAGATATTCTTTCTGGGCCCTTGTCTGATGCACTTACCGCTGTCGAGGATGAGAGGTGGAAGAGAATCCGGAATAGCCTCTCTCCAACATTCACAAGTGGACGAATGAAAGAGGTGATTCATGTCTGATTGATTGTATTTATAAAATGATTATATTGCAAATATCTATCAATGAATATACATGTTGGGATGAGGAAAAGTTGAACAAAAGCTTAAATGGACTCTCAGATATAATAATCAGCTCTATTTAGGTTAAATGATCATGCAATGCAAATACAAATTATTCACCTTTTTAAATGTGTTGATTTCTGTTTTTCCAGGTATTTCCTATAGTTGGAGATTATGCAGAACGTTTAATAGAGCACTTGAAAAAACAAAACTTAAAGGAACCAATTAATATGAAAGAGTAAGTCAAACTTTTTCCCGGCCAAAACTTAATATTTCTATACACTCCTCGGTGCCCATAGTAGTTCTGTTTACACCAAACATGACGATCCATTTAAATGTTGTTGTTTTTTTACCCACAGCATGTTTGGTTTGTACAATATGGATGTTCTGATCAGTACTTCATTCAGTGTGGAGACTGATTCCATCAACAACCCAAAGGATCCTTTTGTTGCCAAAGTAAAGAAACTTATGAATTTCAGCCTGTTCAATCCAATTCTTCTCATTGCTAGTAAGTATGCAAGTTCCAACGCCATGTGATCCGTTATAGGACAAACTTTCTACTCTGAAAACACTGTTCTGGAATCAAGTGCTACTACCTCTATTTATAGCCCACAGGAAGTATGGGTTGTTGCATTTTCTTACACAGGCAGTAATTAGAAAAATGAAATTGTCACACATTTTAAATCAAGACTTATTTAAATTGTACAGAACATAACAATAATTATATTGTAACGTTGGTGGGTTTTTCAAAGAAAACAGCTTGTTGTTTACTTTTTGGCCGCATGCCTTTTATTGTGACGCACAGAAAGACAGGAAACAATGATAACCATAATGGGAGAAACAGAAGGCAGGTCTGACTTTGATATAACAAAGATAGTAACAGTGCCAGATACACTACTCAAAACTCAGCAGCCTGTCTCCTTTATCGCTTTTCTGAAATAAGGAAGTAAACTATGTTGTCGACATACATGCGTGAGGAGGCTAAAACTCTACACTAAACTCTTAACAAACTGTGATATCAGTAGCAGAGAATGACAAAAATATAAATATAGTGAAGGATTGCCGAACAGAATTTATTTTGTAATTGCTTTATTAAAAAAAGAAAGCAAACACACACTTCAATCGTAGTCTATGGAGACACTGTTTTTTGGCCAGAAAATGGCCTCCAGTGGTTTAATAGGCCTACCCGATGCTAACTAGCTGAGGCAAACCCTCCAAAATCCTGACCCCCTGATTCACACTACTTTGGCATCCCAACCTCACTTCTCAGGGCAGATGTGCATGGCAGTCGCAAAAGCCACTTAGTGCTCAAAACCTGGGGTACCACTCTAAAGCATGTCAGAACGTATAGGTACCTCAACCTGGATCATTGTAGGTCAGCAGTGCAGTCCTAAAACAACCAAGTATCTCTTGAAGAAGCTCTTGAAGACCCAACTCTTCAGAGAGCACCTCCTTTCCTAACTTGCACTTCCTCTCCCTTCCTCTTTCTTTCTCTAACTATCCTTATTCTTCCTCTAATGCTATCTCCTCTAACTAGCACTTAACTAGCACTTACAGTAGTTACATTCCTGCACTTTTTTTTAATTCTTATGTAAAGTAGTATTTATTGTTACACTAGGTCTCTATTGTTCGTAGCTTGATTGTTCTCTCCTTTGTACGTCTCTTTGGATAAAAGCGTCTGCTCAATGACTAAATGTAATGTAATGTAAAGTATCATCACTGGATCCAGATATTATTTTCCACAATACTGTATCGATGCTTTGACATCTTGTATTGCATTATTATTAATTTATATGTGTATGTGTGTGTGTGTGGTTATTTATTTATGTCTGTATACACTGCAAGTTTCTATAGACCCTTGATATCAATGCAATACCTGATCAGTAACCATAGATGGCAAATTGACCTGAAGGCCTGCCCCCCCACTTTTTTTCATGAAGCAATTAATCACTTTCCTCACTACAAATGAGATAGTTCTCTGTGTTACTGTGGTGCACTTGTATTGTCACATTTATATGGCTGTTAACTTCACAACCTCCTTTTCTCTTTACATTCAGTTATGTTTCCTTCCATGGTCCCTCTGATGGACAAAATGGGTATCAGTTTTCTTTCAACATCTATAATGGACTATTGTTACCAAACACTTCAAAAGATTAAGGAGCAGCACCTAGAGGGTGATAATGTATGTTTACCAAAGATCTACCTTATCTGGACACAAACTGATTAATGCTAGACTGCAAATGGTAGTGTTTTGCTCACTCAGGATGTTTTTGTTTGTTAAAAGGGGAGAGTGGACTTCCTGCGACTCATGATACGTTCCCAAATCTCAAATGAGGAAGCTGAGAAAATCAGTGAAGATCAACCTGTTAAAGGTACTGTACTCCTTAAGTGCCTTAAAGGTGGAGTCTGCCATTCATACACTTTTTGTCAAATTCAGTTCTGTTTGTATGCTCAAAAAAAAACTTTGGTGTTCATACCCTGTCCTGGAGTTCTAAATGGGAAACAACGTGGTTCCAACCAAGCCATACACTATTCCAGCCGATCAACACATTGCTCCAGAGGCACGTAAGGGAGGGAGGGGTGTAATTTAGGGCCCGTCCACACGGAACCTGGATTGCCTGAATCCGGAAAGAAATGTTGTCGGATTGGCCTCTCGTCCACACGAGTTGGCTGCTGGGCTCAAATATCAACAACCTTTCACCAGAATCTTAGGCTTTGCCTTGAACAGCTACATCATAGATCGAAAGACTCAATTCTCTCCGTTGTGTAATTTTCAGGACTAACAGATCATGAAATCCTCTCCCAGTCATTCCTCTTCATTGTGGCTGGATATGACACAACTGGCTCCACTCTCAGTTTTCTTGCCTACAATATTGCAACGAATCCAGAAGCTCAAAGCAAGCTCACAGAGGAGATTGATTCAGTGTTTCCAAACAATGTAAGTTCAAAAACGGTAAAGGCTACTGTTCATTCTATTATGTCTGAAAGGAATATTTACTTTATCTGTCCTCTAGAATAAGTTACTTAAGATCACTAATGATTATAACGCAAAAAAAAAAAAAATCAACATCATTTCATGTACCACCAGAGTGTTATGTGTTGTTGTTGTAGGCCCCGGTCACCTATGACAAGCTGATGCACCTGGAGTATCTGGATATGGTCATCTGGGAGTCCATGCGAGTGTGGCCGCCTGCTCCACGTCTAGAGAGGATGTGCAAACAGACAGTGGTGATAAATGGAGTCACGATCCCCAAAGGCACTCTTGTTGGCATTCCTGTGTACGCTTTGCACCGCGACCCAGAGCTGTGGGATTCCCCTGAGGCTTTCAAACCAGAAAGGTAGAGTCCACTGGATCACTGAACCAGAAAAGCACAGAACCTGTTCCCATTACCACTGATAGTATTTTTTGGTCACACTTTATTTGGATGGTCCCCTATAGACTATCTACAGATTATAGACAAACTGTCTGTTGAAACTCTGTTAACTACAATTTATGTTTAACAAACTGTCTGTTAAGTCTCTGTAGACGGACTATCCAAATAAAGAATTCCCTTTGTTCAGATCTTCACTATATCAAAAATGACAGCAAAATGGAAAGAAGAATAAAAAAACTGTAATATTCATGTAGTAATTGTAAGCACGTGATTAGAGCAAAGTCTACTGGATCACTGAACCAGAAAAGCGCAGAACCTGTTCCATTACCACTGATAGTATTTTTTTTATGAAAAAATAAGGATCCCCCTGTTCATATCGTATACTATATGAAAAATGACACAGCAAAATTAAGGAGTCAAGTGCTCAAGCGCCAGGATAATTAGAAAAACTGTAATATTCACGGAGTAGTTGAATATTCATCAAGTAAGTGATTACTAAATAAACAACCCTGTGTTTTAATTACTGAAGGTTCAGCAAAGAGAATAAGGAGAGTATTGATCCATACACTTACCTGCCCTTTGGAGTTGGACCCCGCAATTGCATTGGGATGAGATTTGCTCTTTTGATGGTGAAATTGATTATGGTACGGCTGCTCCAAAACTTCAACCTGGAGACATGCAAAGAGACTCCGGTAAGAGAGTGTCATTGCCATCAATTCCTAATATCTTTTGGATCCGCAATCACTTCTCAAGATTGAGCTGTTGTCTCATACTCTTTTTTAAGAGTTCAAATTACTTCTTCATACCTTTGATACCTTCCATACCTTCTTCATACCTTTGATATTTGCAACTTTTAAAGCCCCTCTAAATGTTTTAAATGTCATACATTTTTATTATTAAATGCTTTTAATGTTGGTTACTGATTATATTTAAGGTAATAATTACGTTAATATTAGCTAAATTACACTCAGAGTTTGTGTATTATATTAGTATGATGGCAGCCACTACTGTGTGCTGATCTTAATGTTTATCATTTCAGTGAAACTATATCTTTGACATGACAACTTTTCTGTGGTACATTTATTACAATGCCAATGTCATGTAATTATAAATGATTCGTATATATTATTATAAATATGATGATCAATGATAGTATGGTCAATTTTTGAGAACTAATATTATGGGGATGTCTAACTGATCTTTACCTCTCTTGCTATAATTTTTTTCAGATACCCATGGAACTTGATGCCCTACTTAGGCCAAAAAAGCCCATAATGCTCAAGCTTGCACCGCGATGTCACTATGGTACTGAAGAATGAGCACAATATCATTATTAACACAATATCATCTTCCATAGCTTGTTTTTGGCTATAATCTGTTTCTGTACTACCAAGCTTGTACCGCGATTTCACATTAGTACTGAAGAATGAACACAATATCATTAGTATCACAATATCATCTTCCATAGCTGTTTTTGGACTATAATCTGTTTCTGTACTACCTTGTTGTTGTGTTATAATCCTGGTGGGATTTCTGTATTGTGATGTTTAACTCTACATAAAAGCTTTTTATTTGTGCTTTTCGTCAGTCTGAAGTTACTTTATGGTTATTTGGTCAAATTAGCTTTTAATTATTATTTGTTGTTTGTTTTATTGTTTTGGTGGTTTTTATTGTTCTAATATCCATATCTATGGTTTTGTGCTGTTCCACCTCAAAGCCATCACTGACCCTCTCCTGGACCCCCTGCAGTTTGCCTAGAGAGCCAACAGGTCTGTAGACGATGCAGAAAACATGCAGACCTGCCAACATGTACGCATTTTGCGTACCTGCACGCATTTTGACATCAAAGTATGCTGGTACAAGTTGATGCTCTAAAAGTACGCAAAAATACAAAATAAAAACGGGTTCAACCTTCAAAGTCTGTCTGTGTCGAGTCGCCAAGGCGTACATAGGCAGCTGCAGCAGAGCAAGAAGCAGAAGAGGAGTTTGACCAATCACAGACCCCCTGCCGTTACTATCGTTACTATCCTCTGTATGACCCTCGAAATCAGAAAGTACTAGGTTACTCTGCAGTCAGTAGAATCAACCGCTGTTTTTGTCTCAGTTAGCGATTTTTCATTCATACTTACCTAACTCTCCCTTCTCGCCAACATCTGGCCAATTCTTCAAGTGGACATTAAACCAAGTTAAAAATCACTGAAAGGTAAACTAACGAGTAATGCAGAGATAAGACGTTAAATTAATTTAGTTTTAGCCCAACAATGTTAACCATGCGGTATTTATGTTCGCCATCGATTTAAAATGGCAAATATATCTAAGTGTCTTGGCTGTGTTACAAATGGTTTGACATTACGCTTTCTTGGTGTTTTTGATATTACTAATTTCAGACAAACTCTTGTAGTATGCTACCATGGCAGAACCACTCCATTCCATTACATTTTTTAGCTATTATCTATACTGTAACAAATCACGGAAGCGTGGAATCTTTGTTATGGCTTATTTATTTAACACTAAAACACAACACACTGACAAAATGGCACGGGCTTTATGCCCTGGTGCAAGTGACCACGAACAGACTGTGCTACAGTCACACACCTGCACAACCTCTGTCCCAACACATAACAACGACAGGTACTTAGAACCGTAAGGAACATCGTTAGGGAACATGCGCTAGTGCATCACATAGGGTATAACACATAGAGTACAACAGTGTGCGCCCGCCGCACGGCATTATGGGGCGACTATGCCGGCACGTTACACAGCCCCCACTAAGACTGGTTGGTGTCCTCATCAACCCAAGTCCTTACAACAAAGTCCTTCAAATGTGCCGGCAACCTGTGCTGTCGAGGTGTGCAGGTCGACAGTCGGCACAGCAGCCAGCGCAGCCTCCGGAGCTGCCGACGGGGCTGGCACCAGTGTTGGCGCGGGGCCCACTGTTTCACAGTCTATCTCAGCTCCAGCCGGTGCCAACGGCCGGTACGGGGCCAGCCGAACGCGATGGAGGGTCACAACCTTCCGCCGCCCTAACACCCGCATTGTCGTCGGATGGACCAACTTGGAGCCGACAGACCATGTGAGGCTCTGGCATGGCGGCAGCTGGACTCCTTGCCTCGGTGTAATGACAGTAGCGACACTGCTCTGCTACACAGGGGCGCCTGGACAAGGCGTCTGCGTTGCCATGCAACCGGCCAGCTCGGTGGCGAATTTCAAAATCATAATCTTGAACAGTCTCCATCCACCGAGCCAGCTGGCCCTCAGGCTCCTTGAAACTCAGCAGCCAGGTGAGTGAGGCGTGATCTGTTCTGAGTAGGAACCGCTTGCCGTACAGATAAGTACGGAAGTGGCGGATGCCCAGCACCACTGCATTTCTTTGGGTGCAATTTTAATCCCGCCCCGCGGATAGCATTGAACACTTTCCCCAAACTCTCCAGAGCCCCTGAAAAGTTGGTTGCATGACATAAAATGTCGTCCAGATACACTATGCAGCAACTACGTGGCATGTCCGCCAGAACTCTTTCCATCAAGCGTTCAAAAGTTGCGGGTCCATTACACAGTCCAAATGGTAGCACTTTGAATTGCCACAACCCCTGCCCGATAGTAAA
>NC_045152.1:8047310-8072288 GCF_900700415.2 Clupea harengus | reverse complement strand
TCAATCAGTTTGATCTTCCACTGGTGCCACCAACCAATCGCTGCTGAGTTCGTATCAAAGAACATTTTCTCTTAAAAAAAATTATGAGTTTCGATGGATGATCATGTACAGTTGACTTCCGCCATGTAAACCATCTTTACATACATATAGATGTATTGGTGCATTACGGAATGCATTTATCAACGGCCGTGACAGCAGTATTATCTCTAAGCCAGGTATTCTCTGCAGAGCAGCTTAAGTGAAGACACAGAGACTGCCCCTACTTCAGAGGACGTTAGACATCGCTGCAGTGTTCATGTTTGCAGTTGTCAGTGCTGATGGTGACGTGTTATCTCAAGTATTCAGTGGTTTGTGCTGAACATGGTAAGTGCCAAATTAGTGCCATATGTAGGAAGTCACTGCTTTGATGGTTGATCATGTTATGCGCACCTTTGTCGTGTATTTCTGAGGTACAAAGTAGCATTGTGAATTCCCCTTACAGACGACTGAGAAACATCTTTATTTTAGTTGCGCAAGGCAAATAATGCTTCTTAGTCACCATGTGAAAAACAAACAGATCATCTCCTTGATTATGGGAGAAAGGATGAACAAGAGTCCTCCAAAAGCCCATTTAAGACTACAGCCCATCCGAAGGGAGAGCCCAAGATGACAGAGTGATTACCTTCATCATTTGCCTAACATGAAACATGCATTACAGTTTAAAATGTTTGACAATCAACACTATTTGGTAATCTGTATTGTTGTATCTGCTCACCGTACTGCCAAGCGATACTCAGGTAAAACCTTACATGTTCATGATAAGATGTAACTGACTGAACTTTCTCATATGAGAACACATTCCATGGGCATTAAGACAGTATGAGGCACTTTGATTTGTAAACAAAGAGCAGATGACTGCTAGATTAAATCAGGAGAAAAACACAGTCTTTTTTCACAGTGTTTTCATGGTGCTTGATCTTTTCCAACATTCCAATTCAAGATACACATCAAAGAACAAAGGGAATATAAAGTGTATTAGTGCATGTAACTATGGGGAGTGGCTATGTATGTATGTATGTATGTATGTATGTGTGTGTGTGTGTGAGAGTGTGTGTCACCAAAATCATAGGTCCTTGTAACCCTCACCACAACATTTCAGTGACAGTTCTGCAGGTGTGTGTGTGTGTGTGTGTGTGTGTGTGTGTGTGTGTGTGTGTGTGTGTGTGTACACACAAGGCCACTCCAGCCATCGCCGTTAGCCTTCCAAGGCATTGTCTCACTTTCTCAGTCCTCTGTCCCGCGGAGCTCAGCTGATTGACAGCTGTCAACCCTGACGTCCACAGAGCCAGCTGGCCGCCCAGGGTCGGGCTCCGCTCAGCCGGACTGCTGGAAGCTGGACTGCTTGTGCAGGAGGCCGCTGATGGTCCTCATGGCCCGGGGCAGCGAGGCGTTGGTGTCCCTGTGCCAGCGCGGACTCTCCCCCAGCGCGGCGGGCGCTAGCACGAACTGGGCCACGCTGGGCAGCTTCAGCAGGTTGGTGAGCTCGTGGGCGCGCGTGATGATCTCCTCCGTGTCTTCCTCGCTGTAGCTGGCCAGCACCAGCCTGCTGCGAGCGAAGTTGCACAGCTTTGACAAGCTGAGAGACACCCTGAGGAGACAGAGAGGGTGATTGGGGGGGGGGGGGGGTGAGAGAGGTATACTATTACATGGAGACCTACATGACACTTTTCAGGGAGGTAAACCTAAACTTATTTGTTTTTGATTGACAAGAGGTATACTATTACATGGTGACAGTCCATCCATTTTCTGGGTCTTTAACACCAAGTGTAGGGTTTGAACTACGCAGTTGAAATACTACCCCATAGCAGAGTTGCTAAGCAATGGCCGGTCCTGACAGCACTGAGAAACAGGAGAATCAGAGGCTTGGGAGATGTCATACAGCAGAGTGACAGGAAGTGAGGAGCCTGGAGTGAACCTGACTATGATCCCACAGCCTAACAGAACCTCTACAATGGCCTGCAATGGTGTAATGCTATATTTATAGTTATCCGTTTGGACGGAGACGGACACATAGCCACGCCTTGGCAACACCCTTCCCCGTGGTGGAACGCCCATCCGAGCCCATCCGAGCCCTTCGGAGAGCTGGACGGACACCGACGTGCACCTCTCGATTTTTGTAACTTTTTCGGATACGAACGAATAGCGACGGATACCCCCTTGGCTGTGATTGGTCCGCTAACGAAAACCATTTCCAAACGACATCATTTCCGGAATCTCACATTTCCTGTTTCATTCCCTATCTGTTCCTATTCTGTTATAGAGTGTGGATCAGCCGAATATTTCTGTCCGAGCCCGGCCTGCGTCCGACAGAGTAGTGCCCGAGCCAGACAGCCATTCAAATATATTGTCGGAATCCAACCAGACATAGTCAATGTCTCAACTGTTCATACTAATGACACATTTACGTATGTTTTTTATGAATAGCCTGTAGACCGTCTCACAAGCTTCTTCTAGTTGATTATGAACAAACATAACAGAAGAGGTCTGAAGATATTTCTGAAACACTTATAAGGACGCTCAAATGACCGCGAATTCACAGGAGAGAATACTATCCCATTCTCACAGGAGACATCACAGCAATCGGAGCATATTTGTCAAACGCGATAAAAGATAGCCCTACTGCTCTGAAATATTCCCATTCCATACTGAATATTCTGTTTAGATCAAAGGTTTGTTTTTCGACACCGTGATATTTCAGATGATGGAACAGTTGAAATGAATGCTCATATACAAAGCTAACATTAACGTGAAGTGGAGTTAACTTGCAGCCAACACCATTGTATTACAAACCCTAACACACACACATAATGAGAAAGTAGGCCTACACCTCCATATTTGAATAATGTAACTTATAAACACGTCGTTTTAAAGCGCTGTGGCCGTCCTGAAAAGATGTGTCAATAAACGAATTTAATCCATAGAATCTAAGTTGACTTCACTACTTATTAAGATATTGTAACAAATCACGGAAGTGTGGAATATTTGTTATGGCTTTTAATTAAACACTAAACACAATACAATGTCAAAATGGCACAGGCTTTATGCCCTGCTACAAGTTATCACGAACAGTCTGTGCTACCGTCACACACCTGTATAAACTCCGTCCCAACACAGAACAACGACATGCAATTAGAACAGTAAGGAACATTGTTAAAGAACATCGTTGGGCGCTAGTGCATTACATAGAGAAAAGTATGTGCCCGCCGCACGGCATTATGGGGCGACTATGCCGGCAAGTTACAATATTTTAAATATGGAATGTTCAATGCCTTATCGCGCTGACTTGTCCCAGCCCTACCCCAGCCCTACAGCAAGTAAAATATTTAGTCCGAACCCCAATCAGTCAATGTCTCAACTGTTCATACTACTGACACATTTACATACGTTTCTTAAGAATAGCCTGCCTTTATTAAACTCGAGCATCAACAGATGAATGATAAATGCACTGGCTCACACAAACAAGCCCCGTTAAACGCACAAGCGCGCACAAAAGGGAGATAAGCATATTGAAATTAATTATTCACATTGCAAGAACGGAATGAAATGGCCTACACATTACACACGCTATGCATCTGATATGCCTAAATAAAACTCACGTTATATGCTACACCAGAAGAGGCGCGAATAAAACAAGTCTTACCATTGAAGATTATCTTTTTTCTTGAAAAATGTAAGTACACGGACACATTCCTTATAAAAGTATCTACATAGTCCAACCATCAATGTTTAATCCATGTTGTGGAGAAAGAGGATGGCATCAATCATATTTCATTAAAGCTTCACACTTCTTACATTGGACATATCAAACAGCCTCATTAGAATCCGCATAGAATATGATGCCATCCGACAGAAATATCTCCATAGGCCTACAGTAAATTTCCCCTCGAGTGTCGTTTTAAACTCTCCAGATGACAGTTTCTTTTTTTTAAAACTTTAAGTGCACAAAGTTCGTTATAAAACGATCTACATAGTCCAACAATCGAGGTTTAATCCATTTACATTTAGTCATTTAGCCGACGCTTTTGTACAGGGGAGAAGCATGTGAAGCAAACACGTTTACTTGACTACTTATTAATCTCCATACAGATTACCCCTCGTTTTGTATTGTTTTAAATTTTCCAGATGACAGTTCTTTTTAACTTCTTCCATGATACCAATTTGCCTCCTGTAATCGTGTTGTCACAGCTAGGACATAAACAAATCCCTGCACACAGGAAGGCGGCTATTATCCTAAATGTGATTTATTTTACTCTCAAAAACGAACTTCTCCATCATTACATTTACATTTAGTAATTTAGCCGACGCTTTTGTACAGGGGAGAAGCATGTGAAGCAAACACGTTTACTTGACTACTTATTAAGATATTTAAATATGGAATGTTCAATGCCTTATCACGCTTATGTTTGAAAGCCATTGTTTTCAGCTTGCAGGTGCTTTTGCCTCTGGCCCAGTTTGTCGGTTTTGACGTTCATCTCTCTCCCCCAACCATCCAGGTTTAATCAATCCGCGTTGACTACTAAGCAGAAATATCTCCATACAGTAGATTCCCCCTCGTTTTGTATTCTTTTAAACTCTCCAGATGACAGTTTATTTTTAACTTCTTCCCTGATACCAGTTTGCCTCCTGTAATCACGTTGTCACAGATATTTATTTGCCCAGTCAGCTTGTTGGTCTTGACGTTCAGATGTTGCGCCTAAACTATCATATCGTCTCGTCACATGATCAAATAGAGACTTGACATTGGACAACAGCATACATATTACCCAGCAATCATCATTGCAAATCTGAATATGACAAAAAATACCAAAGAAAATAAGATAGTATTCATTTCATTGAATCGTTTTTAATAGTTTCTATAGTGTATGTAAGATAAGCATATCATTTTGTTATAGATTGCTACTATTTTTCACACAAATAATAACTACCATGATGGAGATAAGTTTGCCTTTTCAAGTGAATATATAGCGTTAGACAGACTATCCATTGTAATGTAGTGTGTCTCAAAGACCCATGTGACTACACCTGTTGCTCTTGATCACGTGTCTTGCTAGTGACAGCTGGGAGGAGGGAGATAAACAATCGACGAATTCTATCACTCAAAGAGGTCGCGTAGTAGCTCGTCTGTGACCAAAAAAACGCTGCTCCACCTACTGTTCTGGCGGTGAATTGTTTTCAACACCCACAGCCGTCGGAGAAGTATAAATCAAAAACAGTACGTCCGAATCCGTTTCCCCGCCCATCCGTAAAACGGACGGACACCGACGCAGATCTATAATTCGGGCTTTAACTACAACGAACCTCTGTAGCATGTCCAGACAAGAGGAGACTGGGTGCTATGGAAGCAGGGTATGGGAGGAGAGGGACACTTCTTGGCCTGTACCTGGGTATGAGGTCCTGGCTGCGGGAGGCCAGCTTGGACAGCGTGGTCATGAGGACGGTGAGGACGCGCGGGGGGTAGGAGGGCGGGCTGACCGACTGCCGCACCTGCGTGATCTCAAAGAGCACCGCCTCCAGGCCCTCGAAGAACGTGGTGATGAGCTCCACGGAGCAGCGGGGGTCGTGCACCACAGACAGGTACTCTCCAATGAGCCACACCTGGACGGACACACACACACACACACACACACACACACACACTTAGTTTCTCAAATCTCTGTGAGACAAAGGGCTGAGCATAGTAGGTTTCTGAGCCTCTCCCAAATTGAGATACAACAGTAATGAGAATACTGTGGTATGTAGTAGTTTTGGTAATATCTCTTGCTCAAACTCCAACAATTCATAACACTACAGCCAGTGAAAAGGGGCGGGGGAATTTGACAGGCAGATTTAAGAAACCCCGTCTAGCTAACAACAACCCAAACTTTGGTGACCACCCGTCCATTAGAGGCAGCAGAGGGTCTGTGCTGGTGCTCTGTCCCCCCCACTGAACTCACCACGTTTGTGTACAGCTCCTCCTTGCTGTAGATGTTGGCCGTGCTCCCAGCAAAGTCCAGCAGCTCCCGGGACTGGTTGACGATGAGAGAGGGGTGGAGCTTGCACAAGGTGCGAATGTGAGTGCTGAAGACCCTGTGGGAGGGAGAAAGAGAGAGCAAGATTAGTCTGCTGTCACTCACAACAACCTACAGAGGGTATTGCATGACAGTAGCAGTGTCGATGAACTCAAGTGCAGTATTCCTGAAAGAACCTACATTCTTGGAGTCTACGTTCTAAGGCATTTTAACAATGTTATCACTTAACACTTGTCAAAACTGTCAATCACTTTCATGACAATCAGGTAAAATTGTTAATGAATAGAAATTACAACAAAAGGACAAAATATAGGTACCCATTGACAGTGATCAGGTAGGTGCTGACTGGTTTGGAATGATATGGATTAATCAACATATACATGAATATATATATACTGTATATATAAAAAGAAAATCTGTATGGGGTTTGTATGGGTTTTCAAACCACCACCGACATTCAATATGGTAATTGACACTATAATTAGTAAATGAGACTCGATTTGACCCTCGTTACTAGGACACATCCCAGCTGTAGAGACCAGACACTGACCTGAACAGCTCAATTTTAAACTGCTTAATATTGTAGAGCAGGCTGCTTCTCTCCAATAGGACCAGGGCGAGCTGGTTTATGAGCTTCTCATCAGCAAACTACAGGAGGGGGGGGGGGGGGGGGGGGGGGGGGATTTGTTACAAATAATCCATAATACAATGACTGATTTTAGCAGTGCCACTGTCCAGTGCTGTTTACCTTAGTGACGTTGTTGAAGAAGACGTGAAGCAACACAGGGACAACTTGGGCACACTGCACAACACGAGGACTCGCCGCCATTTCAGACAGCACCTCATGGAGCATTTTCAACCTGTGGCGCACAAGCATAAACCATTTCACCATGAGCACGTGTGGTTTCACAAGGTGGGACATATGTTTCAACCAACAGCTGCACTGTAAAACATACAGGAAAGTCTAGTCTTGCATAACCAGGTGTCATATACATACATCATGGAGACATATTATCTCTGGAGACAACCGAGGTGAAATGAGAACGAAATGCGGGTGGGGACAGGTACAGCATTTGAAAGTTCTAAGGAGGACTTTGAGTTGTTATACTTCTGGATTTACCAGTTACCAACTCTCTCGTGCATCTCATCACTTTAGTGCAGAAGTCATGTCTGGCCCCTAAGACTACAGGACAGCTAGGCCTAACACTTTTGAAAAGTATTCATGGTTCCCATGTTTACGGTTTGTTTTTTTTGTACTCAATGGGGTCTTAATTGGGTTCCCACACATGTAGGGACATTTAATGACTTTCTTTCACCAAACGCAAACATATTTTCCCAACTGAACATAAAAGTTGCTTTTGGCATCACACTATTTATGTAGACATAAATATGATCAGATCAACATCAGATGTTGACATGAGACATGAGACCAGTTTAGTATCAATCTCAAGTCATGGACCGGGGAAACAAAGAATGGAGTGTTTGCTACACCAGATCCTGGCAAAACAATGACATGTCAACAAAGTGCAGCAGTTCAAATGCTGACTCAACTGTTATTTTATGTGGTCCAATATTTTACCAGGAATGTTTTACAAGCACATGTCCAAATAGCCAAATCATCTTACCAGCAGTTTGGTCAAATAGTAATGCTGTTATTTTACCAGCATCTAGTCGAATAGCTAAAATGCAAATCCATAGGACAGATACATATTAATAAAAATCGAATGCTTTAAATTAGGGCTGTCAGCGTTAACGCGTTAATCTATGCGATTAATGCGGCCGCGATTAACGCGATAAAATATTTTAACGCAGTTAACGCAACTTTAGAAAAAAAAAAAAATAATAATATATATTTTTTTTTTTTAAACTTTAGTTTAGTTAGGGCTGTGTAGGCTACGGTTAACTCGCCTTGCTCCTATATTTATGTCAGGTGAAAACTTATGAGTGAAACAATAATACACAAGAAACGAAACACAGCAAGTTACTATTAGATTCATTACACCAAGAATCAGAGCAACAACAGATTACAACACAGCTGGCTAATAAGTTCTAACGTCTGCCACCAACTGGGTAATGAATGAATGGTGTGCTAACGGTCACATATTAGAACGTAACGTATCTAAATTAATAATAATTACATTTTACGTTACAACGAACTAACACAGTTCATAGAATTTAAACAGAGGTCACTTAAACATATTTATCACAGTGTGAGACAGCTAAGTCATTAGTCATTGTTTTTGAGCGTGCAAGGGAAAGCATAATTTAATAGAGGCTTACTAGACATGTGCGTTACTAACTGTCACAGTTGTCAAAGTAAAAGTCTGTCAACAGAAATAAATACAATAGTGTGTGCGTGCAGGGATGGATTACCGAACGGGCTGAACGGGCCCAGGCCCAAGGGCCCCTGAGCTCAGGGGGGCCCTAAACCAGAGCCTCTGCGTGAAGTTGCTGTTATTAACTTTGCTTGCTGTCAATTGTTTTTAGACTTTGTATTTGTTAATATCAGAAGTGGCTTAAATGTATCTCTTATTTGTGGTTGGAAGCGGTGTATTTTGTTACACGTCCTGACCAATGGTTTCATAATCCGTCCATGTGTGCGTGTCCATAGCAACAATAGACTACAACATGAAACATTAAATCACTCCAAGCAATATACATTTGCTGACCTAAATAAGATGCTATTTGTTTTTACTTGAGGTAATTTCAATAATTGACTATTTTAAGCTTGGCCTACCATGTTATGGGAGCGATGAGGGACAGGTTGGGATTGAAAAGCCTCCCTTGTTCAAAGTGGGGTATGACATAAAAAGTTTGAGAACCACTGTGGTAGTTGAAGATGGAGAGAGCTGAGGGATTGTTGGGTGGAAAGTCTCTGTTTAAGAGCCAAAATGACGGAACAATCGACAAAACTGAAGTTGTATGTAGCATTTGAGAAGCAGCTCGTCTTTAAGTTATCACCTTAATGCAAAGCACATTAACGATCTTACGATTTACCGTCGAGGGGCACCATTGTGTTAAAAAATAATTAAAAAAAAATACAATTAAACAACAGTGTCTAAAATTCACGCTGTATGAAGTGATTACTCGTTAATTTACAAGATTTAGTTTTAAGAAGAAAAACAAACTTTTAATCGCGATTAATCGCGATTAATTCATTTCAAAATGTGCGATTAATTAGTTTTTTTTTTGTTGATCTATTGACAGCCCTACTTTAAATGCTTTGCCATACTTGCAGGCTGAATGGGAATCTTTAAAGAATTTTTTTGAAAATCTCCCCAAAGATATTCCTCACCTGTCGATGGTGTCCCCAGAACCAGCCTCAGGCCTGAGGATGTAGAGGAACAGGCCTCGGTAAGATGGCTGCCGGAAGGCCTCTAGGGCACTGGCCACCTTGGAGCCGTGGTCCCACAGCACGCGCTCAGAAGCCTGGTAGGAGGCCGACCTGCACAGAGCACAAACAACCACAGCTGTTTATCCACAGCTGTGTCCAATGGAGGAGTGTTATATCAGTTTTCTTGGCGATGCTACCATCCTCTCTGGGTTGAGTTACAGGAGGAAATACACTTTGTAAAAGCTCCATAAAATAAGATTTATACAACACTTAATTTTGTCACTGTCCGTCATAAAACATAGCCTCTATATAAGCCTGTAATAAAGGAGTGGTTAATGGAAGAGCCCGGCGTTAATAAACAAGTTAGGTACAGTGGCTGTAAGTAATACGCACAGACAGAAACCGTTTGAGAGAGCCAAGCCTGCCTCAGGTCACAGGTCTCTGCTGAAACATTTCCAGATTCCAGACGTTGTTTATCTTAGCGCTGCTGTTATTACACTGAGAGTTTCCACACAGTTGTCCCTGTGCTGTCTGTGGGCTTTGGGATGATGTACCCCTTCCCCAACAACACAGAGTTTGTTTTTTTGAGGGGGGGGGGCTGTCTCAAACCAGCAGAAGTAGTCCTCAAATGCTGTAGATTTGCCAGATTAATTTTATTACTGGATCACTTCTAGGACATGGAGGCCTGTGGCATTGTAACACACTTGACATTCCAGCAGCTTACATAACAGTGGACTTGTGCTTCATTATCGGTACCTCTGCTGAAGGTCCAGGGTGGCAGCCAGACACGGCAGGTCCAGCAGAGAGTGGAGGATCTCCACGGCCGTGTCTGGGCACATCAGAGAAGGCAGCAGCTCCATGTAGTCAGCGACCAGGGCAGGACTGGTCCAGGCCAAGAACTGACAGAGGGGCAAGGATGCAGGCAGAGGAAAACAACGCAAAGAGTCATGGGATTATTCTTAAAAAACACTGTCACGGGGTTCCCAAACAGGCACCCTTTGCCCCTATTGCACAAACATTAAGCTGTGAAAAACACATGCAGAAATGCAGAAATGCTAGCCAAGTGTGTATTTCTGTGATCTGAAAGAGTACCTTATAAGTGCTTATTATTTGATTTTGTATTCAGTTTTGCATACTGAATGTACCCTAGGTTAGACGTCTAATTTATGTCAACAAAGGATGTTACTCAACTGTATGAAGTAAGTACCCTCGGAAAGGTGTACTGATCACCTTGTATTTACCTTAAATATGTTGGGAAAACTCTGCCTGTACAGTGCAACTCCGTCCTCCAGCACAGCCATGTTGGCTCTGCAGAACTGGACGAATTCATAGGCTAGCGCTGGTTCGTTGAACAGTTCAGACGGGAAGCGAGAGAACAGCTGCCTGAACACTGCCTCTGAGTCCACTGCTGCCATCTCACCTAAACACCACACACACACACACACACACACACACACACACACACACACACACACCCTCTCTTAAAGACCTCAAAGCCAAACACATCATTCTAAACACAGGTCCTTTCCTTGCATGTCATGACGCATTACCATCTGGCTCCACTAGCACTGACAATATAAAATACTAATAATGGATAAATGTTTTAAATGTACTTGTCAGACAATGCAAATGACTTTGAACCTTGTACATCAATGTTTGGCTTCAAAAGCACCAGTAATCATAGAAAACGTCTCATTAAACGGCAGAGCAGTGATCTGACTTGAGGACCAGCGTGGCGCACTCACTGTGGTTGAGGTAGAACTGGGCGATGGGGATGAGAGCCCGGGCGTAGGCCAGCTCCCCGCTCAGACGGCCGTAGAGAGCCTTGACGCTGGGGAAGGCACGGTACACGTACGAGGGGTCCTCTTTACAGATGATATCCATAATGGTGACAGCCTCCACAATGCACTGAGGAAGCAGGATGACATGACGTGAGAAGCTGCTTAATTTCACACAGAAAATCCTCAAGAACCTCTTTGCTACTTCAGTGGCCCAAGTACATCAGCCTTTTTAAAGGGTGCAAATCTTGGGAATACTTTATCGTAAATATGATTACATCTTCCATAACCACATTATTCTCCTAAAAAAAAAAAAGACTATCTTTTTTTCCTTGTTTCTGGGTTGTGCAAGTTACAGAAATTTGACTAGATCATAAGTGAACAGAATTCACCAACATCACGTATGCGACCCCAATGTAAAGACTACATGCAGAAAGGTCACATCAGAAGATCTCGTACCGCTTTTTGAAGCTCTGTGTCCGTCCTTTTCATCGCCTCTGCAATGAACACAAATGATCACATTAACAACATGACAGAGTTCAGACAAAACATCAAATAGCCTCCCTGCCATCAAGACCCAATGACATTTCACACCAACCTGCCTTACATCTACAGTCACCAGGAGGGGAATTGACTGCTCTGCGGTCCTGTCACTCATCTCGTTGAGAATGGCGCTTGCCACAGTATGATAATAAAACAATATCAGCAAGTGACTGGGTGGACTGCCATGCGTGACTTACTGCGATCGCTCTGTTCTATGAGCCGGTGGCAGTACTCGAAGGCCTTTTCCCGGAGCCTCTCCTTCGGGGGCAGGAGCCTGCTGGAGGAGGAGGTGGCCGAGACCATGGACACCACTGAGCTGTCCACCTCCGACCGGTCATCTGCTCGAAAACAACACACACACCCCTGTCACTCACCCTGCCTATGTGTGTGTGTGTGTGTGTGTCTGCATCCCAGTTTTTTACAGGGCTTGTGTCCATATAGCGTTCTGGAAGAAAACCGCTGGCTTGGCGCTGGGCAGTGTTTCATAAAAATAAAATAAAAATCGCTCCCACGCTGCTTTGTTTGTTTCTATGACAACAATACCTTGACACCTTTCTGAAAAGTTCAGGGATTTTCAACTAGCAGCGCTCCCAAGTGGCCACAGAAAAACGACGGAGCGCTCTGAGAAATTGCTACTGAGTGCAGCACTTTTTCTCTAGTCGGCCGCATACGCTCTCTCCTCACTGGGAACAACTGAGAAGAGACGCTGGCACTCAGAAAAAAAAAACACTGTTTGCCTGGGTCTTGTCTTTCATGTTTAGCTGCTTGTGTAGACAGATGTAAGAGATCATGATGCAAGATTAATCAATTGCATTTATTCATTTGCAGAGTGTTTGGACCATGTGGTCAATTAGTATGATCAGCCACCTCCATACATAGGTGGACCAAGCACAAGGGGACACCTTTCAAAACCTCTACAACATGTCACCGAATCAAGGTGCAATTCAAAGCCCAAGACAATTATGAAGAGAATTACAAAGAGGGGTTGGCATGCATATACATCCATTCCCCCCCCCCCCCCCCCCATTTTTTGAGTAATGATCAGATGTCCAATTTCAGAGTGGTATGAAGCCCTGATGGTGAGTAGAAGGGCACAAAGATCAGTTGTCGGACGGGTCACATTTAGAAAAGATGCAGCTTACCTTGGAGTTGTGACAGCATGAACTGAATTTGACTAAGATGGGCTAGTAAAGATAAAAATCCAACTTTGTTATTGTCCTTTCAGTGTACATGCACTGTAATAAAACAACTGAAATCCTCCTCAACTGTAATGGAAGTTTACGGGGATACTCTAACAATACATATGTCATTGATCAACCATACTACTCATGAAGGTTCACTTCACCTACCTGACTCTCCACCTGAGGTTCCTTCAGCATCGTAGGTGAGCAGCCACTTCCTGATCATGGAGAAGGCATACATGTTCATCCATTGGTCCTCCCCGAAGCTATGACCCACACACAGCACGGTAAAGAAGTCCCCTGCCACTGCGCCATCCACCTCCGTCACAGGAACAGGCTGGTGGAGAGTACACATTAACACACATTTCATCATTTTTTCTTCTGACACAAGACATATTTAATCATTTTGAGGATACATCATCCAAAAGCCGAAGACATATTTTGACAGGCAGTGCTTATGTGGCAATGTGGCAATTTGGTTATAGTCCACGTGGTCGGGCATAGCTTTTAGGAATGGGGCTTGGTGAGGTGAGTGTTGGGGGTTTGAGTTAAGGTTTGTGTGAGGATTTGATAATGGTTGCAGTCAGTTGCCAATTCATTGAAAGTTAAGCCTAGTATAAAGATATGTGATTTAGAAATTAGCGTCTCAAATGAGCTGCAAAAATAAAGCATAACCCCGAGTCTGTTTTGGATGTGACTAGGAATATAAATCATTCAACAGTGCTTTTGTTCTGCGGCTCCATCTTATCTGAGTGAACATGCAGGAGGCACAGAGGAATATGACACATTACATTTATTCATTTAGCAGACGCTTTTATCCAAAGCGACTTACAAGGGAGAGAACAATCAAGCGACGAGCAATAGAGACCTAGTGTAACAGTAAATACTATTTAACATAAGAAATAGAAAAAAATGCAGGAATGTAACTACTGTATGTGCAAGGTAAGTACTAGTAGAAGTGCAGGTTAGGAACTGAGGTGCTCTCTGAAGAGGGTCTTCAAGAGCTTCTTAAAGGTAGAGAGGGACGCCCCTGCTCTGGTAGTCCTAGGCAGCTCGTTCACGTAGACAGCACCCTACCTGCCGTGTTCTTGGGCCACTGAAAAAGCCACCAGTCGACATGGAGGCTCCCTGCTGAAGGCTGGCATACCGCAGCCAGTCGACCAACTTCCGGCTCACCAGATTGACCTGATCTGTTGTATACAAAGCATAGATTCATGCACAGATCAAGAAACCTCTATGATACTTAATTTTTTTTCTGCATCTGAAATATGTATGTGACTTTTCTGCACCCACATATGATGATGAAATTACGGATACTGATGGCGTCCAGCCTGAATAAGGTTCATTGGTGTTTTGCTGCTTACCCTCTGTAAGGATCTCTGGAGAGTAGCTGATAAGCTTGGTGAGAATGGGAAGCGTGTGTTTACATATTTGCCCGTCGGGTTGCCGGGACTCCAAGTGTTTCAGCAAATGCTGACAGACAGGAGCCACGTCATCTTTATTGGCAGCCTGCATATGGACACATATGATTACCACACGTGCACCATTTTGCATACAAACAACAAGGAGGGTAAACGGGTTATCACCTGAGAAAGAACAACAGCTGCCACATAGCTGCTCGATCTGGTGTCCTGCGCTAGTCCATCAGAGAGTTCTTGGGTACTCAGGGGAAGACTCTCCCTAAGAATAGACGTGAAGAGGACCTGGATCTGCTCCGGGTGTGTTTTGGAAAGGAGCAAGGTCTGTAACTTCTTCTTAAGATCTGGTGGGAGTCTAAGATAACGGACGTTCACAGGTTAGATTAACATACCGTATCATCTCAGCAGACATGACACGGAAGACAGGTCAATCAAATTTGACGTCAGCTCTCTAAAAACTTACGTTTTAGCATATTTCGTTGCCGAAACAATCAAGTTGAGCCTCTGGAGAGAATCGATTGTTTCGTTTCCATGATCTCTGTTGGCGTTGAGTAATTTTGAAATGCGACCATAAAACTTATGAAGCTCCTCATCTTGTATTTCTCTGTGGAAAATACAGCACAATGACATCGATAGGTGTGCATCATAAACATCAAGATTTAACATATGCTAACGTTGAGTAATGATATTAACTTATAGCCATATATCTAAGGATGTCAAATGTAACAAAAATAACAGCAAATGTCTTTTCCAGTACTACTGTCATGTTATGGTGTAACGTTAACTTAAGGACAAGCTGTTAGCCAGCTAACGTTAAGTCGATATATCAAGTAAACTCAGCGTTTCTCACTCAATGTTATGACAGTGTTCTCTGTCTTTAAAACTCACAATTAAGACGAAAGAAAGCACTGCTTACCTGGCCTGTTTAACCAAACTCTCATTGCCAGTTGAATACATTTTCCACCAAACCTTCAGAGAAACAAAACATTGGTTCCATTCAGAAATATGTCCTGACTACAAATCACGTGCTACGTCGTGGGTTCCGGATAACACTGTCATCTTCACAGCTCCTCCCCCCTCGGTATTTAAACTTAAATTAATTACCATTGTAGCTCGCACCACCTTCGATTGATAATTACTATTAAGTTACAATAAGCAAAATCGCTGAAAATATAGCGTCAGAGTGAGAACACAAAAATACACATAGTAGCCTACTGACGCGGCCTTTTAAGCCGAGTAGCTTTTCCTAAATCTGGCGACATCTAGCCGTTATTTCACACATTCAACTGAGGGCCAGGTTCTCTGGCCCCAGTTTCACCATTTTGGTTCACAAAATCTGAGACTCACCAAGAAAAATCACATTTAAATTAAAATGCACATGATCAACA
The DNA here is from genome assembly GCF_900700415.2 of Clupea harengus. Classification (NCBI taxonomy): domain Eukaryota; kingdom Metazoa; phylum Chordata; class Actinopteri; order Clupeiformes; family Clupeidae; genus Clupea; species Clupea harengus. Next base: position 8,056,599 of record NC_045152.1, on the reverse strand, counting down.
TTTATGCACTTCATCACGTGTTCGAAAGCTATTTATATTACTGCACAGAGCTCTGGAGTCATAAGCACTCAAAGACTGAGGATTCCTGTTTTTTTTTTTTTTTATTGCTGGCAGTAGGAATTCAATGTTTTCCATGGCTCTCTAGATGAGAAAATGAAAACAGACAGACCTGCACTTAATAGAGTGAATACCATATATTAAAATCAACAGAACACTTTTTACCAATACAGAAGGAACATACCAGGTATTCGACAAACTGTCATTTAGAAATATGACAACAAAATGTAAAAATAAAGTTAAATCTGTGATGAAGGAATACACAGTAAATGATTCAGATGACAAGACACCATATTGAAAAATGACGTTACAGAGGATGCAACAAAACATGGGAAAAAGAAGGGCTCAAGTATTCTTCAACACACATTTGAGATTGTGGACAAGGTGTGAAGGCCTCAATAAAAAGTGGACAGAGAAATGTTGAGCTTTCAAAATGTTTATTACACTGAAGCTTAAGTGAGAAATGCTTGCACTAAACACATCTAATGACTGACTATACACAGGCAACAACAGAACAGGTGGCAAACAAAAATGTTTCTGATAATAGATAAGTGCAGTTGAAAAATTATTATAGCAGTTAGAAGGCTCCAGAAAGTAATTTAAACTAAGCTACCAAGCTGACCTGATGACCACAATTGATTTTCAAATCTCAAATCAGCATTTGAAGATTCAGTTCAGCCAGGGCTCAGTACACCATCTTTAGTCTGATACTGCTGGAAAGAAACTCCTCTGCTTCAGATGTGATTATTCTTGGAACTGCATTATATCCCATATTACCTTCTTTGAGCAGATACAGTAAGCAGAGTAAAGCGTTTAGTTCCAGAACATGACATACATTAAAGGTAAGTCCAGTATACAGTCGTTCAGTTTAGTAAATAGAATAGGATGGTTAGTCCTTGAAGAAAGTGAATGTGACATTAACTGCTTAGAACAATACTACAATTTAAAACAATCATAGGAAAAGAAATGATAAATATGGGATTTTTTGAATGCACTGGATTGGTGTAAACAAGACTCTTCCTGGGACTCATGTGAGAGTACAGATTCTCTCAACGCCACCATATTGCTTTGCTGATGCCGCACCAACCAAGTTTCTCCTGTACAGGTTTTTTAATCAGTCATAAGCATCCAGCTGATTGCTTACCTGTACACAATCTGACACAGGCTGTAAATGAATGTGGTCAACCTAGCTAGCTAGCAAATGAGAAATAATCATAAAAAAAAGAATGATATGACTAGTATAATGCATCTTTACAGAGGCGTTGAAGAGAGAGCAGGATATGTGACTGACAAAAGCGTCCTCAGGGGTTTTGGAAAGCTTCACCAAACGGCCTTCTCTGAAATCCCCGCTCCGCTTACAACTCATTTCCTTTTAAGTGAAGATAGTGGTAATCTAAGGCACTTAAAGGAATTATGTGTCAACCATTTTAAAGCCTATACAGCAGCCTTTAAGAACCAACACATAGGCTGCCTGGTTTCGTGAGTCAGACACACGAGCACTGCAGGTCGACAAATTGTCACCTGTTTCACCAAATGCTGGTACATTTTCCCACCCATTTTACGATCCTACTAGTATCATATTACTGATTGTCCTGAGAATGGAATCTCACTAATAAACCTTTTTTTTTTTCATTATGAATGCAATTTGCCAAAAGTGTCATTGTAGACTGATTAATACTTCACAGATAAAATAAAAATAGCCAAACAACTAAGAAGCCATTTTAAAAACTATAAGAAAGTCTTAAGAGAATATTCAAGAACATTCAACAGAGTTAGACATTCATTAGCCTCCCAAGCTCAGCATTTTAATGGGCTACATCATTACATTTACATTCCTAGGTCTTAATAAGGGAAAACATAGCATATTTGGTTCTCTGTAGCCCCTTGACTGAGTTGAAATATTCCAGCACTGTCAACTTTACAAGAGTCTTATTTATTGTGTATTGCCCTCCATGACCCATAAGGAGGACCAAGAGAGAGAGAGAGAGAGGCTTGTCTATAGACAGTGGGATTACCAGGTAATGTCTGTGCTACATCTTAAATATGCAATTCTACTGAACAAAAATTCATTTTTTAAACGTTTTTTTGTGAACAATGGCCTCCTAACGTAATAATGTAATAAGCTAATACAGCATTTTCCTGATGAATACAATCAAGACTTGGGGGTCAAAGAGAAAGCCATACACCATGGCAAGAAAAAAAAAAAAAAGGTTACATTCAACTGAGTTAATCTTAATTTGCACTATACACGGACCAATTTAGAAATAACATCATTTATCCATCATTTTCTTGGTAATATCTCAATATATCTTACGCAAGATAAAGAGTCCTCCATAGAAAAATATTTTGTATTGTACTATCATGTTAAAGAGCAACCGCTACAAAAAGGCCTCTATCTAAAAATTACTTTTTTGTCATGTTTATGTGCTTTAGCCTGTAACAAACTAATTTCAGTAGAAAAAGCTTTTTAATGATGCAGACGTTTATCAGAGATAGATAAATAAATCCTCACAAAAGTAGTAGTGCAGGCAGCTGAGGTCATCCACAGCTTCCTGTTGAGTCAAAATACATAATGCTTCATTTCTAAGAGACTGCTGTCTACAGATTAGATGATAGCTGCTTAGGACTTGGTCCCACCCCCAACCCAAATTAAGTACTTTCTCAATGGTACCTTTCGTTGAAAAAATAAAAATAAAAACAAAAAAGGGCACATGTAAACAAACATAAAACATGTGCAGGAAGGTATCTGAGGGACCATTTTTATCCTTGTTTCAGAGAAAGAAAGGAAACAAACATTAAAACCATTTGAGCGTTACCCTTGTAAGGCTTTTACAACAGATATATGCAGTCATTTCAAGCTCAAATAAGTTGCCTCGAAAACCATGTTATACAGCTCATCTGGCCAATAAACGCCTAGAGTTGACTCCTGGATTAAATACTCTGCAGTTCGTTGTAAAAAGGACCAGAGAGAAAACAGAGAGGATGAAGAAGATGAGAAAAAAAACAAAGAAACAAACGTCCCCACCCCCCCCAAATAGTTTGGCACCTTGAGCTGATGATACTGGTGGGACATTACTAAAAAGGGTTTCCAAGGTCGTTCATCTCTTCTGTTCTCGCACTCAAGACTCTCATTCATTGGTTTCCTGGTTCATGGCCACGATAACCGGCTGGGGCATGGGGGTCATGCTGTCGTCCTCCATCTTAGGCCTCTTGGCCTCAGGCTCGCCCGGGGCCGAGGCTGCCTCACTGCCCTCCCTACTGTGGGGTCGAGTCACTACGACAGGGGGTGAGGTGGAGGCCTGGGCTGCCAGGATCTGAAGGGGATTGGTGAGCGCTGAAAAATATAAAAGTACAAGGGCACAAGTGGATTTGTTTGTTTATGTGGTGTTTTGATCAACATTGCATTTTGTTTTTGATCCAATGGAACATATGCATCCTACAAGACACTTTTAATAAAAGTACCTACAGAATGCATATTTCAGTGTACAATGAACCCAACTGACCAGTAAGTCAATAATTATACAGTGGCATCTGATGAACAACTGACAGAACAACTGGGGCCTGAACTGCCCTGCTCTCAAATAGCTGTCTGAATCTGACATAGCTAATAACTTCTAATTAGTTATTTTCCATTTCATCCCATAATATCGGCACAAATATCACGTATAGTCTGACTGCCATTATATGCAAAGTGGCTGAGAGAAGTCAATTTAGTTTGACTGGAATAAAATAGTAGTAAACCCGTCTACACACAACCTATGGCCTCTGATTTGATATTTTCTTTATTGAGGTTTAATTTCTCCATCCTGATGCTGTGTCTGTGAAAAGCATTTGAACAGAAAACCCCTCCTTGAGATGTCTTTGGTGCTAATGTACATGCCAGAGTCTTCCTTGAAAAACTCATCACAACAGGAAAACCTGTCTGTATTTTGTTAGAAACATTGGGTTAGAAGAAGTTGCTACATAAGATAAGTTAAGACGGAAGACGGCATGACGTACCATAGGCATTAGGTGAGATGCTGGTGGCGGGCAGCGCGTGTTTGCCGTTCTGGGTGATGGCCTGGACAGGCAGCTGGTGCTGGCCCAGGGCCACAGGGTGCTGCTGCAGGATGGCGAAGCTCTGCTGCCCCCTGCTGGCCGAGCCGATGTGGCTGCCCACCGCTTGGATCACGCTGCTGCCCGTAGGCATGGAGGGGTGACCTGAGGCGGGCATCTCTTCTGCAACACCCACCAAAGAAAACACAGTCAGCATCCTGCACACTTGTATCTCTGTGTCTGTATACATCTGATAATCTGTATAGATTTTAGGCGGTAATGACACCTGAGACTATTCATCATTGATGATAAGTAACCAAAGTTAGACATGGATACAATCCTGTATACTGAATAAGAAGTACACTTGACAAAGATGTTGACAAATGAATGAGAAGTATACTAACTTCTTGGCAAATGAATAAGAATACGAAGTTAAGTACACTAGGTAAGAGGTAAACAGATGAGATGTAAGCTGAACGGATGATGTGCTGTTGAGGTACCTCTGTGTTCGCCAGAGCTCTCGCGGAGCAGGTTAGTGCTGGCGTTGGCTAAGATGTAGCCGTTGGGAGAGCTGGCAGAGGTGGTGACCACGCGCACCATGGTGACGGCCGGGGCCTGTTGCACCACGTGGATGGCCTGGCCCGAGGGCTGCTGGGAGATGATGGAGGCGGGCATGTAGGCCACGGGTTTGGGCATGCTGGCCGAGTGCTGCGCTGGCACGGCCATGATGACAGGCTGAGAGCCCACAGGCGAGCCTGACAGGAGTTGGGGAGGGAATGTTACACAGGGCTTGGACGTCTTCTGTTCTTTTATTCATTCTTTCATTCATTTATTTATTTATTTCACATTTCATTCTGTTTCACATCCCATCTCTCTGTTTTTCTTTCCATCCTTCCATCTATTTATCCAACCATCTAGCCAAGTTTGCAAATTTCCAATCTCTGTTAGAATGTCCTCATCCAACTCCTCGCACCAAAAAAAAAACAACTAAAATCACTCTTCCAACATCTGGACTTGCTTCTCATTGTAAATAAACACACACACACACACACACACACACAGACAGACAGACAGACAGACAGACAGACAGACAGACAGACAGACAGACAGACAGACAGACAGACAGACAGACAGACAGACAGACAGACAGACAGACCCACACACACACACACAGACAGACACACACACAGCTCACCTGGTGCACTCTGTGAGTATCTGTACTCGGGTACTGAGGCCAGTTTGGAGCTGAAGTCGTGCTCGTGGGGGATTGGGGAACCCTCCCGGGAGAGACTATCGGGGGTCTGCAGGCCACTGGAGTGCGGGGACAGCAGACCTGAGTGGGTCGGAGAGGCCGGTGCGCTTCTGAAAAGACAGCAACAGAAGTGAACAAAACATATGAACAAACGAAAACCAGTATGCCTATAGCTGAATGCATCCCAGAAGGATCCCCAGTCAAGAGTCAGGATCCTTGGGACAGAGAGGAGTCCCCCCCACCCCCACGCCCTTATTTAATGGTACTGCATGTTCAAATGAACAAATGAAGACATATGTTTGCAGTGCTGATCGTTTTCTTTATGCAGTCATTCACCCCAAAACACTCAACACAATCAACTCTGAATCACACCTCCAAACTCTTTCTCTGCATGTCAACAGAGCGATACAAGCACATTGAAACTCAGGGACGGCTTTGGATGAAATGGATGTGAAAGCTGGAAAGCACTGGAAAGTGCTAGAAAGAAGGATGCAAGGCTTTTTAGAAACTAAAGAAAATATATCAAACAAATGAATTGCTGCCTTGAATGAATGCAACTTTCTATGGAGATGACAGTGACAACTTACCTTATTCTTTCCCATTTAATACAAAATGGCAGCCGAGAAAAAAGGGAGGGAGAAACAAAAGAGGACTGACTCAACAGACGCCTCAAATACTCCCTGTCTAGCAGCAGCAGTTACAGAAAAGCCTGAGACTGGGCAAGATGAACAGCGAGAGAAAGGTGAGAGAGAAAAAAAAAAAAAAGGTAAAAGACAAAAGGAAGTGGTGAAGAGAAGGTACTTTGTCTTAGTACATCTTAGCGCATGTGACAGTGAGAGAAGTGAGTAAGAGAAATGTACTTTATCTTAGTACATCTTAGCACGTGTGACAGTGAGTGAGAGAGAGAGAGAGAGAGAGAAGCAAGAGAGAAAGACAGAAAGAGAGAAAGACAGAAAGAGAGAGAGAGAGAGAAATAAGCAAGAGAGATGGAGAGAGATGCAAAAGTAGTGCAAGTGTTTGTGTGAGTGTGTGTGTGTGTGTGTGTGTGTTGAAGAAAGACACAGAACGGGAGAGAAAAGAGAGAGGGTGATGGATGATGGAGACAGACAGGTAGTGTACAGTACCTTGAAGAGAGGGGTCCAAAGGGGGTGCGGAAGGACACCCCTCTCTGGCGACGCTTGCGGAAAGCCTGCTCCACCAGCTTGGCCTCAGTGGACGGATCGACCCGCCAAAAGGAACCCTTTCCTGGCTCCTCCTGGGAGCGGGGCACCTTGATGAAGTAGCGGTTCAGAGACAGATTGTGACGGATGGAATTCTGCAAGCACAACCAGAAAAGAGGTAAGTGGCTGGGCAATCTCTCTCACACACACACACACACACACACACACACACACACACACACACAAACATCAGTGTTGGGTTAGGGAACAAACAGAAGCACACAAATGGACAAACTCATACTCAATACATATCTGTGTGCACACTCTATCCAGTGCGTCTGGGTACTCTCTTAACACTGTTAACTCTCACACACACACTCAAACAACTCCAAGCTCATAACCAAGCACACACATATACACACACACACACACACACACACACACACACACACCCACACACGCGCCCAAACAACTCCAAGCTCATAACCAAGCACACATGCACTGACACACTTAACTGTACATAAACAATCCACTCAAAGACAGAGAAATGGAGGCGGTGAAAGCAAACATAGATCAGGCCAGGCTTTAGTCCTTCACTCACATCTGTGCCAGCTATATAGACACTGCAGCACGGGGAGGTTCTAGGCTTCCAGTGAATTACAGAATACAGTGAAAGAAATGTCAGACAGAAATGCCAGTGGCGTTGGCAGGAGAGAGCCAAATTAGAGGCCTTGGTTTGGAGAGGAGGCAGGAAGATGTCTACATTCAAGGCCACCACCCCCTCCTTGAGATGTCTTTGGTGCTAATTTACATGCCAGAGTCTTCCTTGAAAAACTCATCACAACAGGAAAACCTGTCTGTATTTTGTGAGAAACATTGGGTTAGATGAAGTTGCTGCATAAGATAAGTTAAGACGGAAGACAAAGCACTAAGTCTAAGCTGAATGCCCATCTTTAATGCTGTATTTACAAGTTGTAAGTCCACATTTACATAACATGAGGTACACTTTGCCCTCCCTGTAAACTGACACAAACAATTGGAAATGCCAGCACCTTAAACTGAACTTGAACTAAGCTGGGGGAGGAGGAGGAGGAGGAGGAATAGAACTGGATGAAGAGGAGGAGGAGGAGATGGAGATGAGAGGAGGAGGAGGGACAGAAGAGGGGGAGGATAGAGAGAAGAGGAGAGGAAGAAGGAGATGAGGAGGGCGAAGAGAGGAGGAAGAACAGGAAGAGGAGAAATAGAACTGGAGGAGGAGGAAGATGAGATGGAGATGAGCTGAGAGAAGACAGAGGGAGGAGAGCAGGAGTTGGCGCTTACCTGCCAGCCCTTGTCTGCTGTCCTGTAGTAGGGGTAATGCTTGGTGATGTGGGCGTAGATGCCACTTAGTGTTAGCTGTCGGTCCTGGGCTGAGGAGATGGCCTGCACTATGAGCTGAGCGTAGGAGTACGGAGGCTTGGACTCGTCCTGTGGCAGGGGGGAGAGAGAGAGAGGGAGAGTGAGTCTCATCATCAGGCTTGTTAGTACAAAAAACAATCATGAGGGGATATTCATGTGAAAGCACAAAAGATAGAGAGAGAGAAAGGAAATGAAATGAGGAGACCAAAAAGAAAGATAGAAAAGAAAGGGAAGCAAGACAGAGAAAGACAGCTGGGAGAAAGGCAGAGAGAGAGAGAGAGAGAGAAAGAGAGAGAGAAAATGGAAGAAGGACAGATACAGGCCAACCAAAACACAAAGAGAGGTCACCTTGGGGCTGTCCCTGCCGGAGGCCTCCCGGTGCTGCTGCTCAGAGACGGCCTTGGCTGCATACTCGGCAGCCAGCTGGAGGTCCGAGGTGATGTTGCGGCCGAAGCGGTAGCCAGACGAGCCGGCGCCGCGGGGACTCACCGGGCAAGAGTTGGGGACGCTGCAGGGGACACAGGAGACCAATCAATGACAATCTGTGTCCTGGACCAGCACATCTGAAAACAACTGCAGCTTTCCCTACTGGACCCTCTGAAACAATGGTGGGCTCTGGGGCAGTGGGTGGTGGGGATGGAAGCAACAATGGTGGCCATTAAAACCATAGACATATATAGATGTCTATGATTAAAACAGCAGGATTTACACTTGGTGGCCAGTGTCTTCAGTGTCTGTGTGGAAACTGCTGATTGGTTAACTCTGTAGTATGAGCCAATCGGCTTACACTGCACAGAGTCGCTCATCTCCTCTTTCTTCAGAGGTGTACGGTAGTTAGAGAACAAGGAAGTAAATGCCCAGTAGATGGCTCTGTACACTCTCAAATAGAGAGATCCATTTTGAACAATGAGTTGATCTATTTATATCTATCTATCTATATACAATGGCATGGTCTGTAATGTGCAAAAGTGCTGAACCGATGTGCTTTTGATCACCAGCCCATTTCTATCAATGGATGACTCAAAGGCAGTGTAAATATAATGATGAGACACACTGTGAGAAAACACAGCAATACAAACCAGTGGAGTATGCACACACACGCACACACACATACAAACATGCACACACATACATACATACATACATACATGCACACACACGCACATGGAGCTGGGAGTCAGTTAGTTATAGATGGAGTCCCTTTAATGCTTGAGAGAGAGAGAGAGAGAGAGACAGAGAGAGAGAGAGACAGAGAGAGAGACAGAGAGAGAGTAGGAAGAGGTTGAAGTCCAGGCCTGCATTTCCTCCACAGCTGGGCCTCGTGCAGCAATAACACCTTGAGGGTGACTACGCCGACACCAAGCACGCCACACCCCTTCTAAGCACA
>NC_045152.1:8021848-8046810 GCF_900700415.2 Clupea harengus | reverse complement strand
TGCTGGTCTTAAGCTGAGGTAGTGGAATAGAGTGACGCAGTTCCATATTGGTTTGGCATTTGCATTAATTAACGGTGCATAGTCTACAGCAGTAACAGGGAGAAATTGTCACAATGCATTACTTTCCCCACCCATCATACGTTGTCTTTGTCAGGGCACTTGATGGCCCACTGTCAACACAGTTGTTTCCTTTTGTTAGGATTCCCGGCCTTGGCCTCCTCTCTTGCCAGGGCTTTGCGGGGTTGACTTAACACCTTTTCGTACTGGCTTACAGTGGGGTGTCGTGTGTGTGAATGCTCCAGGGGCATTGTGGTGTTTTTGACCTTATCAGCATAAGGTCCTGGAAAATAAGTAATGGAAAGCCAGTATGGACGGAGGAGTACAATGCTTTCTCAGGCCACATTCCACCGAAAAGAGGGAGATGCCAGAAAGATTGAATTATAGTGTTTTCTGAATTCCTCCCTCTCCATCCCAGACACAAAAAGGACCTGTTTTGCTCGACACAGTCTGGGATTTTGATTTTTACAGTGGCTAACTAGGGAGGGCAAATGTGCAACGTCTAGGCTTTAAATACGTTTGTGTGTGTCTGTGTGTGTATGTGTGCGCGTCAGGGGATAAGTGTTGCATTAAGTAAAAGAAGACATTTCCCTTTCCTTCTGGAGTTCTGGAAGAATCACCCAGATTCCTTGGAACATTGTGCATATTTTTATAATGCTGGCTCTCCTGGTGGCTGTGAAGGTAGATGTTTCCCACGATGGAAAAGGAAGTCGGACCCTTACTCGTTCCCCAAAGCCGCTTACTAATAAACAACTGGCGGTTCAAGTGGCTACTCCTCTTGTGCAACTGGTAGAGCATGGCTCTAGCTGCGCCAAGGTCATGTGTCTGATTCCCAGGGAGAGGAAATACTGCTGAACAGTGTGCCTACACGGCATCTGTGAGTGTCCGCATGCAATGGTTATGAGCTGGGCATCACCCCATCGGTTAGAACATATCGTGTCAACCATTTTGCCACCAGCCGGCCCTGTGCTCCCGGGTGTGTCTTTAGAACAGACTCTGTGATGGACTGTAGAGGTTTGCTTCATGTTCCTTCGGCCTTTTAAATCCTTTACTAAACACATGTGGCTACAAGCGGGGTGCAGCTGTGAGTGATTTCATTAGAGCCGTAAAATTGAAACCTGGAGAGTAGCGTGTTCTCCAGGCCCTCCATTTGCACCGGATCTTAATTGCCCACTCTGTGAAGACATAAAAAAGAAAAAATCTATAAATATTTGTGTGAATCGGCCAAAGCAGCCAGGGCTGACTTTGGTTTTGTTTGAAAGAACACCGATTCTAGGGAGAGCAGATGTAAGAAGACTTCCAAATAATACCCTCAATTTTGTTTTTCTACCCCCCCCATCACACTCAATGAGGACAGTGTTTGTCAGTGTGTTTACTCTTGGGGTTTTTGATCCTTTGTTCGCTGATTTGGAAGTGTTTGGCATTTGGCATCACATGTTTTATAAAACCCTTCAGAGTGTGTTCCCCCTGGGGAACTGGGGATTAATGGGGCACTTATACTCATTGTTGTTATGTTAATGAGCCAGGCAGGGTTGAACCAAGTGGACTTTAAAGACTAAAGGCCATGGTCAGCCACACGTGTGCTTTTGCTCACCTCCCTTAGCTCGTCCTCGAAACACTCCTCTCCCTCTCTGCTTTTCTTGCTCTGTCCATGCTGTTGTTTCTTCTTCTTCTTTCTTCTTTTGTCCACACTCCATCGCTCGCATTTTGCATGCCTTTCCCTGCTCTGCTTCGGCTTGCTCCATGGCCTCCTGGTCCTCCGTCTCCCTGTTTTTTTTTTTCTTCTCTGTGGCAGACATGTACCGTGTGCAGTGTGTAACAGGAGCCATATGGTGAAGGTGAAGTGTGGCCTAAGAGGCTGCTGGAAGGCAGCTGTGTTTGCCCAGATGTGCAGACGAGTCGTCGGCCGTGTGCGACTGAGACCTCTTAGACTCCACCATGTGATCGTGAAAAGCCACGCTGTTAAAGCTTCTACTTGAAGGGGTGTGTGTGTGTGTGTGTGTGTGTGTGTGTGTGTGTGTGTGTGTGTGTGTGTGTGTGTGTGTGTGTGTGTGTGTGTGTGTGTGTGTGTGTGTGTGTGTTCGTTCTATAGGGGGTGGGGATGCGGTGGGGGGAGTCTGTTTATTTCTCGGGGTTTGCTTCTGCAAACCGTGCATTTGAATGGGAACAGTGGGTGGGTGAATCAGCTTGGAGGTGTTCAAGTGCAAGGCTAAAAGCTTCCCCTGCTTGTAGATTAAACTGATTAGACTGAGGTTCCCTATCTTGTGCTCTGTGTCAAATAGATACTTGATATTTTGGTGACACTGCTCTTATCCAGTACTTTACTACCAAGACACATTGTCTGTCTACTTGGCCATTATAAGCCCATGCATCCATGTGTGTAAAATCTGCACTGACAACAAAAAGCCAAGAATAGGGTCCTCATTTATTTTTAATGAATCAATTGGCTTGATCAAGGTAGATGGGCTAAAGTGCTATTTGCCCTGTTCCACCACATCATATATGGTTTGCATATATCATCAATGATGAGCATAAATCAGGTGTGTTTCTGGACCTGGAACTGTACTGGCAGGCACTATGGAGGATTGTGCCAGACGACAGGAAGGTCATGGTTATGATGCCCTGGTAACTGAAGCATGGAGAAGAACGCCAGTTGCTTTGGATAAAAAGGACAAATGAGTCTGGGATAAATGTCTGTAAATTTGCTGAATGTTCCCGCTCTGAAAACCTTTTTCTTTTTTTCCCCCCCTAAAAGCAGGTCAGTATACTTGCTTTGGCTGATATCAGCTGAGCAAGTGCCTCTACAGCCAAAAGATTAAGAGTGCATGCTGTAGTTGTGTGTGTGTGTGTTTGACAGAGAGTTTGTAAGTGGGTGGTATTATCTCTGTCTGCTCCTCAGCTCAGTTTAAGCCACGGGTATGAAAAGTTCTCAGCCGCTGATGAACCTGTCATCACTGCCAGGCATCACTGCAAGACACTGTAGGAACCAGCGAGACTCTGTGACTAAGGCCTCCTTTACTATGGTTATGAGCCTTTACTTTCTACTGTCTCTCTCTGTCTGTGTGTGTGTGTGTGTGTGAATATATGTGTTTGTGTGTATGTATATGTGTTTGTGGATGAGTTTGTGTGTGTGTGAGTTTGTGTGTGTGTGTGTGTGTGTGTGTGTGTGTGTGTGTGTGTGTGTGTGTGTGTGTGTGTGTGTGTGTGTGTGTGTGTGTGTGTGTGTGTGTGTGTGTCTGTATGCGCGCGCTGGGTGGAGTGAGAGTGAGAAGGTGGGGGGCTGAGGGGAATCCTGCTTATTCAGTAAGGAGCGAGAGCACGAGTCGTTTTTGGCTAATCCTCTCAGTGCTCCACGGTCACGTGCAGCCTACTCGCCTACATTTCCGCATCATTCCCCCGCACCGGCTCTCCCCTCTTCACCCCCCCACCCCCAACTCCCTCTTTTCCTCTGTTTGCTACTCATGGGCTCACCGAGTGTGCGTGCCGGCTGATATGATCTGACCTGTATCTACTCTGTGTTAAGATGTACCTTACTACAGTGTGCTGTGCTTGCGCTTGCTGTTGACTGTTGATTGTTCCCCAGTACTACACTCTCCTCACTTGTGTTGCTCTCTGTTGAAGTATGTTGTCCTACAAAGGGTCCGTCCGTTTCTGTGGTCATGGCTTAACCCAGGTCCATTTTAACGGCCCTACCCTACCCTACTGCCAGTGCTTCTTGCGCGGTGTGTGAGGCTCTTCTTTTGTGGCTGTGCGGTGTTGTCTTGAGTCATGCAATGGGCTGTCCAGTCCTGTGTCTTTGTCTCTACCTGTGTTCTGTTTCAGTATGGTGCCGTGCAGTTGTTCAGCCCTATTCTATTCTGTGCTGTGCTGTGCTGTGCTGTGCAGCTGAGATGGTCAGAGGGAGATGCTGTTAATTATGCAGACCTCCATGACCGCCTGCCTCTCCGTGCTCTGTAAACGGACACTATTGACCAGGTCCAGGCCATTAATCGGCCCGTGTAAATAGATGCCATTTTTAAGAGCACGAGGGAGCTCAGAGAGAGCGAGTGAGAGAGACACAGTACACAAAAAAGAGGAAGGTTGTCAGTGTTCTCTATCACACGCTCTCGTTCCCTCTTCCTTTTTGTTAGTGTGGGAGCTTAACTATGCACTCAGCCTGTGTGAGGCCTATCAGGCTGAGGGGCCTTTTACACAGAGCCTGGATTGCCTGAATCCGGAAAGAAATGTTGTCGGATCGGCCTCTCGTTTACACAAACCCGGCGGATTGGGTCACTGAATCCGTAACCTTTTTGAATCCAGTCCCCAGAGTGGGAAGGTTGGAACCCGCCAGCGGATCCGTGTTCGTGTAAACGGCCGATCCGCACACTTTCTAACCCAATGACGTAATTGCCCCACGTGAACGCCTCGCAACCTCAGCCTGAACCCTTATTAACCCCGCTGTGTCACTTCATAACAGCAGCAACATAAACTAAATCGATGTTGTTAAGAAGCTGGTTAGGAAAGGGATGACATTAACAAGCCACACTTTAATCTATCACTGTTTAATCTATTTGCATCAGACCATTGTTCAAAACTGTTTTTTAAAAGTGTCAGCAATAGCCTATATGAGCAAATCTGACGTGAAAAGGTTTTTATTATAGACGGAAGTTTCAAAACGGTAACTTAACACAAACGAGGGTTATGGCGAAGTGCGCTATTCTAACTAGTCCTGTTTGAGTGCTGTGGTAACAGTGATTTCAGGTGGTAGACAAGTCGTTCAGCCAGCGGAAGATTGCTAGTTGGATCCCGACTTCAGTCTTCTGTCACTTTATGCACATGCCCCATGAAGTCTTTACAGTAGATTAAACCACTCCGCTCTGCTCCAGCTTTTCCATGTGGGCGAAATTTTTTCTTGACATGGCTCCGTGTGAACGCGATTAAAAAAAGGTACCGGATCCAAAAATGTTTCCAGATTCAGGCAGTCCAGGCTCCGTGTAAACGTGGCCTGAATCACCACACCTTCCCGTTGTAGTGACCGTGCCTCCATGGAGATGCTCTGTGTTTGTGTCTGTTGTGAATGTTTGTGTGTGCCACAGTCTTTACCTTCATCAGCTGTTGATCTGCATGCAGAGGTGGTTAGTGCCACCGCCCTTTGCCATTGCAAAACAGACTGTGACGCTATGCTACGATGCACTTGGTCTAACAATTTGAATCGTAAATTAAATAAGATGAAGTGGGGAATTTTAACACCGCTTAATTGCTGTGATGGTAAATCGAGTTCCTGAAAAAACGTCTCCTTATTTGCTGATGCTTAACCATGCCCACCGCCCTGCCTAAGGATTTTAATTATTAACACTGGTGTTCACAGTGCTGTTTTCTCAGTTGTAGAGGTGAAGCAGCCTTTCTAAATGTGGGATTTTTACAGACACCAGTTGTAACCTTAAGTAGTCATGGATTGTACAGACCTTTGCCACTGTTCGCTGCACCAGGTCGCACTTTGAACTTGTGTATTTACCAGCTGAAGAGGTAGTGATCATAACGCATAATGTGTGTGTTTGTGTGGTTAGTGTGCAACTCTCACCAGGGACAGCAGCACATTAGAAGTTGATTGCGACAAACAGCCTATACAAATCCCAAAAGGGACTCTGAATATCACAATGGTTTTCTATCAAGTGATGCTCCTAGCTTTTCCTCAAGAGCCGTGGCAGTCAGACGACTGAATTTATAGCGTAGACGGCCTCCACAGGAACTCCTAACATTTCGCTGCATGCTGCTTAATGTGCCAAATGCAGGTACCTCACATCATTGGCTGATGTAAAAAGGAGGAGGTTGGTGTCGAGAGCCCAGCCCATTGGGAACAAAGCCAGAAGCCAAATCATTCCAAGAAGCACGGAGGTCCACCGTGATGCTAAGCAGATTTGTCTATATAAATTTAAGCCTATATATTTTTTTATCTAAGTTTGTTACACTCTGAACAGCCACTCGCTCCCTGTAGACAAGGGTGTTCTACAGTTGGCTTGTGATTTTAGATTTTAACAGTCTGCTCTGAGATGTAGGAACCAGGCTTTAGCTGTCTGAGTGAAATGCTGTGTTCATGAGTTGGTGGAAGTCTAGACCCATTACCCCACCACATAACCACAGCAATCAGACACTCAGCACAGAGGGGAAATCTACAGTGCCATTCAGCTGGCACAGGGGGGAGAGTTCCTGGCTAGAGTCTGGAGTTTGTAGCCTACTGTTGCGTTTGAATTTAGTCTCTCAGCTGAAGCTTTTATCCAGCTTAAGAATGAATGCTGGCCTTTTTTTGTCGGCTCGTGTTTACTCTGATAAGGGACCATTAGGTTTGTTTGATCAAGCCTGGCTGGGGCGGTGTTAATGGACCTGAAGTGAGTCGGGGAGGCACTACACACACTGATACACACAGGAGTCTGGTCCACCTTTAAGCCCTCATTTACTGCTAGCAGTTGGCAGCTGACAGTGTGTTCTCTATTCTGGTCACTTAATGACTTACCCTGAAGCTGCGTAAATACATTAAGTGATTCGCTCGTCGCACAGTGCATTGTAGCTGGCAGTTACTGTATGGTCACAGGAGAGTCACAGTAGGGAGACAAACCCTCGTCGCTTATGGGCGTTCCTAGATCATGGTTACGAGGTGATGGAACTAAACAAGTTCTATATGGCTCTGCTTTTGCAGGTACTTAGCTTGCTAACTTGCTGACGTTACATAGTTGGCTACAATAAACAAGTTCTTAGTCTGTCCAGTAAATGTAAAAAAAAATCTAAGAAAAAAAAATAAAAGCAGACCAAGTTACATTTACATGCAAACACCACTGGCCAGCTAGAAGTGTTCCATTCATTTCTGTTGGAGGCAGGCAACAGTAACGAAGACAAGCGATTTGGGCGAAGCAACGCAAAGAAGTTGGGAAGAGTTTAATCCTATGCAAATGAGGAGTGAATTTCGCCGGCAGTGGCAAATGAGATTGTTTGTTGTCGTGTCAGACGGTTTGAAATTTTTTGTTTGGCCATTTAATTAGCTAAAAAGAACATCTTGGAGGGCCTTGAAAGGGGTTTGTTGTTGTTCCTTGTATTTAATCCTGGGCTTACTTTAACGGAATGACAGTTCTGATTAAGACAAGCGACTGGATTGCCTGGTAGCTTTCTAGTGAAGTCTGTTACACCATCTCCACACGCCAAGGTACGCCGAGGCACACCGACAGAGAGCGCTTCGCTTCGCTTTGCTTGCATGTGTTTTCAGCGTGAGGAGACACTAAATGCAAAACTCCTTCAGTAGCCCACCCTGTGAGGGGGAGGAGAGAGTGCAGACAAAGTGAGATGCACAGTCAGGCTGCGCTTGTTTATTTTCCTCCGTCTGCCTTTCACGTGCCATAGGATCATGTTATGATTATGAATACGATTATGATTATGATGATTGTTATTGTTGCACAGGCTCTTGTCATTTTCCTCGGCCCGGGCATTTACTGTGAACAGTCGTGTTGGTCCTGCTGGACCGATGCTGACCGGGTGAACTTGGAGCTGTGTGTGTGTGTGTGTGTGTGTGTGTGTGTGTGTGTGTGTGTGTGTGTGTGTGTGTGTGTGTGTGTGTGTGTGTGTGTGTGTGTGTGTGTGTGTGTGTGTGTGTGTGTGTGTGTGTGTGTGTGTGTGTGTGTGTGTGTGTGTGTGAATACATGAACCCCACTAGGGCCTCCAGACAGAGTCTAAGGCCTCATACTGTGAGTTCAGCATCTGTTTCCCTCCCTCCCTCCCCTGTGTGTGTGTGGCTCATCTGGATCTAGGTTAGCTGTTAGCTAACAGCAGCTGGAGGTCAGTAGGCAGTCATGGCGGGTCTCCGCAGTTCTCATTAGGACACGCATATCAAATCAAAATGCATTCCTCATCGCCACTGTAAAGAAGAAACACTGTATGCGGACACAAACGTAGGGCCAATGATTTTCTGTTTCAAAAAAATGCATTTTCCGTTTCACATTTGGTGAATTCCGTTTTTTTTCCGTTTCAGCTCATTTTGTTCACCCTGAGGTAGATTGATGGCTTAAAATGAGTGAATAATATGTGCCCTTCTTAGATTGTTGTTTGCTAGCCATCAACAGAACAGAAGACTAAACATTTTTTGTTTTAAATGCGATTGGGAAGACTAGCGCGTGAATGTGGCTTTAGCGGTGGTGTGTGGGTCAACCGTTAAAAAGGGGGGCGTGGCAGGAGCGGAGTTCAGCGCAGACGTGACATTTTCTCAGTGGTTTTGTTCTTTAATTAATGTTTGTTCATCGTTGCAATTGCTGTTGTGTTTATTTGAAAGAAATATAGACTTGCAGCACAAAATATAGGGGAATTTGGGCGATTTGTATTGCAATTCCGTTTCAAAGGGTTCATTCCGCGAATTCCGTCCGTTTTCCGTTATCGCGGAAAATCATTGGCCCTACAAACGCTGCCGGTGTTGCTGCACAACTCTGCTAACACACACATACAGCCTCAAACCAAGACATCGTTTTGGTGCATTTCCAGTGCTGCGTAGCCGGACATATCCACAAACCGAACGCTGATGTAAGCCATGCTGGGTTTGTCTCTCATCACTTAAAGCCCAGTCACTGCTTGATCTGAATCCTCCTACAGTTACCGCGCCTTAACTTGTTACCAGTCCACTCCCATCCATTGATCTTAAAAAGAAAAACCTATACCAGCTGTGTCTTTGGATTCTCAGAAACAAATGCACGTGAATGAGCGTTTACTAGTTAACCATTGCCAGGCTGTGTTTGTTTCAGTTTACTCTGTGTCTCTGTGTCTCTGTGTCTCTGTGTGTGTCTGTGTGTCTGTGTAGCTGATTTGGTGTCTTGGAGCAGATCTGGCCAGCGTCACATTCCAGCACTGCTCCCCAGTGGGGTTGTGCTCAGTGAGGGCGAAGAGAGACTTAAATCACAGTTCTACACCCCTCTTCAGCTTCTGTTGATGGTCTCACTGGAACCAATTATCTTTACAGAAGAGGAGAGTCGATGCTCGGACCCAACTGAATCCAATCTTTCTCTTTCTCTCTCTCTCTCCATCCTCCCCCCTTTCTCTCTCTCTTTTTTTTCCTCTGACACACCCTTCCTCTCTAAACAGAACACGTCATTAATAATCTCCTGCATCTTGTTTCTTGCATCAGTGATCTGCTGTTGTGTCGGCGACTGCAGAAGTGTAAACCAGCCGCCGCCCCCGCCCCCACCTTCCTCCTCACTCACTCACTCACTCACACACACTCACACTCTGTTCCTCACTTGCTCCCTCACGCTCGATCGCTCCCTCACTCGCTCACTGGCCGTCGGTTCAACTAGTATCAGCTTTGCTATCACCTCTCTGGCAGTTTCGGCACTGTTTGCTCAACCCCATGATTCATACCCAGCGATACAGAGAGAGAGGGAGGGAGCACAAGGACAGGATGTGTTCCTCAAAAACCACCCGTTGACTAATGCCCCTCAGCACTGTTTGTGTTCTTACTCGGCAGCGCTGCATGCCTCTGCATCCTCTCTCTCTCTCTCTCTCTCTCTCTCTGTGTTTCAGTGCAGGAGTCATTGCCCTCTCATTTGCGCTCTCTCTCTCTCTCTTTCACACACACACACACACACACACACACACACACACACACAGTTTCTCTCTCTTCCTCATCTGTCTACCTTCCGGTTTCCTTTGTCCGTCTCCCTTCATAGCCATCTATTTCTGCTGGTTTCCTACTTGTCTGTCTGTTTCTCTTTTTTTTTTTTTTCTTCCTCTCTTACCTTTCCGGTCCTTTTGTCGTCCCCCCACCCCCTCTTCTCTCTGTCTTCACACCCTGCCCCATCCCTGTCACTCTATTGTGTTATTTTTAACGGCTCCCTCTGCAGAGGTGTGGTTCAGTGGTTCCATTCCCCGGGCATGGCCGCCGCAGGATCCCAGCTCTGGTGACTCATAGCTGGGGAAGTCTGCCGCCCGCTCCCCTGCCACCTACACCCACGCCGGTGCTTCCTGGTGTGGTACGGCAGATCCGCTGGCGATGATGTGCCCGCTGACCTACTCTGTGTGTGTTGGCGTTGGCCTAAGGAAATGTCACATCCACTGAGGCACAGGGGGATGCACTGCTCTCTTTAAGAGCTTCCTACCTTCCTGACTGACAGTTCATTTGTTGGTGGATAGCATGGTGTGTGTGTGTGTGTGTGTGCATATATCTGTTCATATGTCTGTGTACACACAGCAGTCCCCATCAGTGTCAGTGGGGCTCACTGACCTTTTTAAAATGGCTTCATCTGGTTTAATCTTAGCGACGCGCTCTGTTTCCCCGGACTCTCGTGTGCGAGAGCAAGGAGGAGATGGAGAGAAGAGGGAGGGGAAAGAGAGGTTAAGAAGAAGACAGTGAGAGAGGTGGAGGAGGAGAACCCCGAAAAAGCTCATAGATATTTCATACACGCCGGGGGCCTGCCGTCTCGTGTTCCTATGGCGTGCGTGCGTGTCTGTGTGTGTGCGTGTTTGTGTGCGCGTGCGTGTGAGCGTGTGTTGTGTGTGTGTGTGTGTGCGCCACAGAGATTAAGAGGACTGTGTGTGTGTGTGTGTGTGTGTGTGTGTGTGTGTGTGTGTGTGTGTGTTGGACCCACTCCTCCTGTACCCTTCCTGATGTGGTAACGTAAACCTGAGCGCTGAATTAGGGAGTGGTTTCTTGTTACTCATGTGTGGATGTGCTTACACACACACACACACACACACACACACACACACACACACACACACACACAGTCTCATGTTAGTGGGAGTAGTGTGAGATGAGCAGTGGTAGGGCTTGCCAGCCTTCAGGCTCAGCTTCATTTGGCCTTGTCATTCAGACAGGAAGTGCCGGGCTGATAAGGTCGCACAGTGCAGCATTACAGTGACACCGAGATCATCCCCTCCAGCGTCTCGGGCTACTCTCATAATCACATCCTCTCAGGGAGACCTTCTCTTGCTACACACACACACACACACACACACACGTGTGTGTACACATGCACACACACACACACACACACACACACACACGTGTGTGTACACATGCACACACACACGCATACGCATGTACACACACACACACACACACACACACACACATGCATGCACACATGCATGTTCACACATACGCAGATACAATTCATGCACATCCAGTCATGCATGCACATAGACACTCATCACACATAGACATAGAATCCTTTACGTACACACACACACATTTGTACATTTGCTTAAACGCAGTCACGCACACACACATTCACACAGAGACAATTGCTACTCGCATTCCTGCAGCAGGTATGAGAACAGTGGAGTCTAACCTTCTTTAAGCACACACCTCAGCAGAACCCTGATCTAGGCGTACAGTCTGTGTTTTGGTGCCACTGGGGAAATGAAATGAGCAAACACACATTTTTCAGGACTATTTTTAGCTAAAAATAACCCAGCACCCACGAGAGCTTGGCTTCCCCCATACGCATAGAAAATGCTCAGTTGTTCGATCTTCTCCCTGGCTTGAGCCTGGGATGTCTCCTGTCTACCGTGCGCTGTCAATCATGCTGTCAGTTATCTGTCAATCACCAGTCTCCCCAGCTGTGACTATGCGCTCGGACTCCGCCCAGTCTGAGCATGGCCGTTTCGAGAGACGGGACTTGCGGTGCGTGGGGATGCAGCCACGAGACGTCCAGGGCTGAGTAAGCCTGTGCTCCTCAGCTCAGTGGTCTGATGAGAACCCAGAGGGTTGCCTCACAGAGCCAGCTGTAACCGCCGTTTCACCAGTTTGTGAAATCGACTGTTTCATGATTACTGGTTTAAAAAGGATTATTGAAAACACATGTTATGGCACCTTGTGATCCGTCATCTTTTGATCATTGTCAGATGTAGGTGATCATACCATACCTTATTTACCTAAAATACCTTATTTTGCCATACATGGAATTTGGTGAGTTAGAGAGGAGGATTGATGGTATCGACAACATTTTGGTTAATTGCCCGTCCTATTTACAAGCACACATGGCATGGCAATCACATGGGCTTTCAGCTGGTTTTTAAACACTGTTTTTTTCCCGTTTTTTTTCCTCCTACCCCATGCACTCTAATCCCTTCCACAAGCAGTAAAAGGGTTAACCTGGCAGCTGCTGATGAGTGATTTGTGATAACACCATACCAGACTGTTTGGCCTCCGCTCAAAGGGCTTAGCGCAGGAGCACGGGCCGGCCCGGGCCTCAGAAAGCCCTCCAGGCCCCCCGGCTATAGCATGCCGCGTCGCGCCACCCCAGAAAAATTACATACACACTCGCGCACACACACAAAAACCTCAGCTTGGCTGTCTGGCCCTGCGTGCTTGTTTATCGCAGCCTCCTACTGCGTTGGGGCGCCCTGACTGACCGACTGCCAGATTGGTTTTTGATTTTTTGTTTTTTTTCTATTGTTATTGTTGTCGCAATGTGGTGTTTCCTGCCCTGTCACTCACTCATTCTGTCATCGCTGCTTGATGTATGATTGCGAATGGACCGACAGGAAAACTTTTTTTATTTTTATGAAATAACAACCTTCCCATGCCGTGCTCCGTCTCTCCACGAAAGTCAGAGCGCTGGAATGTGCAGCCATCTGCTTGCCAGTACAGGAACTTCTTTTCCACTTCCTCTCTCTCCTCCCTCTTTCTCTCTCTCTCTCTCTCTCTCTCTCTCTCTCTCTCTCTCTCTCTCTGTCTCTGTCTCTCTCTCTCTCTCTCGCGGCTGCGTTTCATGTGCTGGGTTGTTTCTCCACGCCAGGCTCGCTCTCGCCTTGAGAGCATTTTATGACCGACTCATTACACTGTCTGAAGCCACAGCCACAGCCCCCACACAGACGTGATTCACTAAAGTACAATTTCTCTGTCTTTGGTGTTCTGAGATCATTAAGGGTTGCTTTTTTAGAGCCTGAGCTCTACTTTGCCAGGCCTACTGCAGTTCAGAGGAGATGGATGTACACAGAAGAAAGAAGTATGTACTTTGGAGAAAAAAAAACAGATGAGGGCTGAGTACACCAGGCATAGCAATGGTTTAGATGCTTTTATTTTTTTCCTCTTCTGTCCCTTCTGTGGTCTCTTCAGAGGACACAGGGTTTTTGCAAGCCAACTGGGTCAAAATGACCAAACAGTTTAAGCCCTGACTGACACTCGACATGTCTGTCAGACTGTTTGGCCTCGTCACTGTGTCTCAGATGATTGGCCCTAAAGTGCTCCTCTAATCCCTGCAGCACACTTAAAAAAAAAAAAAAAAAATTCCCTAATTTTCATTGCAGGGTGCATGACACCGTAGTCCCTGGAAAGACACAAGACTCATCTTGCCTTGCACTTCTCTCGTGCCGTTCTCTCCCCGAGCTGCTGCTGCTTCTTATTCTGGCCTGTTGCCATGGCTACAGATGTGCTGAGCTTCATCACAGGAAGCTAGTGACATTTTCTTCCCCTGTGCGAGAAGATCGATGTATCTGAGGGCTAGAGGAGGAGCATACGCCCTTCCCATCCTCACTGCTTTCTCTCCACTCGCAGCTGTAGTGACCAGCAGTGCAGGCCTGCATCACATGAGGACACCTTTGATCAGCGCCTCGTTTCGCATGCAGCATCGTGGCCCCCGCTGTGCAAGGCAGCTGGTTGCCTAAGCAACGCTTATTGGGCTTTGATGGACTGCTTGTGTCTAGGGGAGAAATTCAGTGCAGGAGTCAATCCCCTCTCATTTGCTCTCTCTTTCTCTCTTTCTCTTTCTCTCTCTCTCTTTCTCTCTCTTTCTCTCTATCTATCTACCTTTTTTTTGCTGTCTTTCTCTCGCACTGCCTTTTCTCCTGTGGCCCTCTGGCCCACTCTGTCTCTTTCATGATTTTTCATTTCTTGCTTGTTCAGTCTTCAGCTCTGCCTCTTTCCCTTCCAAAGCTTTGCACTCCACACCTCTTCTCTCATTTGCACTCCATTTCTCTCTCTCTCTCCCTCCCCCTCTCTCTCCCCTCCTTCCCTCTCTCCATCTCACCCCTCTCCCCCTCCCTCCTGCCCTGCTCTCCATCTCTGTCCTGTGTGTTGGAGCTGGCAGACTCCCACGCATGCCTGGACCACTTTGCCTTAATGAGCTGCTCCCTTCAGCACCGCGCGGCGCCGTGCCGCGCCTCGGCTCCTGTACGGGCAGAGACACACGCGGAGACAGGGGAGCGCCCGGTGTCATATTCACCGCATCTGTCACACCACCTGAGCGTCACGCACTGCGTCTGTGAAAAGTCCCCTCACTCAGCGCAGTGCAATCACCCTGAAAGGAGAACGCCTTGTTTGAAACTGTCAAAAGCACATGACGTGCAGAGAGCATCACTTCATACCAGCGTCCGGGGAGCTTCTTTCTGCGTACACTTGCACTTGCTCGCTTAGTTCAGGCATCATTTTTGTGGTGCTGACCGTTTAAAAAAACAACATTTCCTAATTTAGTTCCTAATTATCAGTAAGTTGTTCCAGCCCAGCCTGGCTCTAGTGAAGCAGTGCCTTTTAAGCATGAATCACCTCATTGTCCACATTCTGCTGATGTATGCTACCGTTTAGAATAACCCACACCTTGAAGTGTACGAAGCGAGAGCTACACCTCCATATGTAAACAGTGAGAGCCATTGAGATAAAGATATCAGTGGTCGCACAACCTCTTTCACTGCAGGCTCTTAGCAACTCGCACCCCTCCATTCAGTGGAAGTACATATTGTAGGTCTGTCAGAAAAATGGAAGAATTGTGGCAATTTTATGATTGTATTGATCAGACAAAGGCATCTCTGTAAACGTCCTTGGTAATGGGGAACATCTCTATCCTGTTAGAACTGTGCCTTTATTGATGCATTGGGTGGCGTAGTGGGTGACATGTAGGTTTTGTGTGTGTGTGTGTATAGCTGTGTGTATGTTTATACTGTTTCATTGCAGTAGGAGTAAATCATTGCCGATTTGCCTTTTCCGCCCCCTGAGGTCATGGAATGCCACAACTTCAGGCTCATGATGGCATTCATGTATTAGTCAAATGAGCCTGCAGCCCAGCGAAGTCCACGGGCAGTTCAGCATGCCAAGGCCCTTCGGCCCCTACTGCTCACTCCCCCACATGGGTCAGGAATTTTGGAGTTCTGACCTGCAGTCCTCGCTCAGGCATGGCACAGCCGTGCATCAATCACGTCACAGCCTCCAGACCTCAATGCCAGATTGTTCTTTGTGTCCTTCTGATGCAATCACACACACATACAGCCAACACCTCCCCCACCCCTCACCCCCCCACCCCTCACCACCCCCCCACCACCAGCAAGCACCCATCAGCAACAGCGACACAAAGACTTTTATGTGCTTTCATTCGCACACGCGGAGGAGAGGGATAGAGAGAGGCAGAGATGTGAGGAAGCACTCGCTGTCCAGCTGATTTATTCTTATGGGGCAACTCCAGGACAGCCCGTATACACCTAATGTTCCCAACAGGCTCGGGCTGTAGATCAAGGACCCGATCTTGTCAGTTATTGTGATGGGCCAAGCTCAGATTTGGTGCAGCCAGGCCGGTGGCTCTGTCTCTCTGAATAACTCTCTCTCTCTCTCTCTCTCCTCAGAGAGTGGAGCACTGGGGCCGATAATGTTGAAATGGTAGTGCGCTTATAATCAGATTCTGCTCATGTCTTAATCTGCCGCGGATTTATACATTGGGATTGAAATGCTGTTGAGTTGTTTGCGATGTGTAGTTGGCCAGGCTGTGCGAAATTGACTGACCTGATTGTGTTATGATTTGATTTTGTGTCAGTCGCTGATCGATGTTCTTCTCTTTTCTTGCAGTATTATGTGCCAAGAATCTAGCAAAGAAAGACTTCTTCCGTAAGTACATTTTGCTACACACACACACACACCCCCCTGATGATTAACTGAATAATTTATTACCATAGTGTATTAAAGATGTTCATTTGCATTCATCTGACAATGTCTCAACAAGTTTATGTGGATAAGCAGAAGAAGAAGAGTTAAGCAGAAAGTAGCATCACAGCCAACGATTTGGGGGGGGGGGTATTTTTTTTCCCCCTTCTACTCCAAATGGAAACCCAGTGCACTGACTCATTGGTCTGCATCAAATATATTCCCCCAGTGAAATTCAGAATAATGAGCATGCTCCTCTCCTCTCTCGTTCTCCCCATTAGCCCTCCTACTCAAGGCTGTCTTTTTAAATCCCCCCCCCCCCCCCCCCGGCACAGGGAGTGTGCATCACTCATTCAGAAGCCTCTGATGCAATTGAGATTTCACCCACGGGCTGATTGTTAATAAGCATATTCTGGTGCTGAGACTGGCATTCTTCCTCTGTGTTGGACTGAGTGCCACTTTGGCGTGTGGCACTGCCATGCCCACCCTCCCCGCATCAAACACACACACACACACACACACACACACACACACACACAGACCCTACTCAGTGCCAGACTGTCCTAGCTGCCCACAGCGGGTGCCAGCGCCCCCCCCTCCCCCTTCCCTCCAATGCGCGACCCACATATGCAGATTACCCTTGATGTGAGACTACATCTGCGGCCTACATCCACAAATGCCCATTTAGAACCGGGCTGCGGGCGTCCACATGATGCGCTCTGATCATAGAGACCCGTGCACTGGAGAACATGTGAGATTGGAGATGAGGAGAGGCGCAAGGTTTTAGAAGCCGCTCGCCAAGACTCAGGGAGCTGCCAGGGTTGTGTGTGCTGGCCAGGAGTGATTTCCCAAAGAGACAGAATGAAAATTATGCCAGCTTTATGCCAGCTTTTTCTGCTTCCATCTCATCTGCACTCTCTTTCTTTCTCTCGCTCTCTCGCTCCCGCTCTCTCTTTCTCTTTTTCTCTCTTTGTCTTTCTCTTTCTCTGTCTCTTTCCATTTCACTCTCTTAGTTTCCCTCAATTTTCTGTGGGCTCTCACTATTGATGGTAGTTGAAATTCCTTTTGATAGAGGATAGATGAACATTACAGGATATGGGAGCGTCTCACTGCAGATTTCTTCCAGTCCTTGAAACTTCAAAGTTTTGAAACACTCATTGAAAGCGAAACCGAGATCAAATTACTTTTGAGTCCTTTCTCTGAAGGGAAAAAAGGGGAACAAAACAACGCTGGCCAGTTTTGATGATGTCACTTTGGTGAGGGGTTTTACAATGACCTGTCCTGTGAGCAGGATTAAAAAAAAAAAAAAGACTTGATGTGAGAGTTTACCTTTTCATCCTCTGTTGTTTTTTCTTGTCTTTCTGCGACACAATTCAGGCTCATGTGTTTCTGTCACAGGGTTACCTGACCCTTTCGCCAAAGTCGTTGTTGATGGCTCAGGCCAGTGCCACTCGACAGACACAGTGAAGAGCACACTGGACCCCAAGTGGAACCAGCATTATGACCTGTGAGTCCAAAACAATGAGCGCTGCCACTACAGACATGTCCATACACATCCAAAGCACACTCATGTGTCAAAGATGAGAAAGTTCTTGTTCTTGGGCGGGAAACATTTTTTCCATCATGTTTTTGATCCACTGACACTTTAGCTGATTTCACTCACTTGTCAAATAAGCTTCTTATGCCTACGTAAATAGCCTGAATGGTTGATGTTTGCTAATAGTAGTAGTTTGCTGTAGTTTGGTAATGATAAATACTAATGTGTTAAAACTGATGGCTGACACAAAATGATTAGTAGGATTATGTCTCATATCATTATTCCTTTAATTATGTGCTAACAAACACTTCTGTTCTGTCAGGTACATTGGCAAGACAGACTCCATCACCATCAGCGTGTGGAACCATAAGAAGATCCACAAGAAACAGGGCGCCGGCTTCCTGGGCTGCGTGAGGCTGCTGTCCAACGCCATCAGCCGACTCAAAGACACTGGCTGTGAGTCCTCACCACACAGAATAGAATAGCATTACAGCAGCTAGAAAAGGATCAGGTGCTGGGTATCAATCGTGCATTATTTAATCATTGATGCGTGAAAAACACTTTGAAATTATTGGTTGGTGACTAGGATAGATACATTAGTGGCAGGACGCTAAATTAAAAGCTTTACTATACCAAGTAAAACATTTTAGTTAATTCTTTGTAAAAGATCAAAAATCTGAGTTTATCACAACACTTAGATGACCCCAGGTATTTAATCATATACTATGATATACTTGACTAACGTTAGTGTAATAATCATTCTGATTAACTAAATCCGGTATGGCTAATCAAGAGTGCCAATGACTGCTGACTGAACTCGACAGCTCACTGATTTTGGGTTGCCCACTTTTAGACCCAGCTTTACCCTCCGTCATAATTTCACCAAATAGTGTAAAGTGTTGCCATGTAGGGAAGTCATGTCTTAATTCTACTCTCCAGTCCCATGGCATTGACATTGTTCGGTCCAGACAGTGAAAGCTGAGGCCTAGCAGTATGCATAGTGCTTATTGAACAAAAACTAGATTGAGTTTGATTTCTACTATTCTAGAAATTTCACCCACATTTGTTTTTGTTTGGATAATGCACCTAGCGCCCCTGTGCCTGTTAGACGTTATTGATCGACCTCCCACAAACACAAACCGCAGCCATCTATCTGGCTGGTGCAGTGGTGAGACTTCTGACCTCAGGCCTGTGGTCCTTTTTTCTTCTTCTGGTCTAATCACGTTTCCTCTGCTTCCACACCGTCCCCACAGACCAGCGTTTGGACCTATGCAAACTCAACCCCTCAGACAGCGATGCAGTACGTGGGCAAATAGTAGGTAAGTGTCCTCTCGCCGCAAAACACAACTCGTGCAGTACGCCCAAGTGATGCTGAACTGGCAGTTTGGTGTGCAGCACTCAACACAATGGGTATCGTTGCATTACAGTGAGCTTGCAGACCAGAGACCGGATCGGCAGTGGGGGGCCAGTGGTGGACTGCAGAGGCCTGTTAGAAAATGAAGGGTGAGTCTCCAGAAACCCTACCCTCCCACCCCATACTTAAGCTCTCTGTGTTTGTGCTGCCACCTAATGGCGGCCCCTTGACCTACCCCTGAGGGGAATGCAACCAGCGGTGGGTCTCTGCAATGTTTGCTGTCATTTAAGCTTTGGATGAGCAGTTTTGGGTCAGCAGCCTTTGACCTAGTATTCTAGCTAAGAGTTAACCAATGCACAGAGATGTCTGATTTACAGAAAGTGGGGGAAAACCTTAGAAGCTCAGAAATGTGGGTGTGTGTTGATTTGGACAATTGTTGAGAAAGCGACCGTTGGTGTGCCTTTTCCGCAGCACGGTCTTTGACGACTCGGGGCCGGGGCGGCCTCTCAGCTGCTTCAT
This sequence comes from Clupea harengus, assembly GCF_900700415.2. Lineage (NCBI taxonomy): Eukaryota > Metazoa > Chordata > Actinopteri > Clupeiformes > Clupeidae > Clupea > Clupea harengus. The sequence goes on along the minus strand of NC_045152.1, from coordinate 8,027,487 downwards.
GGAGGAGCCGCTGCCGTACACAGACCCCACCGGAGCCGCCGGCGGGGGCAACTGCCGTGCCCTGGAGTCGCCCAACCAGGAGCAGAGGCTCCAAGCACAACGCGTCCGCAACCAGGACTCCCGGGGCCACGCACACACTCCCCAGAACCGACCACACGGCAACCAGACGCCCGAACTTCCAGAGGGTTATGGTGAGTTGTGTTTCAACTCACGACACCAATCCTCGCTCAGAGTATGGTTCATTTGAACTTCAGTGTGGTTCGTATTTGGTGTGAAAGCTATCCGATCTAAAACCAGGAAGTAAACACCGTTTATGACCACTGATGGATCCAAATTCTCCCACATTACCGTTAAATGTGAAATTAGTTATTAACATTAGCAATTTTTCTAAAACGTAAACAGTCTTACAAATAGTGACAACAGGACGGCTACATGAGCATTCATGCGTCTCAACATGCACACACCATGTCTGTCGCACACTTACGTCTCTAGCAAGCCATTAGTACACAACTTATTTCTGTTTAGTACTCTTAAGTACTGTCTGTCGCTCAGTCAAACTGAGCTTTTTTTAAAGACTTACTGAAGTGCAGCAGGAATGAAGGGACCCTCCCTAGCGGTCCCTTGCTGTTTTATTTGAGCCAGCATGACGATGGCTGCCCACATTGTAGGAGATAGACAAGCTTCACTACACTCGCTCAATGGCCCACAGATACCCCTCACAGATCCAACAGCATTGTAGCGCTTCAACACCAGAGCAACAACACTCAGTGAACCGTGCCACTCCCATCACACTCCAGACGCCGCGGAGCTTGCGAGTTGTCTGAAAAGGACGGAGAACCGCAACATGAAATGTTGATATTGCTGTACCAGTTGAGGTGTGCCATCTGAATGCTGCCGTTTTGACTTTTCTGTTGATGTTGTGTCTACAGAGCAGAGGACCACAGTGCAGGGCCAGGTCTACTTCCTGCACACACAGACCGGCGTCAGCACCTGGCACGACCCCAGGATACCACGGTAGGACCAGTCTTACCCCCTCGCTCAGCACCAAACCAAATTACTGAAATAACTAAGTTGATTTTTGTTTACCTTCATTGGGCGAGCTATCCTGACTGTGATTTTGTGATTTGTGTTTTAACAAGCCAATGTAGCTTCTGACAAAACTAACTGTCATAATCAACAACCACCTCCTAACACTGATCTACACAGTTGTGTTCAGTTTTGAGGAAAGTTGCTTGTTAAAGCCAGAGAATAGAGTCGCGTGTATGAGCCGTGCCCAACTGGCCTGAGAACAATGCAGTTCTGCTTTTCTCTTTCAATTATGAGGAAGTGTGAGCGTGAGATTAGGAAGAGCTGTTAAAAAAAACTGCACGCTTCACATCATTCTGGTGCGGAGTTCCAGTGGCTTGACTGATAAGGAATGGGGTTGGTAACATCAGTATTGCTGTCTTGAAGGGAAGTGTCTGATCAATGACTACATCTAAGTGTAGATTGAAGGAATTTTAACAGGAAGCTTAGAGTCAGACGATGAACCAAAAATTTACAATTATCCATACCTTGCACGGTCAAGTCGATTTTGTGAAATTATATACATTTTTTGGGTAATATTGCAATATTGGATATATTTGGGTAATATCTTTTGGGTAATATTATTTCCAATTCAGTTGTGTGTATTTGGCAGCGTCAGGGGTTGGGTTGGGTCGGGTTGGGTGTCTGTCCGTGGGTGTGTGTGTGTTGCGCGTGGGTGTCTGTCCGTGGGTGTGTGTTGCGCGTAGTGAGCAGTGCCACTGTGGTTGCCCCCTTCAGGGACCTGAACAGTGTGAGTTGTGAGGACCTCGGCCCCCTGCCGCCGGGCTGGGAGGTCAGGAGCACGGTGTCAGGAAGGATTTATTTTGTGGACCACAATAACCGAACGACACAGTTCACCGACCCCAGGTTACACCACATCATGAGGTAAAGGCCTAAAGGCCACGCGGCCCCCCTTTCCTGAACTGGATGCAACACACTGGTGAACGATGTCACTGACCTTGCACCCGTCACCCTATGACAACTTACCCAATCTGTTATGAATAATCATATTTACAACGTGTCATGATTTGTTTTTTGGACTTAAATTTTTTACGTTTATGGAATTTATTTCAATTAATGATTTGAACAAGTTCATTTCTCAAACCTTAAAAATCTCACTTAGTACTCATAAATAATCAGTAGCTGGATCTAACCATAACAGTCTGTTTTACTGAAACACACTTTACCGAATGTGTGTATTGTATGTGTAACATGCCTGTATTGTTGCGTGCACCTCTTTGTCTGTGTGTGTGCTACGCACTTATAGCCAACAGTCTCAGGTGAAGGAGTCGACGCAGGCGCTTCCGGTGCAGATGGAGGTACCGGTGGAGGAGGGCGGCGAGGGTGGTGAGATGCCGGCGCGCTACGAGAGGGACCTGGTGCAGAAGCTCAAGCTGCTGCGCCACGAGCTCGCCCTGCAGCAGCCGCAGGCCGGCCACTGCCGCATCGAGGTGTCCCGCGAGGAGATCTTCGAGGTAGTCGCCCCCGACACCCCTCACACCTCATCTATCTCTATCTCTATCTCTATCTCTATCTCTATCTCTATCTCTATCTCTATCTCTCTCTCTCTCTCTCTCTCTCTCTCTCTCTTTTTCTCTCTCTCTCTCTCTCAGAGACTCACACATCTGGCTTCAGACAGATGAAGAAGTGCCTGTTAACTTCTCTAGACTTCTCAGTAAGCTAGACACACGTCACATGTGCTGAGATTGTGAGGAAGGCTGTGTCTTAGTCTTAGGGGTCATGCAGACAGAGTCTAGTTTGCCTGAACCCGGAGAACCCCGTCTCCGGATAGCCCTATCGTGCAGACGAACGCACTGTATCCGCACACTGTATCCGCACTCCCTCGAATCGGGGGTCCAAAGTGAGTAAACTCGAAATCCGGTTGCGGTTGGTGTTCGTCTGCACGCTATCCGCATACCTAATCGGATTGCCCCACGTGATCGCATCATTAGACCAGCCAGAACAACAGACAGCCGGCATTATTTAATAACTGAATGGGTTGCCATGGCGCAGTGAGTGTGGCAGCCAGTTATAAAAATATAAAAAATTAAAAAATTAAATTCTTCCTATTACCTTGCTGCTTTTCCACGTGAATTTCCCTAACGGGATTAATACAAATGTATCTATCTATTGTTAGGAAAGGGATGACATTAACAAGCCACACTTTAATCTATCACTGTTTAATCTATTTGCATCAGACCATTTTTCAAAAACCAGTTTTTAAAAGTGTCAGCAATAGCCTATGTGAGCGAATCTGACTTGAAAAGATTTTTTATTATAGACGGAAGTTTCAAAACTGATGAATGTTACGTTGGCTTTAGTCCTGTCAGACAACGATAGCGATAGCTACTAGCTAGCGTTAACGTTACTTCAGAGGTAGCCTACAGTATGTGAAGGACAAAGCCCTCAACAATAGCCTACATTTGTTGTTAGTAATAAAACCATGAAATTGGAAGCAATTCATAGTTTTCACGTGACGTCAGAATGACCAGCTGAAGGGCAAAAAACACATTCCACACCTGTCTTAACACTGGAGTTTATACAGGAACCGACCACCTTTCATTCAATATAATTTAATATCTCCGCTTTAACATTGTCTGACTTAGGTAGTAAAATGCTAGACAGTTGTTGCTCGGTTGGCTGTTCAAATCGGCGAGGAGACAAGCCCGGATTTTGTTTTTATCGCATTTAAAACCCGCCCACGTTGCTACCAGTTGATTGTAGACGTCTTCTGGGTAAATTTTTCTCGGACACACAGTAAAGCAGCCATACTTTTGGGGCTGGCAATAAAAGCAGTCACCCTGTTCTGGTCGCCTCATTTATCAGAATAACTACCTAAAACGGGAATAGATCAAGTAATAAAGTCAAGAAACAAAGCATCAACACAATTCAAATTGGATTACCCGGTTTCTTCTCTGAGATTGCGACAAGTACCTAAGCAAGTAGGCTAGGCTAGTGTATTTTGTCATCCAACTGGTAATACTACAATGCCAGTAGAAAATATATGGGAAGATAATTTAAGTTGTCATTCGCCAGACCAGGTGTTCGTACTTGTTTAAACCAGAAAATTGTGTCAAATGATAAAGAACAGCGTTGGGTAGGCTAAAGGCTGCTAGCTAACAGCTGGTAGCTCGTAGCTAACAGCAGGTAGTTCGTAGCTAACAGCAGGTAGCTCGTAGCTAACAGCAGGTAGCTCGTAGCTAACAGCAGGTATCTCGCTAGCTGTTAAATGGCACTCATCTTTGCTCTGATTATGAAGATGTTTTTTGTTTTCACCTTCCAGACGACAGCGTTGTGAACCCATCCACTTCTGAAAATTAAATAACTATCTGTGCTTTTGTAGGCTTTCAGTTTTTGAGATGTGTAGGGGGATGGATTTTCTATTAGATAGATGTAAATATCTCCACACTGGAGCTCTGGCAGGGACTTCGTCGAGGTTAAAGAAATAAAAATGTCAGCGGGTGCAGTACATGGATCAAACATTTTATTTTTTTCTAAATATCTCTGTCTGGCTATAGTGGTATGGTCTGTGGTTGATGGCGATCGTAGTTGAGTAGGCGGCACTGCTCGAAGTTGTCCACTGTTTAACGCTGTTTCGCTGTTCTTTTTGCCCGTCAGCTACCTATTGTAGTCACGTGACTGAAAACTATGAATTGTAAACCATGAAACATCCAGGATCCACAGCACTTGCATTGTGGTCTCTCGTGCTCAAGCTCAGCATCTCCATAAAGCACAGGCATTTAAACAACTCAGACATGTCATGTTGCACATTGCTTTGTTGCACTGTTCTAAACTCTTTATTATCAATAACAAATATAATTATTTTTCGCTTAACCTACAGTCTGCTCTTACTACTGATTTTATAAACCACCATAATGTGTTACTGTGCAGATTAAATGTAGGCTATGCGGCTAAGCTAAACGTTGCTAGTTGGAGCTCAACTACTGTCATATGTTACTTTATTAGCATGCTCCTGTCTTCTTCTCCGTTTCTTCAGTTGTCTGTAGCACCTTAAAGCGCCACCAACAGGCGTGGAGGGTGTACTACAGCTGAGTCAATCGGATTCGCTGGGTTCATGTGCACGCGATTTAAAAAGTTGATATGTGTGAAAAATGAACCCGGGTTCAGGCAAACTAGGCTTCGTCTGCATGAGGTCTTAGTGGTTCATAATCATGTTTCAAAGAATCCCTGACACCTCGACACATCCCCACACCTCACCGCCCATCACCTCCCCAAAGGGACCACCTGTGGATTCAGAAAGAGGATGAAAGTGCCAGCTAACTCCTCTGGTTTTCTCATTAAACCACACACACACACACACACACACACACACACACACACACACGTGATGAACTTCTGTTGCAGGCGGTCTTTGACTTATGATTTGTATGTGTTGGTTGTCTATAATCATGTCTGAAATAATCTTATTGAGTCTTCACTGGTGCCTGTCTGCAGGAGTCATACAGACAGATCATGAAGATGAGGCCCAAAGACCTGAAGAAACGGCTGATGGTGAAGTTTCGTGGAGAGGAAGGCCTGGACTACGGGGGAGTGGCGAGGTAAGTTGCACTTTC
>NC_045152.1:7954898-8021348 GCF_900700415.2 Clupea harengus | reverse complement strand
TCCTCCGTTGCATACCCTTGTGTGTGTGTGTGGGTTTTTCTTTTTTTTCTTTCTTTTGGTCTGTGCTGCGTAAGGAGATTTTCAAGTAAGGGGGGAAATGAAAGAGAATGCAGCCTCAAAAGATTTATCTTTTGAAAGTTTAATTAATAAACATGAATTGTTGCACCGAGCAGCACATGATTGAGTTTGTCGGCGCATCAGCCTCTCTCTTGTGAAGCGCCTCTCTGCGCGATAACCCCCAGAAGATGCATTTGACTTTTGAAAAAGAGGCAATCTCCATGTGTGTGGTGATAATGCTTTGCTGTGCAAGACCGGCACATGCTAGCCTGGTCACAGATCAAGCAGACTAATGCTAGCGTCTCAGTCCTCCACTGTGAAGTCAGGCTCTGTGCTCCACCATCGTATTGGACTTTTTGATCTTCTATACTCAACACAGTGTCAAACATTCAAAGCAGTCACATTCACCATCAGATTATTTTTGCACGTGGTGTGGCTCATGGTTCCAATGATTTTATGTCAAAACCGCTGTGTTTTTTTTTTTTTCTTCAGTTAGTAAGCTTACACCCAGAGTCAGTTGTTGGCTATTAAATGTCTGAAAGCAGATCTGCTAATGGCCGTAAGTGTTCACCTTTGGACTGTGCAGTAAGCCAATGGCGTAGGCCCTGTGGGCTTGCCTGCCAGGCCTGTGATTGATTGGCTGGTGTCGCTGCTTGCCGTTCCTGTCACGCACTGGACCCCAGTGAAAGGCTAGCACTCTTTGGCCAGACTGTCCTGATGGATGTGTTGGTTCAGATAGACCCTGTTGATACTGAAGGGGATGCGTGGCTCTGGTTTCAGGCACTGGCTGTGAATGAAAGGGGTGTGTGTGTGTGTGTGTGGTTAGATTTGGTTGATTAGACTTGGGGTGTGTGTGTTTCTGAGGGTGTGTAAAAATAGACTTAGGTCAGTGTATGTTTATGTATGTGGAAAAAAGACTGTGTGTGTGTGTGTGTGTGTGGGAGAGAGACGAGAGGCTTTGGTTACCCGGTTGATGCAGACGAGAGGCGTGTGTTTTCTGGCTTCTCTGTCTGTGCACCTCGGCTCAGTATGCTGGTGGGTGAAGGTGAGGCCTGACTGATGAAGTGTGACGTGTCAAAGTTCAGCCCGCGCCCTCAAGCTATTCTCCCCCGTCACGACCCCGTGACCTTTATCATGTCGTGAGTGTGCACCTCTGAATCCCTACCCCCGCCCTTCAGCTGCAGCTTCCATTCTATCCCTCTGTCAGTCTTTCTCTCCCCGCCCTGCACTTTTGTGTAGAAAGTGGAGTTTTTAGAGGATCCCTCGAGGTCCATGGTAATATCCAGGCAGGGGATGGGGTGTTGAATTCCCAGATACAGGCCCTCCCCTATTGAATGCTAATGGCCTCTTTTTTTTTTTTTCTTCTTCTTTTTTTATTTTTTTTGATTGTTCCACTTTGAACAAAATTCTACACTACCATGCCCCACTTAAACGTAACCTTCTTCTGTCCTCAGTAATAGATCCCTTGAGAACGGCCAAGTTAAATCATTCTTATGCTTGAAGAGACTCTGTGTATCTGCCCTTCTTTTCACAATCACACCGGGTTTAAACCCCTTAATCTGTTCCTCGGATTAGGTTCTTTTCCCTCCTTCCCCAATTCAGCCCGGAGGTTTTCTTATCAGTCTGTGTGGACTGTAACACTCTCTGTGCTGACGCGGCAAGGCGCATAGTCAGAAACTAAGGCCAGTGATTCCTCGGTTAAGAGAGAGAGGAGAATATTTGGCTGGTATTTACAGCCTGAGAACAAAAATGAGATGATTGCAGTGTAAAGAAGCCCCAATTCTGTCTGTTTTTGCTGTGGTTGCGCACCACTGCAACCATCTTTTCCACACACTCCTATTCTTGTCCTCCTTAAAAGAAACTGAAACGACGGCATCTTTGTCCCACAGCACGGGCAGGATGTCCACAGTTCTGTCTTGGAATGGTGTCGGAATGCCATCAGCAGCTTAGTGCTATCGTATCACCTTAGATGTGCTATATTAAGGCTCTGCCAATGAACCTCCAGTGATGGCTGTGGGTGTCAATTAGTGGCTCGCCCAGAGCTTGCCTAGCAACAAGTGTACCTTTTCCAGCCCTATCTTTTATCAGCAGAGTACTATATTTAAAAAAAGACCTACCCTGACGGTTGACATAACTATCTGGGTGGAAGGTTGTGTGCCGAAAAAAGGGCTACTTTGCAAGGTTGTGTGCTGACAACAGCCGCTGTTGACTAACCGGCTTGTTCCCTCTCTGGTAGATTTGCCGGCAGCTAGTGCAAACGATCACGCAAAAGCCCCTGTGTGGGCACGGCCCGTGTTCCTGTTACCAGACCGCACAGCTTTGCATTTTTATCAGTGTGAGGAGGTCAGTGCCGCAGCTCCTGCAAATAATCCTCTGGAATAGCACTGTGGGAATAGCAAGGCAAAGTAATGTGACCACACTTGAAGCAGAGAAGGCATGGAGATAGAGGAGGTTAAAGAGGGCATAGACACGCACAGCCCCTTTTATTTGGGGTTTTGATCAGATCAGCCTGCACTTTGTGTGCTCTTCGCAGAGGCCACGATCTCTCCATCTCTTTCTTTATCTGCGCGCCTCTCTGGAAGTTTAAGGAATGCAGCCTTGGAAATAAAATGGGCCGTGAGAATCCTCATCAAAGGGCTCTGGAAAACTCTCCCCGCCTGACTCCCTGCTCCTTCGAGCGGCTGTGGGCAAATCCCCTTTTTTTTCGTTGCTCACGCGGCAGTCATTACGGACATTTGACCCTTGACCCTTGACCTTTGGTCGCTGCAGCACCTTGCCTGTATTATCTTTCTAAACACCGATGTGGTGCCCTTTCATTGACGGCCCCATGACTCTGGCTCTAATCTATATTGGCTGATGCGACTCAGATTTTAATTGCCTCTGCTGTCAGAAGCTAATCTCTGGTGTTGTTTTGAGGCTCATGCTCTATGCACTCGAATAGAAGCTTGCCTTCAGCACTGTATTATTTCAGATAAAAAAAAGAAAGGATGAAAGCTGAATGCTCAATTACAGTTTAAAATATTCATGTTTTAAAATTCTATCCATGGAATTTTACTATGGTGGTCTTACACGTTTAAGCTATGTGTAGATGTGAATTATTTATTGTCTACAAGCAGTGAAATATGAAATTTGGCTCTGTCCTGGTCTGATCTGATCTGGACACGGTGGGGAAGCCTTAAGGAGTGGTGTAGCACTTGAGCCGATTAGCATGGCAGTCGGAGGGATGCGATGGCTGTTTGACCTTTCCCATTTATAATGCCCCTCAGCCCTGGGGCTAAATTGCCACTCGGACACAAGGCTCATTAAATGCATTTTGTATGCCTGCTATAGTCCTTCATCTGAACAAACAAAGACAGCCATGCACACCTGTCCCCTATCAGTAGCGTGTTTGTTACGATAAACGTTGTTATTTTGGAGGGAGATGCTTGTGGCGGCGAAGACTCTCGTGTCTCTTTAAGGGGGAGGATTCACCGGCTGAGTCATGACCATCATCTTGTGACCTTTTCGCCAAAACCGCTAAACTCGTCTGACACGCCTGCGAGTGTTCTGAATAATTGCATGCCTGGGATGGCGGTGGCTCTGAAAACAAACATTTCATTTGTCAGTCGTCGCCTCGCTCTGAGGGCAAAGTCACGGGGGGTTCAGCCATCGCCTCGGGCCTGAGACTGACTGCCCCCCCCTGTGTTTCCCTCCCCTTTGCTAAAGTTTCTCAATCCATGCTCCAACAGGTTGGTTCAGCTCTCCGTCTCCTTTCTGCCTCATTCTCTTTTCTTTCTATCCGTTTCTTTTTTGCTCCTCTGCTTTCCTGTTCTCCATGCTCTGTGTACTCTTTTTTTGCTCTCTATTTCTCCCTCTCTTCTTCTTCTTCTTCTTCTTCTTCTTCTTCTTCTTCTTCTTCTTCTTCTTCTTCTTCTTCTTCTTCTTCTTCTTCTTCTTCTTCTTCTTCTTCTTCTTCTTCTTCTTCTTCTTCTTCTTCTTCTTCTTCTTCTTCTTCTTCTTCTTCTTCTTCTTCTTCTTCTTCTTCTTCTTCTTCTTCTTCTTCTTCTTCTTCTTCTTCTTCTTCTTCTTCTTCTTCCCAGTGTCCCACTACAAAAACAGACTCAGCCCCACCCATGGTGCACAGACTTAGCTTTAGCTAGAAGGGTGCAGAACCTTCTACCCAATTAGAGCCTGGAGGTTATGTCTGAGATTGAACACGGTGGCAGATTCCATACACACACACACACAGAGAGAGGGAGTACTAAGAAAACAAGAAAGAAGAGTGTGTGTTACCTTTTTTTTTTTCGTTTGGAGAATGTCAATTATTTCTATGTTTGGGAGAATGAAAAACTTGCAGTACTTCTGTAGATTTTTTTGGTCCTCATTAAAATTAACACTGGGCAAGTGTACGTTGTGGTGAAATCTTTCATAAAATTCATGACTTTGTGTACGTCTGGATGGACGCTCCCTGGCGACCAGCTGTCAGACAAGAGAAAAATATATCCCCGCCTTCCTGTGTTGCAAATCCATAATTCAGTTTTATGATTTTGTTTTAGATGTGTGAGTGCATTGTAAAAAACCTCACTGGAAATAGCAAAAGTGTGAGGTAAAGTGAGCAATGTGGTGACAAAGGCTGTGTTCTTCCCTCAGGTTATCCACATCTGCCTGGCAGTTTGTATACCAGTCCCTACATTCCCGTTGGCCATATGGAACACCCACAGCTGGGCCAGCATGCACTCTTTGACTCTCAAAAAGGTTTGTGATTTTTCTTTCCTATGAAGCATTCATCTGCATGATTTACATAAGGGGTCAGGTTCTCTATTGATTATAACAGAAGGCTTGATCTACCAATCTATGCAGCTAACACCCACACTGACATGTAATGCTAAGCTCTTGTTTATAGTTAGTGCTTGGTGAGAAAACCAGCACTTTGTGTTTAACAATCAGTATAAAGAACATGTGTGGGTAGTTGGCTTGGTGTGTGTGTGTGTGTGTGTGTGGGAGTTTTTTTTTTTTTTCTATTTGTTTCATAAATGAGGTATTTCTAGTATGTTTTATTTTTCTGTTACCCAATCATAAAAAGGCCCATGCATTCCTGATTATGTTAGACGCAGTAGACTACAGGTCATCGTTGTTGTTGCCTCTGCTCAGTCTGGACAGCAGTAAGGGCAACATCTGGCTATCCAGTGGAAAGGGAATGATTATTTTTGCCTATTTACTGGTCAACTCCTGGACAACAAAGTGATATGTGGAATAGATGGGAGTAGGACTGTGGGTTTTCCTTTTTTTTGTGATGCTACAAATGAGAGAACTGTTGCACAGTAACTTGGCTTTTTAATCATGCGGCCTTGTTCTCTTGCAGAAGGTTTCTACCTGTCTAGTCCTGTGGGTCAGCCATCTTTGCACTCCCAGTCCAGCCTCTCCCGCAGCCCTGGTGCCCACATGCCCAGCTCCCTCTCCAGGGAGAAAGAGCATCTGCTGGCCCACAAAAGCCTGAAGGACCCATTGAGGGAGCGGGAGAGGGACAGAGAAAGGGAAATGGGCAAGGAGAAGGCCTTCAAGATCGAGCTGGGTGCACCGCTGCAGAGGCGGGATCGTGAACGGGATCGAGAATGCGAACGTGAGCGAGATCGGGAGCGTGATCGGTCCAGGGAGGAGCCGCGTCCCCACAGCGTGGTGGACCTGACGCAGGATGTCAAGACCGAGGACGAGCGGGAGCGGCGGCCTCTCTCCGGGTCGGAACGGCTCGGAAAGAGCGCCATGGAACACGCATGGCCAGCCTTCCACCAGCACCCGCTTGCATCGAGCGTGCCCGACGCCAAGCCCAAGAACCCGCTGCAAACGTCCTCGCTCAGCAACTGCCGGGGCAGCAGTGGAGGCGGGACCAGCCAAGGTGGCTCCTCGGCCCGATGCCCGAGCGGAGAACCCGACCGAGATCGGGGTCCCCGCGACGACGAGAACGCTCGGCCCGGCGTCGGGTGCCTCGGGAGCCACCTGCACCCAGCGGACCGGCAGAAGAGGTGCGACTCGATGTCCGCTCCGGGGGGCCCTCTGCACATGTCTTACGCCGTCCCTTCCTCCCTGCAGAGCCCCCTGTCCCATCTCCCTCCCCGGCTGGTGTCTTCTGGCACCTACCCTCCCCCTCACCACATGCCGCCCAGCCTGTACCCCTTCTACTCAGCCTCCAAGGAGCCAGGAAAGGAACACAGAGTGATCGCTCCCACGTACGTGCCTTCTGTTGAGGTTTACGATGAGAGGAAAGGACCGATCCAAATTGCCTCGCAAGCCCGAGACAATAAAAATGACAAAAGCAGGGAGAGGGAGCGGGAAAGAGAGAAAGACAGAGAAAGAGAGAGGGACAGGGAAGCCTACAGATCAGTCCCACTGGTTGATAGGACTCATGCCGACCACGGACGGTCCTCGGTTAGAAGCGAGTCCCCCCTTCACTCGGACTTCAAAAGAGACATTATGAGGGAGGAAGGCTCAGTCATAAGGTCAAACGGTTTAGCCATAAAACGCCCCCCACCCTCCGATATGTGCACAAGCAAATCCAGGCACAGCCCCGACACTCGGGACTATCCTAGCGCCCCGTCCAGACACATGATCAAAATGGGCCTGGAGGCAGAGAGTCGCAACCAGGAGAGGGAGAGGGATCGGGATCGGACTCCCCGGCCCACACACCCCTTCACAGGGATGGACCCAGCCGCACTGCATGCAGATCCACATCCCCACAAGGGCTTTGCAACAGCAGAGCCCAAATGGAAACCTTTCGACATGGGCAACTACGCTACCAACCACATGGCTGCTTTGGCCTCCCACCACGGACACACGGGGCACGGAGGGGGCGAGGAAGGGGGCAAGCGAATGTACCTAGACCCCTCCGGCCTCCACCGGCCCTCCGGCAGCGGGAACAGCCCTGAGGGCCTCCACCCAGACCCTCACCCTGGCGAGGTGTCGGCCATGCAGAGCCTTATCAAGTACAGCGGAAACTTCCCTGGCGAGCCTGGCTCTAGGCTCTCCCCTGGGGGGGGCAGGAGCCCGTTTGGGGGGCTCGGGAGCATGAAGCTGGAGGCCGGCGCTGGCCTCGGCCACGGCCTCGGCCACGCCCATGCCCACGGCCACGCCCACGGCCAGGGCCACGGCGCCGTCTCCAAGGTGCAGCACCTCCCCCCACAGCAGCCCGGCAAGCAGCTGAAGAGGGACCCAGAGAGGCCTGACAGCGCTAAGTCCTTTGGCCGAGACGGAGGGGGCAGCGCTCAGGGGGAGGTGGAGGTACGGCACCCGCCCGTCGGGATCGCTGTGGCCGTGGCCCGACAGCGGGACAACAGCAGCAAACCCAGCTCAGGACCAGGGGACAGGGAGCGGCCCATCCCAGGAGGAGGCATCAAAAGTAAGAATCCTGCCCTCGCTTTTTCCATCTGATATCAATTTCATCAATCAAATTCATCAAAGATCAATTTTCTTTGGGGTTGTGTAATATTTCAACAGTAGAGTTTTCACTAGAAATAAAAAATGCACTTTTAAAATCCCTCAGTATAGACAAATCTGTTTATTGCTGAATGTTTTGCCTGTTTGAGTATGCTTTTTCGAAGGTCAGTTTGACTGTCAATGTTTCAGTGTTCATTATAAAATATCTTTTGACCTTTTTTTTTTTTTTTTACTTTGTGTCGCGTTTTAAGAGACAAGCACAGTGCCCCCCGCCCCTCCCCTTTACTACCATGCAGCTCGAGGGACTTTATGTAAAAGAGATGGCTGAGGTCTTGTCAGTGAGATTTTCCTACAGTACAGCCTGCCAGAGTAGGGGGGAGTGTACTAAGGCTTTTCTCTGACTAAGACGCTGCCTGCCAGCCTGCCTGCCTGCATTATAAATGTAATTTACAGAGTAGAACTAAAAGCTGCAAACAAGAGCAGAATTCCAATAGGACTTTAGGTTTGTTGCTAAGCAATAGAATCAGCCTTGACTGAGCGAGGGGTGAGGCATTCATTTATTTTCTTCTGTGTGCACAGGGATTGTAGTAATAACACCAGGCCCTTTTTGAACCACGGGCACGTTCTGAAATCATAAATGTGTCCGAGGAAAATGGAGAGTAGAGCTTTTTTGTGGACTCTTCTTTCCATGTTTGTTTTGGGTGTTTCTCCGCCTCCCTTTCCCTCTCTGATGCTGATGGATAGCGTTTGGTGGGACTAGATTTCAGTAACCTTGGAAACGAGTTGAAACCTCTTCCTCCGGAGCATGACCGAGATCGGTGTGCTCTTTCGTGGCCCTCTGAGGTTTCCCAGGAGCGCATTCCTCCTCCAGCCCCTGCCTGTCAATACTAAAGGGTTCAATACACTCGTAAAAATGACTGAGGGGCCCTGGGTGCATCTCGCCTGTAAACAGGATCCTGCACTGTGACATTTATTCGAAGCTATTTCTGTAATGCTTGCATGAAACCTCCTGGCTTTAAGAGAATATTGACCATTGTACAAGTCACGTCATTTTCATCACATGTGGATAACAGCTGCTGGATGTATATTTGATTAAAATGGATCAGAGTGAGATATTGAGCGAGTGTTACTGCGCACTGATGTTTGAGTCGTATTTTACCAGGTTTGGCTTCGTACTGCCTATACCCCTGCAGCAACAAAACCACATGGTCAATTTGATGTGCTTGTCATCGGTCTTTGTTTGGGGGGAGGGAGGGGGTAATGTTCATGTTGTGTTAACTCATCTCACTTGACTTGTGCAAACTGAATCAGTCCATTGACTGATAAGCTCTGTCACTAAGAGCATTGGCTATCTTTAGACTTCCATGCCCACGGAGAAATGCAAACACATTCTGACACCCGGGCACAGTCCAGGCCTCTTTTGTTGAGGGAACACAGAAGGCGCCGGAGATAGAACAACACGCCACAGTGTTCTGTAATATGTAAGAGAATGCCGAGACATGGGTGCTCTCTGCAATATACGCCCAGTTATCTTGTCTGAGGTTACAGGTCTTAAAATGCAGGTTGAGCACAGCCGAAAAAAAAACACATTCCTTTGAACGGGGTCTCACAAATGAATTTGATTTATGGGTCTGTGAATTCCAGAGTTCACAATTGAGGCTTCATGCAAACCACCTGTGCCTTTCAAACACCCTCCATCTGAAACCTGACCTCTGACCCCTCTACTCACAGGCTCAGGTCACGCTGAGGACGACCGAGGGGATGAGCGCACGCGTCACCGTGACGACCGGCTCCTGACTGGCCGTCTCGAGCGAGATCAAGAGAAGGTTTTGAGGTGAGATTTGACATGCTCTCTGGAAATGTGTTTTCTTTAGTGTCTGTAAACGTGGAGTTGTTTTTTTGCTGGCTCTTTAAACACCTACACATTTGTTCATGAATGTTTTTTTGTTTTATTAGACCCTGTAGAGTTAAAGAGTTAATGATTGGATTATATCTCATTTCTTAAATGCGATTCTGCCACTTGCAATTACTGAATGTCTGCTACTTTTTGATTGTAACCATTAACACGTAGCTAGATGGAGGCCATAAGATGTAACTAATACAGGGTAATGTCTCTTGCGTTTTTCTTTTCATTGTTATTCTCTTTGAAGTCTCTTGTGTCTGGATTTTTTGTCTTGCACTGGGTGGAAATTGGGAAAATGGAACAGAAAGTCTATACCCCATCTTCTAACGAAGACACAGGGAGGAGCTGGATAGCAAAGCTCCGTGGCTGAGATTGATTTTTCTCCCCCTGCAGTTATGTGGAAACTGGCGATAAGGGCCGTTAAAGGATAGGATGTTTGTCCTTTGAAGGTTACTCATTTAAGTAACTTACAGTTCTCATAAGCTACCAGCAAAGACACGCATGGATCCAAAAGAGATATACGCGGTGCCATGCTAAGCCAGCGTCCCAGAAGCTGCAGTGCTTGCCAAAAAACGGGGATCAGTTTTTCCCGAAATGGATCGCAGTGCGTCTTCTTGCTCTTAGAGGTAGCCAAGAATAAAAAAAATGGTGTAGTGTGTGTAATTAATTGCACCTCGTTATGAAAATGTTTTTAGTTTACTGCCGAGGGCTGTGAGCACTTCCGCCCCGCTTCGGAAAAGCAGCCCGACTCCTCTGATGGCGCTCATTGGCTTAGCAGGGCATGTTTTTTATTGGTCTCTTTCGCAGCGTGGGTTTTCTTTAAGGACCAGATGGATTTATGGGTACTTTCCCAGCTCATGGGAGTCTATTTTCAAAGTGTTGCACTCATTTAGAGTGGCAGAAAAAGTCTGCCTTCCCCACTGTGGAAATTGCTGCTTATAAAATAGACGGGTTCTCCCAGCAGGGGCTCGGCCTCAGATTTGCTCCCCCTGCATAACACTGGATGGATGGTTGGGTGAAATAAGAATTAGTGCCCCATGTCCTGGTAATGCCTTTATACACCACAAGATGCTTAAAAAGCGATACTACAGTGAGGGTCCAGATGCTGCTACTCAAAAAATAAATAAAGTAAAGTAAAGTACCAGTGTGATCGTTAATGAAGGACCTGTGTAATTAGCAGTGGTCAGCTGGCAAAAGGAGCATGGTTTTCGTTTGAGTAGCAATTACGCTGACAGCTACTGGGTACTGCGAACTTTGGCCTCATTCCCAGGCGGTAGCATGCTCGCATTATGCAAAAATCTATTTACTTTTAGTTTTTGAGACTTTGATCCCCAGGCTACCATGTCTGCACTTCTAATTTGTCCCGGCAAAAAGAGAAAAAAAATGACCGGAGAGGGCCTCATTATTCTGTGTAACTGCATTCTTAATTCTTCCATTGGCAGGGAGAGTAAGGAGCTAGCCGAGTACACGCAGATGCATCCCCCAATGGTGTCGGCCAGCGGACTCAACCCCAACCTGGTGGTGACCGGCGGGCAGGCCCTGGCTGGAACGGGGCGATGGCCCGGCGACCCAGCCTCCCACCTGGCCTCCCACCACTGGCTGTCTCGCTCAGGTGCTCCATCCATGTGGCTTCCCGGCTCCCACTACGGTAAGGACGAGGAGACTCGCTCAGAGGTTTTATGAAGTTGTGATTTTTTGTATTTTAGTATCGGGAGTACTCCCAAAAGTTATTTTCTATCCAAAGAATGTGTCGGTGTGTTGAGGTCTGATGTTTGTTATTTCTTTTGTTTGGTTTCCTTCCTCCTTGTGTTCACGGCGCTATAATTCGTCTCTCCTTGAGATTGGGATCGGCGCTGAAATGTCTTTGCCGTGTTGTTCGGCGGCTTCATTTCCTCCGATTTGTCTCTGTGGGCCTGTCAGATGTGTTTCTGCTGGTCTGCCAGTTTTGTTCCAACTCTGTTTTATAAGAATGTCCCAACTGCCTGCCCCAGACAGCAAAAAAACAAAAAACGACACACAAAAAAAAAACAATCGTGCTCTGCACATTTTCCTCATCCAAAAATAACAGCACAAACCAACACGGTCCCTTAGTGATTCCCTGACACTGAGATTGCAGTCTAGACAGCGCTCCCAGAGATGGAATGCTTTAGCACACTAGTTCAAAAGGGCTTCGATTCCTGGCATTGACAGAGAAGTGGTGGTTCCGCTTAGGGAGTACGGAGGTGGCATTATGGTGTCACAGAGAGAGCTATGAATGGCCGCCAAACCGCCTCAGACGCAATGCAAATGGACCATCAACTTCAGGCTTTATTGCGTAGGAGGACTGTTCTGGTCATCTAACGGTGGTTCTCTGGTTTTTGCTTTGATCCACATAGGCCTGCCACCCCACTCCCTGCACCAGGGCATGTCCCCTGGGTACCCTCCTGCCATGCCAGGCTCGATCCCAGCACCGTACCAGTTGGCTCGCGATCCCCAGTCTGGCCAACTGATTGTCATTCCTGCAGAGCATCTGTCACATTATGGTAAGGGCCCCATGGGCTTTTAAGACATTTCTGAGATGTCTTTTTTTTTTTTTTTTTTATGTGGGTAAGGGCTGGAATGCTATGTTATCCTGGGTTTTATTTAAATTAGTGTGTCTGGGTCCTGTCAAAATATGCATACTTTCTTTAGCCTCCATGTATGGATTAGCATTTGTATTAGTCATACCCATGTGTATGCTATTCAACTTGTAACACGCCACCAGGCTTTTCTGTGTCAGATTTGACATAGACTATTAAGTATTGGCTGTGTAGTTTTTCCTGACTGTACATGCAGTACTAGGTGTGTGTGTTTGTGTGAGTGTGTCCCTTCCATTGTAGACATTCCATACCATTGCGTAATACTGTAAATACTAGCCAAAGAAACATTTGTCCTCAACATGCAAATCATTTCACATTATTTAAGTACTGTCCATGCAGAAATTCCACACCATATTGAGCATACCTGACCCCCCCCCCCCCCCCCCCTCTTCTATTAACCCCCACCCAGCAGCGGCAGAGATGATGGAGCGCGCCCCCCCAATGTGGCCTGCGCTCTACCCTCAGGCGGGCAGCTCCCTGCAGCACGCGCACCAGCTCCAGATGCTCTCCCACCAGCAGCTCGTCAGGCAGCAGGAGCTCTACATGATCCAGCAGCAGGCCGCACAGGTCATGGAGATGCAGAGAAACGCACAGTTCGTGGTGAGCTCCCATGTGCATTTATTCTACTTTTTTTTCCTTTTTTTTGTTTTGTTATGCAAATATTTAACCAAACTGATATTTCAGTAATACTGAACTAAACAGCTACCACTCAAATACTTGCTCTCACTCAAACATACACACACGTACGAATATGCATACTATGCGAGCCAGCAGGTTTGTTGGGTATGGTACTGTCATTAAGTATGTAGCGAGTCCCAGTGTGCAGAGTTCTAGTGCATTCTAAGCACTCTCACACACATGCATACCCACTCTTGTGCTTTCATGCTCTCGCTCACACTCGCACGCACAAGCTGATGCACTGACCGGCTCAGACGCAACAGTTCAAAGCAGCAGACAAACACACAATTTCTGCTGAGTGTCTAGTTTCATAGTGTCTGTTTCTGTTTGCACAAACATGCGTACAGTATTTGTCGCCTACTGTATTTTAAAATGCAGAGAAGAATGCACTGCTTGTGCAGAGTTCCGTGGCTAAGCCCCCCCCCCCCCCTTCCATTGTGGCCTTGCAGTCTACATGCACTTCTCCCTATACCCTGTGCCAGACATCTGCTAAAATGCTTTCCAGAGGGGGTTCATGGAGATGTTAAGGTGGCACCCTGCTGGTATGCGTGTCTTTGGTGGGCTTTTGTGGTTTGAACTGAATATCGAGAGCTTGTGACAAGCAGTCAGGGTGAACTGTGTTTTTAGTTATGCCTTTTTTTTGTGTGTGTTGGCTAAATCTGTTTGGATGAAGGCACCTGCTACTTTCTCTGCTGACTGTATTCAGGAGCATCTCAGGGGTGTCTGCCTCCCCGCAGCATCCCAGTGCAGGGGTGGCTCTCTTAGCATCTTTGCCCTGACAGTAGCTTTCTCTGCGCACACAGGAGAGACTAAAGGCCAGCGAACAAAGGGCTGACATGGAGGACAAAGTGGACAAAAGAGCCGGCGAGGGGGGCAACAAAACGGGCCTCTCGGCTGTCTCTGCTCCGCCGCTGCATCCACGCAAGCCACCACCGCGGCGCTCCCCTACGCCCTCCACCTCCTCCTACAGCAAAGCCCTCACCCCCCTGCCCATCGCCCCACTTTCGTCACCGTCCGGCGTCACGACGCTCAAGTCCGAGGAACACCCCAAGACAGAGAAGCCGTTCCCACAGCAGTCCTACTCGCACCCGTCGACCCCGGCACCGCACACCCCCAGCCCGGCCTCCGCCTCCCCGTCGACCCCCTCGCCGATTCGGCCCAAAGAGGAGTCGGTGGAGGTGGCCGAGAAGGAGGGGCTGGAGCTGCAGAAGCAGGCGTCGGCCCCTTTCCAGTCCATGTATCCGGGTAAGCCACCTCTCTCTCACACCTGTGGTAGGCCCACATGAGCAGAAACCTCAGATGAGGGGTTCAGTGTGTCGGGAGCTAAACCAGCTGTTGACTTGTGTGTTCTCACTGCACTGAGAACAGAAGCTTTAACAAACCTCCCCATCATACTGATACTGTTGTTGTTGTGAAACTAAAGGGGATTTTGTAGAAGTACAAGCAATCTGTTAGTAATAGTTGGTAGTGCAATGTAAATATGTTGATGACGACCTGTTCTGTTTTGTAGTCACTGCTCGGGAATAACTTCTGGGAGTGTAAAAGGGAAAGCCAAAGTTGCTGCATTTTAATTACTGTACATCAAAGTGTATGATTGATGCATATGTTTTCGCATGCGTGTCGCTTTTTTAATTAACAATGGGATAAATCTGCATATAGCTTGTATTTAAAAGCACAGAGCAGATCAAAAAGCCTTCATTGTTCCAGCTCGGGCTATTGATCTCCCAGTAGCAAAATTTGAAGAGCATGTTGGGCAGGGACCTGGGGACTGGAGCAGGACAGCAGGCGCGGAGGCTTAGATGCCCATTCTTCATGTCAGAGCGCGCTGTGCAGAGCTGCCTTAATGAGTAGTCTGCAAATAGCCCCACATCTGGGATTACCAGCTGCCACTTCACTTGCGATAGAGACCTTCTTACCAAGGCAGCATTTTTGCCACTAGTCCCCTGACAGTTTGTGTGTGTGTGTGTGTGTGTGTGTGTGTGTGTGTGTGTGTGTGTGTGTGTGTGTGTGTGTATTGGAGTGTATGTATGTGTGTGTGATTTACAAATGGTAAAAATGATATAAATGGTACTGTTTATATAATGGTACTCTGGATAGAGATGGATAACTTTGTATATTATCTTATTTATCCTTCTCCTTTTAGTGTGTCTATGTAAGGACTCTTGAGTGAGATTATGTCCGTGTGTGTGTGTGTGGTGTGTGTGTTTTCTCACAGGCTTTTGGGATGCCTTTACTGAGGCCATTTTGCTCATGAAACTTTCATAAAGCTTCAGTCCTGAAGTGCACATGGGCAATTAATCACTTTGTCTCTCTGTCACAGGGAACTAAGCTCTCTGCTGTTTTGCCTCTTTGCATAAGCACTTCAAGCTTCTCAGACTTTTTCCCTTCACCCTCTCTCTCTCATTTACCCTCTTGTCTTCCTCCTCTATTCCAGAAATTCCTCCTGGCTACCCGTACCCACCGTTAACCACTCCGTTCGCCAGCCACTACCCCTACCTCCTTCAGCCGGCGGCCGCTGCAGACGCCGATGGCCTGGCCCCGGATGTGCCGCTCCCGGCGGAGACCTCGGAGCACCTGGCCGTCGTCGCCACCACCGACGTCAAACCCCGGCACCTGTGCTCTCCGGTGGTGGTGGAGCCCCTCCAAGCCTCCCGAGAGCTGGAGGCAGCGGAGAGGAGGAGCGCCTCCCCCAAGCAGGAGCCTGAGCTGGAGGACTGCAAGGAGGGCCTGAGCCATGAGGGCCTGGCTGCTCTGAGCCGTTCCGGGTTGGCCCCGCAAGCCATCTGTATGGAGGACGCCACCGGCCCGGCAGATCTGGAGGTCCAAGATCGAGTTGCGGTCCTGCCCAGACTGGAAGACCGCATGGACAGCACAGAGGATGGTGGAACCATCAAAGTGGAAGTGGCATCCTCCTCTTCATATGGCTGCGTCCAGCCGTATCTGATCCCAGAGGTCCCGGTACCAGTCTTGGACAGCAGGCCCAAAATGGAGGTTCCGGAGAGGTACATCAGCCTGACAGACTCTGCTTTCCAGCCCTTGGTGGGTCCTCCCGAGGCCTGTCCACAGGAGTCCGAGATGGTTTATCCGTCTGAACAGGCCGTCCCCACGCCGGAGCAGCTTGGTGTGGCCTGCGAGCTGCGGGAACCCGTCCCAGTGTGTGCATCCGCGCCTGCGTCTCCAGATGACGAGCCCCTGCAATCTGACAATCTGTTCCCCACACACACCTCCCCCCCGCCCCTGCATCTGGCCCTCCCCCTGGCCTGCTCCCCTGCCGTCACCATCCTGTCCGAAGACCCCATGGCTGGCCTGTTTGCCCTGGTGGCTGCTAGTGAGCTGCCGCAGGCTGGCTCCCTGTTTGTCCCCGCCGAGTGCAGCGCCATCGTCACCCCTCTGGAGTCGTCTGCCCTGGAGGGCATCGCCCTGCTCAGCCAACTGGCAGAACTGGAGATGGAGAAGTGTCAGGATGATGCAGCACTGCGTAAGTCTCCCATAGCAAGCGCGACCCGCAGTAGAATGGGTTCTCTATGGGACCAATGGGGTTTCTAATTCATTGTCTACCAGTTTACATTTAGTTTGATGGCTAGTGGTGTAGCTCAGGATGTTTTTAAGGTGTACAATGAGTAGTGTGCAGGTACAGTGTGTCTAACATAAATATTGAAGACAGTACAGTTGTGTAAAGAGTGTACATATCTCTTACATTGTTTTGGATAGCCTATATACTCCGGTATATATAGCAGGGTGTTGTGTTAGGGATGGTGTGTTGTGGATTGGATTGGGGAATCCCTTTATAGTGCACATCATACAAAACACTTTATAGTGCACATCATACAAAACACTTTATAGTGCACATCGTATAGAACACTTTGTAGTGCACATCATACAGAACGCTTTGGCTTGAGTAGAATTTGAAGTGCACAGGTTGTTGAAAAGAAAAATACAGAGAGGCAAAAAGTGGCTGTTGAGACGTTGTTCCCCATGCATGCACTGCTGTGTAGTGTGATGTGAGCGGCACAGCGTGGATGATTCGCGCTGTAGAGAGGGAGAGGGTGAGGGGCACAGCGTGGATGATTCGCGCTCCAGAGAGGGAGAGGGTGAGGGAGAAAGCGGGAGCTTCCGCAGTCCTCCACGCAGTGATGAACAGCATGCGGGTGACGCGCCCTCATTGTGTGTGCGGCGCTCCTCGTGTAGCTCTTCCAGAAGTAAGGAGATTTAAAGAGGAAACAACTGTGCATTCTCTCCGCTCTCTCCACCTCCTCTCCTCCCTTCCCCCCCCTTCACTTTCTTAATCTATTTAAGTGTCTGAGGCACAGTGCAGGCCCGTATTTATGGCTATGTAACACCGCGGGAGAGCCTTTAGATTTGCGTGCGGCCCGCACATCATGGCCGACTGCAATTAGTGTTGTGTATTGATCGTGTGTTCTTTGTGTTCTTTGCAGGCCTGGAGTTCTGCGGCCTGGACACCCTTCTGGAGGCTGGCAGGCAGGTGCTTCTGGAGGCCATCGAAAGCCAATCCCATATCCGTCTGCCGAGAGAACTCGACCCCAACAAGAAGTACAGCTGGAGGCAAAAGAAGGATGAGCCCGTAATGACTTTTTTTTACTTTCTTTCACCCCCCCTCTAGGAAATCTCCTCGTCATTGTTGTCCTTGTCATATATTTGTTGATGTATTTAAGTGCCGTCATTTGAAGTTGTTTTTCCTTCAAAGGAAACCGTAGAGCTCTTAAAGTGCACAGAGGGTTTGATTATCACTGGAAGCATGACTAACCACACGCTTCTGCATGTGCGTTTTGTATCTTAACAAGAGCACTCACAGAGGGGACCAGTGACCCCCACCGAAAAGAGTCATTGCGCACATTTGTGAAAATGGCTGTAACAGGCAATTTGAGGCTCTTTCAGTGCGGCTGCTGATTGCTCTCACAAACAGCTCCTGAAAGGATGTTTTTTTTTTTTTGTTTTTTTTAAGATCGCAAATCTGACACTTCTTCGCCTCCTGTTAGTGAGAAAATGGCTCGTCATTTCCGCTTCGGCGCGGATATGCTGAGAATATAGGGCTTGCGCTAAGAGATGAACGAGACGCTGTTCCTGACCGCTCCACTTTTGTTCCCCCCCTGCAGATGTTCTCCAAGGCCTCGCTGGAGGCGATTGATGCCATGGAGGTGGAGTACCGCATCCGGCTGGCCGAGCTGCAGAGGAGGTACAAGGACAAACAGCGGGAGCTGGTCAAGCTGCAGAGGTGGAAGGACAGCCAGTGAGTTACCCTTGCCCACAGCACTTACCCAGCAGCTCTGTACCTCAAGTCCATTTGCAGTCCCATTCTCCCCATCACAGATCATCACAGTGCCTTTGAGGGAAATGCCACCAATTTCAGAATATATCCCTTTACGAAAACCTTCCCTTTAAAGTAAAATACATGATACAAAATGCACTGCAATGGGAGGTCTCCCCAGAAACCTCCAAAAGCGCAAATGCTTGCAGAACATATTGATTCTACTTAAACATACATTGATTGGACCACCCCTAAACCAACTGTAACAAAAGAAAACTCCTTCAAGATCTCCTCCAAGTTTAGGTATGAACTGATGTTGATTGTGTGTGGGGTTTGCAGGGAGAAAGAGCTGCACCACCACCACCACCACCAGCAGCAGCAACAACAGCAACAACAACAGCAACAACAGCAACAACAGCAACAACAGCAGCAGCAGCAGCATCATCAGCAGCAGCAGCAGCAGCAGGAGGAGGGGAGCCGGAACATGGGCAGACGCGGGCCGGGTCGGCCACGGAAGCGCAAGCACGGGCTCTGTGCCTTGTCGCCGCAGAGGACCACCGCCAAACCGGACACCAAGTGTGCAAAGTGAGTGCATCACCCTGAGTTCATCACCCTGAGTTCATCACCCTGTGTGCATCACCCTGTCCCTGGACTGGCTTTGGCATCTCTGTGTGTACTATCTATATCTATCGGGCTCCTCAGCGGGTAGAGCAGGGTGCTATTAACACCAAGGTCATGGTTACACCACACACGTACTGATCACAAAAACAGATCGAAATGTATACCTGTGCTATAAGTTGCATTGGATCAGAGCGCCTGCTAAATGAATAAATGATGTCAATTTCAGAACAGATCTCCCGCAGAGCAGAGCTAGGGAAGAGATGAGTCACTTGACTCTTCGTTGCTCCCACCATGCTTTTGGAGTTAAAATCCATGAGCGTTTGCGCTGCTAGCAATGTTATGCTCAGCTTGATGAGCTGTGCAAGTAGGAACTTTAAAGATCACATCCAGACCTTGCCGTTCCTAACTGCAAAAGTCAATTTCAAATATAAAAAAAATCTTAATGCAGTGCCGACAAGTGCTGCTCAAGCAATCTTATCATTTTCTCGTTTGATCATTCACATCAAACCCTGCCTGTTCGGGGTCGGTCTGTGTTGGGGTGTGTGGGAAGTGGCAAGCTAATTTTGCCTAGTTGTATTTCCCTCTGCCTGTATATGTAGTTGCACTGAGTTCGGTGAAAAACGCTAAGTTTGAGTTTTTTTTTTTTCCCACAACAGGGTGGGCAGAGGCCTGCTCTACTCCGAGGACTCTGAGAGCGGTGAGGTTTTGAGGAAACGGTTTCGGGGTTCAAGTCGGGATGAGGACGAGGAGCTGGACAGTGGAGCTATGAGGGGGAAGAGGAAGCACAAGAGCTGGAATGACCCGGAAGCCTCATCCAGTTACTCCCATGAGGTAAGTGCGAGGCAGAAAAATACTTTTGTGGCCAGCCATTTATTTATTTATTTTATTCTCCACCAAGGATATACAAGCGTGATGAAGGTCCTTACGTCACCCTCCCAACTCTCACTCTTTTGTTCCTGAAGTCTTTTCTCTTCCATTCTCCTCTGAAAGGAATGAAGTACACATTGCCCCCCTTTCTGTTTCTCCCTTGTACGCCGCTTTGGATAAAAGCGTCTGCTAAATGACTAAATGTAAAAAATGTAAATGTTCTGTGAATAATCATTTGTGCGTTTTATCTCTTCTTTTGCAAACAGGTGCCTAGAAAGACCCATAAAAAGGGCAGAGTGAGCGAGCAGGAGCAGCTGGCTACCAAGCTGGACAAGGCCTTGTCGCTCACTAAACTGGGTAAATTCAGCAAGTCCTCCAGTAGGTTTACAGACATTGCCTCAGGGAAGTCTAGGTCTAGCGCGGGCGGCATCGGTAGCAGTGGTAGCAGCAGCAGCAGCAAGCGGCCCATGCTCACAGACGTCGACGCCAGGGCCAAGGTGGGCAAGTCGGGCCTGGCCAAAGACCTCGGCTTCGTGCACAAGTCCTCTTCCAAAGGAGGTAAAAGCAAATCGGCCGGCAAATTGAAAGCCCCCGAACCCGGCCTTAAAGGAATAGCTCAGCGGAAGGTGTCGTACTCCCCGGCAAGATCCGAAGTCAGCAGCTACTCCAACAGTAAGTGTAGCGGCGTTTAAAGCACTTCCTGCCTGGCCCCTTCATGGAGATGAGTCCTCATGTCCAGACCTTAGCCAGCAGTGACTAGTTTGAAACCAGCCATTATGTGTAGGACCTGGTGTATTTTTTCAGTGAGTGCTTTGCATTCAAATGTAAGTCATTATAATATTATGTGGACACTGTAGTGCAGTAATAACAATGGCTGGTTCTTGGGAGATGGCATTGATTATCATATTGGCGGTGCTAATTGGACTCCTGGATGTTGTGTGATAATGAAGGTGGGGGGGGGTGGGTTTGGCACAGCATGATGTAAATTTGAATTATGATGGGGTTGGAAGGCAGAGCCCTCCATTCATTGGAGATCGAAACTGAGCATTATGGTACCAACTAAGCCTAACTCTTTGCAAAGCAAATATAACATTTTTGATTTTTTTTCAAAATTTGTGAGTTATTCAAGGATGGTCGACTGCCTCTGAACATTGATATAGACTCCTGGTTCCGCGGTTCTAAGCTTTTTTCATGTTGCTTTTCGATGTAGACACCGACTCTGAGGAGGACGACTCCCTGAAGGAAAGCTGGCCTCCGCACTCCATGTTGGGCAGACCCAGCGGCTCACGGCCCCCCATGCCAGGCATGTCCAGCACTCCGTCCAAGAAGAAGCGTCCAGCGTCGAAGGGGGCCTGCGCCTCGTCGGCGACCCTCAAAGCCAAGCAGGCGGCCAAAGACCGGAAACACAAGCACTTTGCAATGCTGCTGCAGGAGGCAGGCGTCAGCTCGTCAGAAGACTCGTTTGACCAAGGTTACTGAATGAAAACGCTAAAACGTGAAACACTAAAGGGAAAAAAAAACTACACTATGCACAGAATTAGAGAGATGGCAGCTATCCTCATAACTCTCTTTTTTTTTTATTGCTATTTTTATTTCCCGCAGCCATTGCTGGTTGTTCTGCTGATTTGTTTCTAGAGAGGGCTTCTTTAGACTCAGGCAGCGAGTGCAGTCTTCCAAAACCCCTGCTTGTATATAATATTATTGGCTCTTGTTAGAGTCCCTGCTATTTTTTTTAAAGCTTGCATTCTTTTTAAATCACACTTTTTATAATTATGTCTGGCTTTCTAAGACATAATTGGCATTGTGACTCGAAAAAATGTGTGGCTTTTGTGAAAATTTGTTTGATCAATTGTATTGCAGTTTGGTACCCAAGCTTTTATTAAACATGCTGATTTAATTTTTATTGAAAGAGAAAAAAATCTGTGGTCTTTGTCTCTCTTGCTTACATCTCTATCTAGATTTTTAGACTGCAGCACTTTACACAATACTACAACACTGTTCTGTTATTCAAATATCCCCTTTGCCGAAGTTGGTCTTCCTACTTGTGATTCGGAATAAATAGCTTGTATGATTCATTTCACTCCAAAATCATGAGATTTCACATTTCTGTAATTCAAGGACAGCATTGTGGAATGAGGCTAGCCTAGACACACCTCCTAAACCAGTTATTCACTCTTGCCTTAAGGGAAATGAACTGAACACGTTTCCGCATTAGACCTATCGATATGTCTAATAATGGTTATATCTCAGAAATTCAGCATCGGCTGTGTCATGACAAATCTGTTAGAGCTCTAGAGCCTGGTCTTCCAGTCGTTCTCAGTCAGACATTACTACTGTACAGACTGTTTGGACTATGAGCCACACATCAGGAAGACCCGCTGGGATATTTGGAAAACAGGGCTGCTTACTAAATGAGCCACACCAACAATGAATAACCTAGCTTCTCTAGCCTGCTCGCTTTCTCCCCTCCCTGCAGCTGCTTGGCCACCCCTCCACCTCTGCCCTCTGACCCGACCCCCCCCACCCCCGATCCTTCTCCTACCCATGATGCTTTTGAATGTCTCTCGTTCTATGCATTTGCTTGTCCTGCAAACAGACGCCTAAGCGCTTGGCTGGAACTAGAGCAGCCAGCCGCACAACGTGAGCTCAGTACCCCCCATGCCACCTGTGCCATGGGCACTGTTCTGTAAGTAGGACGTCACCCTCCCTTTTTAAAATTTTGCTGTGACTTCTGAATTAATCTGATGCTGATTTGTTTGTCAACCACTATTTTAAAACCAATTTGTGCTGATGTTCTGTTACAGAAACTAAACTTCAATAACAGCAAATACAATATTTTGGAATGTTAATGAATTTGTTATTTTCTTTTTTATTTCTTTTTTAATTTTTTTTTTACACCATTTTGTGGCATTGGAGTGCCCGAAAAAGCCATGGTTATGTCTTCACTTGGAATGAAACCGCGTACAAAGGGGTCTGGTATGCTTGAGGCCAGTTGTATCTTTTATGATCACACTGAAATGGTTTGTTTGTCAATGTTTCCTTGAATTTTAACGCGCAGTTGTGTGTTGACAGTACCCGTGCAGATTTTTTGCAGTCCATGTACGTGCAAATGACATTTACAGTCTTTGGCAGATTCGGAGGATGGAACATATTTTGTGTAACTGACAGTTAAAGTCTAGAAGATAGCATGTACCACTTAATCATGTTGATTTTCTGAGCATATGCTGATGTTCCCATATTGCAAGGGCACATCTGGTTATTTGGCTTTGGTTTGTGTATCCTTGTAAAGGTGAGCATAAGAAGATGGCAAAGGCCCCCTGGGTCATGTGGGTTTCTGCTCTTAGCCTTTTTCTGACGATGAGATTGAAATATCTTGGGATTCGGTGAAATAGAGACATGGTTCTCTCCAATATTGCTGTCATTTTTGGTGTGTGATCCTTAACATTTTGGCCTTGGAGAGGTGATCAGTGTAGCAAAGCAGCGACTAGCTGGTAGTGATGGCAGGTGTGTATTGCATTGGCTTTGGCTTCATGGGTAGTCAGGTGAGTGTAGACTTGCCGGAAGGCTGAGGATATAACCATGGCTGAGGAGGCCCAGGCTGTCCCAGAGCGCGCCTGACGTCTGATCCCACAGAGCCCCAACACTGAGCCCGCTTTGTGTGTCACCCTTCGCTTGCTTACACCCCTCCACCTGCCTGTGGTTGATTTTTTTTTTGTTTTGTTTTTGTTTGTTTGTTAGTTGTTTTCTGTACTCAAGTCACATGACGTAGGAGTGTGAAGTGAAATCTGTGGAATCTTTAACTTGAGCGTGCACATGCCGACATAAGCTGAGCTCCTTCGCTTGTCTGCTTCAAAGCCTCATAATGTCATACATGTTAACCAGCTCACCGCGGCTTCCTCAAACCCTAACTGCACCGCTAACATCCTGTCTCCGTCCTCTGTCCTTGTCTGTTAACCGTGTCCCACAGCTTTTTGTCAAAAGCGAAAGAGAGGAGTTTTTTTTTTTTTTTTTTTTCATGTGGGTACCTACTGTCTTACATTTAGTCCTTGAGAGTCCGCTGTTCCATTTTATCAGTTGTATCAGTCGGACAAGCTCCTCGCTGAATGAAGCGTTAATAATTGATGATTGTCTTAGTCAGGGATATGTGCTTACTCTGCATGCTAGTCAGGCTTTTCGGTGGTGCTGTGGGCTTTTCGTATTTCCACAACCCACCCCCACCCCCCAGCTTTACCTCCTTTCACCATCGAGATCCCGCTTGTTCAGCTGAACTGGGCGCGGGCTACTCTCTTCTGAGCCACTCGTGTTTAGTCTGGCTAAAAGGGGAAATCGTTTGCATTCCCCCCATCCTCTCGTTTCGCAAGGGGAAAGGAAAAAGCAAGAGGACATGCTAAATTAAATCCCCCCCCCCCCCCCCCCCCCCCCCCCTCTTCTCCCTGTAAGAAAAAAAAAAAGCTCCTTAAGTTTAAAAAGCTGTATTGATGAGATGCTGCCCACCCTGCTTGCAGTATCACTGCTGCCTGAAGCCAGGCTTTGTCCCCTTCCAGTAATCTTGTGTAGCTGTGGGTGGGCGCCCACGTCTTTGCACTGGAGCGCTCCCTAATCCAGTCGGAGTTGGCCCCTGTGCTGTTAGATTAGAACGACCGATGGAAGGGAAACTGCGGAGCCGCACGCCCACCTCTCGTAGCCATGTCAGGATGATGAATGACGGACCGATTTTGGTATTCACGATGAACCACGAAGGTGGTTTTTAGGGTTCCCTGTGTAGTCCAGTGCTTTTTTTTTCGGGGGGTGAAATCCTAAAAGCGAAGTGCCAGAGGGCTGTATTCATTCGTGGTTTTCTTTTAAAGCACGCATTTTGTTCAGCTTGAGAATACATTTAGTACGAGCAGATGCAACGCCTCGTTTACTAACCACAACCAAAGAGTTGTACAACACTAATACCCAACAATGCTGAAGCAAGACAGCGCCTGTGTTCATTCAACCTCAAACAGAATCGTAGGGTTACATTTGTATCTTTTGAAATCTTAAAGCCATGGTTACGATCTTAACAGGCCTCTCTCTCCTCTCTCCCACGCAGAGTATCTGACAGATAGGGACGAGTCCGACGAGGATGACTACGAGGAAGATGACTACGAGTATGAGCTAGACGAGAGCGATGGGCTGTGCTCTTCCTCCTTCGAGGAGAGCGGGCTCGGAATGCTGGCTCGATTCGCCGCCAGCGCCATTCCGAGCCCCGTGGTCAGCAGCCCCCTCTCGCTCATCCAGCTGGAGGCCAAGGAAAAGGCCAAAAAGAAACAGGAGAGGCAAAGCCTTCTGGGTAAGGGCATACCAACAGCCTGTGTGTGTGTGTGTGTGTGTGTGTGTGTGTGTGTGTGTGTGTGTGTGTGTGTGTTGGATTGGGCTGTTAAGGGGGGTGGTGTTTGTAAGTCGTTGCTCTTGTGTTTGAATGGTTGTATGGGCGCTGTGTGGCGCGCAGTCATGTCATTATATGCCATGTTTCGTCACGCTTGTTTGTTTGTATCCTGCTGTGTTGGAATGTATCGTTGATATAAAGCAATATAGGCTGACGTATGGGCCGTTGGGTGTAAGCTGCATAATGTTAGTGAGTCTAGTGGGAGAGGAGGAGTCCTTTTTCTTACTCTGTTATTACCCCGTGCTGGGGCACACCTTCACAGTGCTGCTCGGAGCCAGAGCATGGCTGACTGTGTGACTGAGAGGCAGCGATAGAGAGACCGAGAGAGACAGAGAGAGACAGAGAGAGCGCCCACGAGATGGATGCAGAGAGACAGAGGTTAGGGAGACGGAGAGAGGAGGGGAGAAAATTGAAAAGGTGCTTGCCGGATGAAAACACATTGTGCTCTGAATGGGCACTCGGCGGGAGCATTATTGAATGTAGGCACACATCAGTTTCGCACCACCTGGAGACTGGAGTGTCATTACCCACTCGGCACATCTGTTTCCTGTGTGTGTGTGTGTGTGTGTCTCTGCGTGTGTCTTTCGCGAGGCGACCAAGGGTCTGCCATTCCGCTCTGCCCGGCAGCCACCATCGCCCCACCCCCCAGCACCCCCTCCCATACACACACACCCCTGGGGTCGTGATGGAACTGCGCGGTGAGCGTGTGATCAAGGCCCAGGCACCTAGCAGGGACCAGCCAGAGCCCTGTGGCAGAGCCAGAGCTGCTGGGAGCGAGCCAGCCAGCCAGCAAGCCCTCCCAATTAAAAGCACTCCAGACCCCGCAGTTCAAAGTGCATCCAAATAACATCAGTGGAGAATTCCACTCGGCCATCTGGCTCCACTTATGGTTTTAAGTGCACATTACAGCGTCGGGCTTTTTGATTCGTGAGCGGGCAGGCTGCTGCACAGAAACAGGGGGTTAGTCCCTGGTGAGCTGTCATTGCTGTCGCGCTGGAGTGAATGAATAGGTATGCAGAAAAGCATGTGTAAATCCCCTGGGTTTGTGTTGTGGTTGTGTGTGTGTGTGTGTGTGTGTGTGTGTGTGTGTGTGTGTCAGTGCAGATGTGTCTTGGAAGGCTGAGTTTCAGTCAAGATGTTTTGGTCAAGCTGTTGGTAAACCAAGTGTTTGTTGTAATCCACCCCAGGCCCCGACTTTGATCTCACCGACTCGGAGAGTGACGGAAAGATGCGGAAGAAGTTCCCCTCCCTTCTCCAGGGCAAGCGGTCCGCTCCTGAGCTCCCCCTGCTGCCGCCAGCCAGCGTGGTGCGGGAGGAGTCCAGCCCCAGCAAGCGCGGACGGAAGCCCAAGAAGATCAAATCCCCGAGAGAGTTTAGTCTGGACTTCGGGGCAGACGGCAGCGACGATGACCGCTGGACGCGGCGACGCAGCGAGCGGATATTCCTCCACGATGCCGCCCTGGCCACTCCCGTCTCACCCACCAGCAAGCCCCCGCCTCCTCTTACCCCGAAACCGGCCCGCACCCCCAAGCCCAGCCCTCAGAGCCCTAAGGAGGTTACCAAACCTAAGGAGATCAAAGAACTCATCAAGGTATGGAGGAACGTTTGACTCGTTTCATAGATGTCTCATTAGGTCAGGGACCATGAAGAAGACCCTGTCAGTTGGGTTGTTCCTTGGGGGAAGGAGTTGCTTGGGAAATAGTAGGACAGTGGTGGTTTATTAAATACAGTTATAAGAATTATTTTATTTTATTGTTCATTTTTTATTTTATTATTGTTTTATTGCATCAGAAGCCAACAGATTTCCAATAGTGAACTTACGGGGCGTGATATATGTTGGGAGTAGTGATGTGTTCACTGTGTCACACCCTATCCTTTTATTGACGGCGTCTCTCTGAGTCGCTGTTTGCCAAGTGTGGGGGAGCCAGCCTGAGTGCTACATTTGTAGGACAAGGGGGCCTCCTGCTGTGTGTGTCATGTTGCCGGACACAAAAGGCTTGCCGGTGCTTGCCAGGCTTCAATTAACTGGAGTTTGCCTCTTCCTCCCTCTTCCACCCCTCTTCCACCCCCACCACCACCACCATCCCTGCACCTTTTTATAGTGCTCTCTCCATGATAAGCCATTAATGTCCATTTCCTCATATCACGCCACGGAAAACATCAGGGAGGGGGTAAAAAAAACACCACACACTTCTTTTCACAGGTGGCTACAGTATCCGCAGTCACTTTTCCGGTCTTGGGTGAAACTGAGCGGCACAGACATCCTTGGTTTGTAACAGTTTAGAGAACCTTTTTGTTTTCGCTGTAAATGTTAATGTTGTTGTTGTTGTTGTTTTTGTTTGTCACAGAAAAAGAAGGGGAAGGAGAGCCTGACAAGTGTGGTGCCACCTCAGCTGGCCGGCTCACAGGTGGAGAGCAGCCCTGCCGTGCCTGTCAGTCCCGGACGCAAGGCCAAGGTCAAGCCCAAACCCAGAGAGGTAACCACGGTAACTCCGTCAGCCTTAGCAGCTGTAGCGCCGCAGGCATTAAAACACTTATTTATCTGTGCTCAACGTCCTCCTGCCCTAACACTCCCTGCCTTAAGTGCATAAATAGTGCAGCACCATTTCAAAAGGGAGGGTGGCGTTCCCAGTAATTTTTTTTTATGGCACAAGAGCCGTCGCCCTGCCCAGGCGATAAATATTTTAAAGGCTGCACCTAGCTGCCATTTTGTGAGGCTATTCATTCAGGGTGTGTGGGATCTAAAGAATGTGTGTGTTTGGGAGGGGGGGTGCACTCCCAAGAGAGAGTGTCTGAGAGGGCATTAGAATAATGTTACCTGGCAGTCCTAAGACTCCTTCTCTTACCTCCCTCCCCCCGATCACACCCTGTTGGGAATAGCCATGCATTAGAACCAGCCATCCGTTAAGCACCCCCCTCCCCTCCCCAGCCCTGTCCAGCCCTGTCCTGTGCATCGCAGGTCTGCTCGGAATACCACACGCCCCTGATTGGGGCAACAGCAGTCAGGGGAGGCAGGGGGTGGGGGGTTGGCAGAGGGTTGGGTCCCTAATTAGTCACCAGCGCCCAGCGGGAGGGGGAGCGCAATTAACTAAAGGACATCTCGCTCCATCCATTTTCTCCCTCCGCCTCCACACAACGTGCATTTATTTATATATTTATTTATTTATTGGCCTCAACATTTATTATTCATGGCAGAATGAAGTCAACCCGTTCTCATTTTAGTGCATGAATCACATGTTCTAATGAGCCCCAAAAACGTAATAGTAATATGCGCCCGGTCGGTGCTCCCCTGGGTCCTCTGGCATCTCATAGATGGAACCTGCTTCTGCACAGAGAGCGAGCTTGTCACTCATCTAAATGGGTTTCGCCTCAAATCAATTCTTGCCGCGTAAGCACACTGCGATTCATCCTGAGAATCACACAAGGCAGTCGCATCAGTGTTTGGTATCTGGTGTGTGTGTGTGTGTGTCTGGTTCTGTGTGTGTGTGTGTGTGTCTGGTTCTGTGTGTGTGTGTGTCTGGTTCTGTGTGTGTGTGTGTGTGTGTGTGTGTGTGTGTGTGTGTGTGTGTGTGTGTGTGTGTGTGTGTGTGTGTGTGTGTGTGTGTGTGTGTGTGTGTGTGTGTGTGTGTGTGTGTGTGTGTGTGTGTGTGTGTGTGTGTGTGTGTGTGTGTGTGTGTGTGTGTGTGCTCTTTGAAGGATGGTGGTGGTGGTAGGGTATAACACACGCTTGTGTCCCCCAGCAGGTGCGCTCAGGAAAGGGTGGTGCCGTCAGCAGGTTGATGGAGAGCATGGCCGCTGACGAGGACTTCGAGCCCAACCAGGACAGCAGTTTCTCAGAGGATGAAAATGAATCCGTCAACACTGCTCAGCCCGAGAGGCCCTGCACACCTGGTGAGGGTCATGCAGAACACACACACACACACACACACACACACACACACACACACATACAAACAAAAGCACCATTCATCACACCAACACCTAAACGTGTGTACATAGGAGTTACACACACACATGCACATATATACACACACAGCCCATAGCAGTGATAGAAGCACACAAATATGACTCATAACACATAGCTTACTAACCCTAATATAACTATACAACTCATAACATGCACATATATAGCCGAACTCATATATAGCATAACCACACAGTTGAACTTACATTTATAGTTGTACAAATACATAACTCCTACACACACATACACACACTTAATAATGCACCCACACATGCCACATTAAAAATACACTCTCCCCTCTCTCACACACACACCTAGTGCCGTCAGATAGATATTGCAACTGCTTTATAAGTTGCCTCTCCTTGTCTGAGCTCATAATGCCTTTTGATGGCTAAATTAGTCGACATTTTCCCCCTTACTCATGCCAATAAAACGCATTCTTCTTCAGTGACGCAGGAAGCGAGCGAGCCTATCTTAATCTAGCACTTTTTCAAAAAATGTGGAGATTTGTTAGACACGACCTGATTGCATCCATATGCCGGGGGTTGAAATGCGACATTCTCTGTAGAGCTCGCCTGCACAATCATCCATTTTTCTGAACTTCATTTCCTATGATTACGGAGCTTTTGTGTGGCGTGTGGGTTATGCTCCGATTAGGGGCTTTTCTAGCTCTGCTTTTGTAGACCGTGCCTTGCTAAAACATGTCAGGTTGACCTCTTACTCTTCCTCTACTTACCGTCATTGATGGCACTAATAGAGTCTGGACTGTCTCATAGTTAGTTCAGAGAGTGTAGAGGGGAGTAAGTCTTTGTGTGTGTGTCTGCGCTAAGCTCACCTCTTTTTTTTCCCCCCGCAGCTCCTCGCAACTGCGTCATCGACAAGGACGAGCTGCAGGACGGCCTCCGGGTCCTCATCCCCATGGATGACAAGCTGCTTTACGCCGGCCACGTCAACACCGTCCACTCCCCGGACATGTAAGCCTCCGCTTCTCTTTCTCTGTCTCTGTCTCCGTCTCCTCTGCCCGCGGGTGTCTCCGTTTATCCCCGTCTGCTGACGCGGCGCCCTGCCGGTGTGTGTCTAGTGAGCGTCTTGCACGGTGATGGATGTGGGTTCAATAAAGAGATCAACCAGATAAGTCTCTCCGCTGGCTACGTCGGCGATGTGTTGGTGGGAAAGGAACGCTTGCTGTGTTGCTCTCCTAGTGCGATATACTTGGAGTTTGTCATTGGAGAAGAAAATGGCCCATTTCTGGGTGTAAAACTTCTTTTTAAAGCTCTCCCCTGAGCTGAAGCCTGCCCGGGGCTTCATACATATGAATTAGCCGTGTTTGCAGTTTATTGAGGAGCGCCTGGCTTGTATGTCTTGCTCAGTTATCTCCGCAGACTAATCTCATTTAAGGAGCTAAGGGCTGAGAGACAAACTATCAAACTGCAGACACATCTGACCAGGAAAGCTTCAATGGGAGTGTTTCTGATCCATCCCCTGCCCCCTCCTGCAAGACAGCGTGTCCTCCATTTTGGCTCTATTAGAAAAGCAGCCCCTCCAGTGACTACAGGCTTGTATTTAGCATGCAGTGCAGAAAAGCCTATCTGCTGCACTGATCAATTTTCACTCGAGTATTAGCCTTGATTGAAGCTCCCCATTGCAATTCATTTATACTCCACCTAGCCTCCCATCCCCACCCCCCTCCACTCCTGCAAGAGCCTGATCTCTCGAGTTGCTAGAGCTGGGAAGTCGGAAAATACGTGTTCACCCACACACACACACACACACACACACACACACACACACACACTCACTCACTCTCTCACACGTTCCTTTTGAATTGTTTTTGAAAACAGGGCAAGGTCATCGTGAAGTACTTTCCTCTTTAGAGACACACACATGCCATGACACGCATTCTCAGATTAGGGGTGTTTTTATGATGTATTCCTTTTTCCTACTCGGTCCATCTCTGGTTTTGTGTGAAATGAGTTACCCTGTTGTTTGTTCTCTCATATTACATTCTCTCTCTCTCTCTCTCTCTTTCTCCCTCTCTGTCTCTGTAATGGACTAAAAATATTCTCCCCTTCGCCTGCTGTGGAAGGTGCCTTTGTGCAGGGTGTGTTTGATTCCCAGGCCTTTACTCCTGCGCTTCAAGGCACGAGGTTTAGTATGACAGCAAGAACTGCTGGTGAGGAGATTTAATATCCCTGCTGACGGCAGAGAGAGAGAGCAAGAGAGGGAGAGGAGGAGAGACGTGGACAGCGAGAGGAGGAGAGAATGTGAAAGGAAAGGAGAGGAGAGAGGGAACGAATGAGGGGAGGAGAGAGTGCAACGGAGGAGGGGAGAAAGAAGGGACCGATGGAAAAAGGGAGATGGTGAAGGAGAGGGATGAAAAGAGAGATCGAAAGAGAGGGAGAGAGAGAGAGAGAGTGCACGTGAAGGAGAGAGTGGGAGAGATAGAGAGGCGTTAACATGAAGAGGTTGACTGGAACAGCTCGCTTGTTGTCTGCAGCACCCCTCTCCGAAAATCTAATTCCACAGCAGCTTGTGCTACACGACATTTAAAATACATCCCGAGATTGGAAATCCATTCTGGGGCACTCACATGTATATACGGTGCAGGTGTTTATGTCCCTGTGCCGGTCTTCATTAGACTGCCATCCTGTCTGCGTGGGAGTTAGCTGCCCAGGCACACACCCTCAAACACACACCACACATTCCCACTCACTCACTCACTCACTCTCACTCTCACTCTCACTCTCACTCTCACTCTCACTCTCACTCTCTCTCTCTCTCTCTCTCTCTCTCTCTCTCTCTCTCTCTCTCTCTCTCTCTCTGTGTAAACGAAACACACACACATACATGCGCACACATCCAGGACTGCACACAAAAACACAGATACACCCTGACAAACACAGGTATGGTGGGTGTGTCCACAACACGCGCAGCTTTTACAAATCTCTCCATCACTAAGGGCCAGTGATTTTAAAACAGCCAGTGGCCATAATGAAGGGAAGTGGAATCCTGGGAACGGCTGAGGAAGTGCTCCGGCTCCTGGCCACTGAAGAAGC
Organism: Clupea harengus; assembly: GCF_900700415.2. NCBI lineage: Eukaryota > Metazoa > Chordata > Actinopteri > Clupeiformes > Clupeidae > Clupea > Clupea harengus. The sequence goes on along the minus strand of NC_045152.1, from coordinate 7,989,498 downwards.
CCCCCCGTTCCCGTTCCCGTCCCCGTCCCGTCTCCCAGTGTTTGTGTAGAAGGCTAAGAAAAGGACCACTGGCAAAGGCCCATTGTCATGCGTAATACGTGAAGGGCATACTAATGGTGCGGCCCCATTATTTATGGGTAATGGGAAAATCATTTGAAGCCTTTTCTCTCCACCCTTCAGTGCACTTCCATTTTTTATTTATGTAGTCCCTTCTTGATTGAGTTTGGGAGCACAGGGTTTTTTTCCCCCTCCCTTCTGCTTGTGAAAACACCAAATTTCTCTTGTGCTTTCTCTCCTGTATCCTATTCACTCACACTCTCTCTCTCTCTTTCTCTCTCCCTCTCTTTCTCTCTTTTTAAAAATGTACCTCAATTTCGGGCATAATCAAAGATTCTTTTGTGTTGGCGAAACTGCTATGCAAAATCAGCCAGAGCTCGTCTTGTGCATTTTTGGGCATTAGGCACTAGCACATTCTAATGGTTCTCTTCCTCAGAAGGGCTCAGCATTTTTATCACCAATTTATGCAGCCTCGTTTTTAAAATCAGCAGTCTTATTTCTAAGGTCATTTGAATTGCTAAGTACAGTGAATAACAATGTAGCTACAGCCTTTTTCTTGCCCATGACACAATTCACACTCTGGGTTTAGTGTGGCAGCTGTTTACCACAGCAGATAAAGAAAGCCAAACAACCACATTATGGATAGTGTGGTGGCTTATCATTCTCTAAAGATGCTGCTAATATACTCATCCTTTCACATAGCGTTAGCGTTAGCTCTGACTGTACTGTCCCGGTGTGGAGCGCAGATTTGGCGTTTTGCTGGATGTGGTTCTTGTTCCAGGACACACTGGTGCGTTGGCCCCCCCTGGGAAAAGCCTGCCTCAATTTAACCAGAAGCTGCAGTCTTGCCCAGCACCCTGCTCCCAGCAGGGACCTGCACCCCCAGGCAAATGAAGGAGGGGGGGGTGGGTGTAATACTGCTGCTACTGCTGAAGGGGGGGGGGGGGTTAAATAACAGACACATAGACACACACACACACACACACACACACACACACACACACACACACACACACACACACACAAGCTATCGCCCCCCACCAGCCAATGTCACAGTAATGGGCCTGCCGCTGACTGACAGACAAGCTTGACAGCTGTGCTTGGGTTTGTGCTTGAGCTGCAGCACCCCATTCATGAATCCAGATGAAATGGGTCACACGTCCGCCCTCAGGGCTTTTTATGGCAGAGGGCACACACACACACACACACACACACACACACACACACACACACACACACTCTCTCTCACAGAAACTCTGTGACACACTACTCTCTCTGTCACTCTCTCTCATCACTTTTATACAGTTTGTTCAAGGTGGGAATGTTGCACCTTTACTCCACCTCACTGTTCTGCATTAAAGTTATGAACAGGGATTGGGAGGGGGTGGGGGCGGCAGCAGAGGTAGTCACAGAGCTGAATCAGCTGGTCTGTGTAAAAGGGGGGGCCAGCGTTGCGGTTGTAAGGGTGAGTCGCAGCTTAGCAGCTAACCAAAACAAAGCAAGACGACTGTGTTGTCAGAACACACAAATCCAACATGATAAGACCAAACATGTTGTACATGATGCACACCAACTTTGCTCGAGTCTGAACATTGCTATAAATGTACACGGCTTGAAAGAGCCCGCCGACACTAAGTTCACCCGTCATTATTTTTGAAAGTAACAGGTATGCTAGTTTATTTCCGATGCTGATTGTTATTGAGCATCATTGGGACAACTCGGAATTCGGAACGTCCGACATGATGTTTCCCAGCTCTGACTTGAATGCGTCCAAGCCAAATGTTAACACAATAATGTGGTGATAACTCATCAGTGGATTTTCCTTCCATCTGTTGGGTGTCAGTAGTTCACTTTTCTTTTCTTTTTTTTTCTTGTTCATTTTGACACACTGCCTCTACTCACACATTTAAAAAGGGATGAGGGTTGAGAGAGCAGGTCGTTTGTTTACCGCTTGAGGCCCTTTCCACACACTCCAGTTCGGAGACACCATTTCCCTTCCCTCTGCCTAAAAACACATTAACACAGACGTCTGCAGCGCCGTAATGACTCTCAAAGATGGAGCATATTAATACGCCTGGCCACATTACTTTTGGGGAAGAAAAATGGTAGCCCTGCCTTAATATAGATCAAAACTCCTGCGAAAAAGGGCTCGCTAATGTCAAAGATGTTCCATGGTCTGGAAAGCGGTGAGGCCGAAATCTCCCCCTCAAACTTCCACCTTATTTCCTCCTCCAGGATTAAACAATATTTTGGTTTTCAATAAATTAACAGAATGAATGCCTGTGTTTCTGTGATGTATACGACACGAACAGAGAGCATCTTTGTCCAGCCTGTCTCCCCTGACAGTCAAGGCAGTGAAGTAGTCATCAGAGCAGAGAAACTTATCGGAGAAGAGGAGGGCCGCTCCAAAGCCGCTTCTCCCCGGGGGACGAACGCATTTTAAGAGCGCAGCTAGCTGCGAGAGCGCATTGTAAGAGCGCAGCTGGCTGCGGGAGCATGTCTCCTTTGAGTATTCCCTTCATAATAGTCTGTTCAAAGCCACCGCTCTATATCCTCAGAGGGCTTTCGTCCTCATGTTCGGGGCGCCGCGACTTCTCAGCCCGGCTTAACAGTGCCCAGGTTATCCGTCTGTAACCCTTCAAACGTGTAGGATCGAGAGTGTTCTTTTTAGGCATACAGTTATGCTCCTAACATCCTTACCATCTCTGGGTTCTGGAGTTTTTTGCTCCAACTTACGCTGGTAGCAGCCAAGTACGTATTTTGTCTGCAGTAGCGAGGCTTATTTTCTTTATGTGTTCTGTATTATTTATTTATGTGTGTGTGTGTGTGTGTGTGTGTGTGTCACAGATACAGTGTCGTTGTGGAGGGAGAGAGAGGGAACAGGCCTCACATCTACTGCCTGGAACAGCTTCTCCAAGAGGCGGTGAGTGTGCCATCCCTTTGCTCATTTTCTCGTTTTAACACTGTCTGGCTTGTTCAGCCATGGAGCCTGACCGAGCAGATTTGCCACAGGGCAAGCTCTCTCTCCTGCTCTCTTTGCACTGGTCCTTCTCATTGCTAATAGGCCCTGGGTGCACTTGAACATACTGCCTTTTGCACTTTGCACTGCTGTGTTGAGTGTAGCGTGTTTTTGCTTTGCTGTGTTTTTTTTTTTGTAAGTTGTTGATTTAGGCAGTCAGTGGTAGTCGGCCACTCTGTTAATGTGCCTCACTCTGCCAAAGGCAACTCTGCTTGCCCCAGTCTCTTATGGGCAGATTAAAGTAAAGAAGTCCCTTGAAAGCCAATCATTTATTTGTCAGAGAGGGCACAGACACCAATTTCTTCTATGTTTATTTGCACCCAGAAGATTAGCGAATAACAATAGCTTGTTGACTAAACGGATCTCCGCTGGTGGTGTCTTCTCTCCTGTGCTGCAGATTATCGACGTGAAGCCCCCATCTGTGCGCTACCTGCCCCAGGGGACCCGGATTGCAGCCTATTGGAGCCAGCAGTACCGTTGCCTGTACCCTGGCACCGTCGTCCGAGGTAAAGCCCATTTCCTCCCAGCTCTCAATGCTCCGCTTCACATTAAGTACCGTGTATGAGGATTGGTTCGCATTTGACCGAGTAAACCTCTCTTAATGCAAGCCAGCGGAATTAGGCCGTTAAACTTCAATGCGGACTTTCAGCGTTGAAGGAACATTTGTTTTCCTCCAGGCGGGCTTTTAATTTGCCATAATCTAAAGCTTTTAGCAGAGGCCTAGAAGTATTGCCAAGTAAAGTAGGAGCCTAGTGGCCAGGGATTGGGGAGGGCGATGTTGATGTGGTTAGCTTGATGCGGGACTCGTTCTTTATTATTATTTATTTTCCCTCCCTCCCTCCTTCCGACACAGGGGAGTTGGTTGGAGACCTGTCAAAAGCTTGCTTAGTGGGGGGAAGGCCACCGCTACTCTTGTCTTGCCAGTGCGGATAAAGAGTCCCTGTGTCTAAACTCCCGGGTCTTCACTCATCCATCCTGTTCACAAAAAAAAGCCATTACTTTCTTCCGCCGTCCGGCAGATTTACCTTCCTTCCCATGAAGGCGGTTTCTGTTTTGCATGAACGCACCTCGGCAGAGACGTGCATGCATGCGCTCGCCGTCGCTCGTACATCAATCCCTCTCCCATTATCTGCCTCCAGGGACTTCCGACATGGACGAAGCGGACAACCTGATAACGGTGGAGTTTGACGACGGAGACACGGGCCGAATTCCCCTGTCACACATCCGGCTGCTCCCCCCCGACTACAAGATCCAGTGTGAGTATTCCAGACGGCGTGCCGGCAAGGACAAACTTAATGACCCTACAAAGGATGGGAGGGCGAGGGGGGGGGGGACAAATATGAATGCTGAATGGCTAAAAATTAAACATTACTGAAGATTAATGGATGTAACCTTAAGTAAATGCGGTCTGTACTTCATGTACACATGCTTTTTGGGATGTACTTCCTGACGCTTAGGCAGGGATTCAGTGAAGGGAATTTTTCTACAGTGGAGTACAGTGCTAAGATTTGTGGCTTGCTATTTTAAACATGAATACTTGTTCCTCTTCGCCTGTGTTCATGAGTATTTGCTCTGATTTGGACTAATACCACAGATATTATGCCAGCATGTGTGGTTCATTTTTCCACAACCAAATATGATTTATTTTTATATAATCTTTTAGGTTTGACATTCATTCTGTTCACTTCAATACCCTGTTCTATTTTTAGTAGAGTTTTTTTTTAGATAACAGACATCAGATTGAGTTTTTTTCATTCAGTATTCTGTAGTCTGGATTTAGATTAGATGTCATGTAGTGCATATGTGTTTGTGTTGACTCTGAAATACCTGATGATTTCACTATTTCTTTGAACAGCATGTCTTTTTAACTGTAGGGAACAGTACTACTGCAAAGTGAGGTTTATGGTTACTAAGGTCACTGAGTGATTTTCTAGTAAGCAGTATTCCTACTGTCAGGTTGTGTCTTGTGTCTCTAATGTCTTTGCTCCCTCCTCCGGCACGGAGCCCACCCCTGCCTTGCCAGTATTCCTACTCTCAGGTTGTGTCTTGTGTCTCTAATGTCTCTGCTTCCTCCTCAGGCGCGGAGCCGTCCCCTGCCTTGCTCGTGGCGTGCACTAAGCGACGCGGAAGGAAGGCCAGCAAGGACGTTCCGGAGAGCAAAGAACCCGTGCCCAAGCCCTCCGAGGACTCTGTCGCCAAGAGCCGGGGCAGGGGGAGGAAGCCCAAGCCCAGGCCTGGTAATTCATGCTCCTTAAAAGCAACGCCTTATTTGAGTCTTACTGAAGCATTGCAACTGGAATTGATACTAGACTCATAAGATGTTCGGAGCTATTGACGACTAGTGAAAAACTAGCGAGCTGCACATACTGACGTTCTTGTAAAGTCGCTCTGGGCAGCTGAATGTGAACTGGTGGGGCGGTTTTATAGGTATTAAATCATTTTCCATTTGGTGGTTTGGGGAGTAAAATATGTACTGCTAGAAGCTTGGCTTTTAGAGCATTCCATTTAGGTCAGTTTTTCCCCCCCCTCTCTGTCATATTAAAAAAAAAAGGAAGAAAGAAAAAAAGCTCAACTGCTATCTGTGTTCCATTTCCAGATCCTGAAGTGGCTCCAAAGGAGCATGAAAAGCCTGCTGACGTATCGGCCCCTCCGCCGGCCAAGGAGAAAGCTCTGGTGGCCCAGAGAATCGGGCCCAGGCCGGGCAGGAAGAGCCTGCAAAGCAGGAGCAGGAGCAGCAGCAGTGCCGTTAGTGCGTCCGCCATCACGGGGCAGCCAGGCGAAAGCCAGAAGAAGCCAGCGGGAGTCAAGGCACCGGCCAAGGTGCGTCCGCCACACCCGCCGCAGTCTGTCTACACCACCCCCATATACGGGAAAGTCCTCTCCGTGGACCTCTACAACGATCCGTCCACTTCCTTGGCCGCCTTCATGTCCGGGAAAGAGGCTGGCGTTGTTGGCGGCGGCAGCAGCAGCAGCATTGGGAAGGTGAAGCCGGTGAAGCGTCTGAGGAAGAGCGAGGAGATGGTGGAGTTGGCGTTCGGCACCAAAGCCCAGAGGAAGCAGCCTCCGGCCGAGATCCTCATCAAGCTGGACCACGAAGGGGTGATGTCGCCCAAGACCAAGAAGACCAAGGCACTGATGATGATGGAGGGCCAGAATCTCTCCAAGAGGGAGAACAAGGCAGTGCTTGGGGTTGGCTTTACCTCTGTCACCCCCACAAGCAGCAGCAGCAGCAGCAACAACAACAACAACAATAACAAAACCAACACCAACTCCTCCACGTCCTCCACCTCCCCAGCCAACACCTCCAACACCACTATTGTTAACACCAGTGAGAAAAACAACAGCAAGCCCAAGACCAAACTTGAAGTGGAGGCCCCAAAGGTAGAAGGTGGGTCCACCTATGGTGTGCGTAAGGTGGGCTGTGGCAGCGAGGGTCTGGTTAAAGTGAAGGGCTCTGGAGAGGTGGCGAAAAAAGATGTGGAGGAGGAGTCTGTCAGCAGTAGCAGTAGCAGCAGCAGCAGCTCTGAGTCGGAGGTCGAGGACGAGCAGGCGCCAGCCGCGGTCAAAAAGGACAAGAAGTTGAAGGTTGCTGCAGCGAAGCAGGACACCAGCCCCAACAGCTCGCGGGCCTCAAGCCCCGTCTCCTCCAACTCTTCCAACACCTCCAACTCCTCCAGCTCCTCCAGCAGCAGCTCCTCCTCCTCGGCCGGCTCCCACTCGTCCTCCTCGTCCTCCACTTCATCCACCACCGACGATGAGGAGGAAGAGGAGGAGCTGTCGTGCAGCTCAGACGAGGAGGCGCCCGTCCTCTCTCAGGCATCCCCGACCACTCCCATGCAGGATGCCCCTCAGCAAGAGGAGGAGAAGCCACAGGAGGCAGCCGAGGAGGCCCAGGCCCAGCCTACAAAAGCCCGCAAACAGGAGCAAAGGCCCCATGCCCAGCCACAGCAACAACAACAACAACAATCGACGGAGAAACAGCCGAAATCCCAGAAGCTGAAGCAGCAGAGCAGTGGCCGGCCCAAAAGACGAGAGGGCACCCACCTGCCCACCACCAAGGAGCTGGCCAAGCGGCAGAGGCTGCCCTCGGTGGAGAACCGACCTAAGATCTCCGCCTTCCTGCCCGCCCGGCAGCTGTGGAAGTGGTTTGGGAAGCCTACTCAGGTGAGATGCTGTTTCAGACTCTTTTTTTTTTTTTACCCCACCATCGTCTGAATGATGTAGACATCTGCTTTGTCAGACACCTTTTAAAGAATGTATAAAATAAAAAAAAGTTGTCATAGGTGTGGAGACTCATAGTCGTCTTTGTCTCTGCAGAGGCGTGGAATGAAGGGGAAGGCAAAGAAGCTGTTCTACAAAGCGATCGTGCGCGGCAAGGAAATGATCCGCATCGGAGACTGCGCCGTGTTCCTCTCGGCCGGGCGGCCCAACCTCCCTTTCATCGGACACATTCAGAGCATGTGGGAGTCCTGGGGCAACAACATGGTGGTCCGCGTCAAATGGTTTTACCACCCAGAGGAGACCAACCCTGGCAAGAAACTTAACGACAAGAAGGTTAGCTTTTGATTCTTGTCTCTTTCCTTGTTGGAGGTTGTCACATCTTTTCTATGTGGATGTCACTGTGTGTGTGTGTGTGTGTGTGTGTGTGTGTGTGTGTGTGTGTGTGTGTGTGTGTGTGTGTGTGTGTGTGTGTGTGTGTGTGTGTGTGTGTGTGTGTGTGTGTGTGTGTGTGTGTGTGTGTGTGTGTGTGTGTGTGTGTGTGTGTGTGTGAGCGTGTGTGTGTGTGTGTGAGCGTGTGTGTGTGTGTGTGTGTGTGTGTGTGTGTGTGTGTGAGCGTGTGTTGATTGAAATTCAGTGTGAGGGTGCTCTGTACAGACTCTGACTTGAGTTATTCAGGGCATGTCCATGGAGCGTGCCGATTTCTCTGTCACTGTTTCCTTTAGCCTGTGCGGTGCTGTGCCTCTGTGGCTGCTGCTTGCTCAGGCCCTGTTAACTTCTCTTGACAGAACTGGGATCAGATGTCTGGAAGGAGTCTCCCCCCCGCCCTGCAGGTATCCAACCAGAGGAAAGACTTCATGGAGGTGAGAATTTTGCTCTTTGTGGTGTCTGTCTGTCTGTCTGTCTCGCACTTGCACAATAGCACATACTCGCTCTCACAAGCTTGCACTCTTAATCTCACACACACACATGTTGTTGTGTTTTTTTTCTCTCTCTCCCCCCCCCCCCCCCCCCTCACAGCGAGCCCTCTACCAGTCTTCTCACATCGACGAGAACGACGTGCAGACCATCTCCCACAAGTGTTTGGTGGTCAGCCTAGAGCAGTACGAGCAGATGATCAAGACCAAGAAGTACCAGGACAGCGAGGATCTCTACTACCTGGCCGGCACCTACGAGCCCACCACCGGCATGATCTTCAACACCGACGGCGTGCCAGTCATCTGCTGAAGCTCGTCAATCTCTCTCTCTCTCTCTCTCTCAGAGCTCAAACCCCTATGCAGCTTGCAGTGGGGATGGGTGGGATATGTACACAGATCTCTACAAGGGCTGATCCGGTGCTTTAACCAACGCATCACCCCCCAATCCCCCTGCCGTATCTGCGTCAAGGTTGGATAGGAGGAGTGTGTGAAAAGCATTGACAAGAAAAAAATGTGTTACCACACTGCCTTCTGAGGAGAGTTGAGTGAGAAGACGAAACATTATTTCACTGGATTTGACTGGTGGCTTTCGCCCAAATTGGATGCCTTCAGACTCTCAATTTTTTTTCAAATTGACTTCAATAACACTGCGTTTTTGGAGTCGGTGGCAGCTCATAATGTGTCTGTATTGAAGCCGGGCCCATGCAGGGGCTTGGCCGACTAATTGGGAGGATATTTTTAACCCTTGTATAATGGAGCACAATCCGTTTCTGTTCAGACTTGGCGTATGAAAGAAGGAAAACGAACAAACGAAAAGCCATGTAGTCTTTGGGAGAGTCTTTTCCGTATATATGTTTTCAGGAAGGAAAGAAGGGGAAGAACGTTTGCGGAAATAAAATATATCACTGACATCGAGGGAAGGGAAAGAGGAGCGCGTGGAGAACATCAACTTCAAGGTCAACTGTGTCTGCACAGCTGAGCCACCCCCTTGTCTCAAACCATCACCAGCACTACTACAATGGAGGTGACACTACTCCCATGGGACAGAGTCTCAAGGGCCACGGGTGGAGGGGTGTTTAGCCAGCCAGACATCCGGGTGCTCGGGGAACGGCCCATGGAGCACTTGATTGGAGATGACAAGTCTCGTCACGCTCGCCGCTCCAGTCAGCCCAAGGAAGACTGACGTGACATCTTCGCCCAGGCCGCCATGTTGTCCGTTGACCTCTCCGTGAATCCACAGCGGAAATTCCCAAGGAGGGAGGAGTGACTTAATGGGAGCGGACAGAGACACTGCTGGCCGCAGTCAGACCAGGCTCCCAGCTGCTGTGACTTGGAAGCGCGCTAATGCCTCGAACTGTCCAAAGAGATAGAAATGCCATTTCGGAAAGGAGGCAGAGTCTGGGAAAAAAAAGAAAGGAGGGCAGGGGGAAGAAAGAAGAATGCCTCTCTCCTCTCCCATCATGAGACCCACGCACAGGACATTGAGGTCGGACCGTCCGCTCAAGATCTGGCTGGTCCTCCTCACCACACTGTTTATTCACTGGAAAGTGTGAGTCAGTTTTCCAACGAGCGGCCCAAGAGATCTATCAGTACATTTACACAAGCGTTTCCTGGAGGCCGCAAGTCAGAAAGCTCTTCTTTTATGACTCAATGGCTGTTCTGGAGCTGGAGGGATCCCGGCAAAGCTTGTATAGATTTTGTCTGTAAATACTTGTGTACACACACTGCTATATATATATATATATGTACATATATATAGCAATGACACATTTTATTTTCATGTACCATAGATTTATGTGAAATTAATTTTTTTAAAGAGCTAAAAGATGAAAAAAAACTGTGAACAAAATTCTAAAATGAGAGAGAAAAAAAATCAGGACTTTAGGGTAAGATGTTACTGTATCTAAACTCAGCTGCCCACTACAGTACATGTATGACATGTTGTATTGCCAACGTGTAATTCTATGGCTACAATTACAACACAATGGGTTTGTGGAGTCACTGACAGTATTCAGTACCTACTCTGGTTGACAATACTGCAGTTTTACAACAGAAAGCACTTAAACTCTGCCCTTGGCCTTGTGTAAGACCGACTTCCCTTGACAATCCCCCAGTGCAGGTGGACTAGATGTGTGAGGGTATTGGATGTTGCAGCTGTTGCCCGTCATGGACACAGGTCAGGGAGACATTTTCACTTCGAGACACCAGAACAGACACCTACGTCATGCTCTCTTTACCGTGGCCTCCCGCCCCCGGCAGAAGGGTTGTACATATTTCTAATTTCCTCTTTTTCCATTTTGCTGGTCTCATTTTGTGTTTACCCTTTATATACCCGTCTTTGCTCCTTCGCAGGCAAACGAAAGAAAACAGCGACATGGTATTCATAAAAGAACTTTGCTATAATTGACATGGCTTTTATGGCATGAGCAATGAACAAAAGAGAAAAAAAAAATAATCAGTGGCATGATAGTGGCTGTGAGTGTTATTCTAAAAGCTTCTGGCATTTTCTTTTCACCTGTGCGCATCCAAGAGCACACTTCTGCCCATGTTCACCGCAGCTTCTCATCTTATTCTGGTCTGTGTGTTTGTGTGGTGTGCGCTTACTAGCCTTAACCTCGGTCCCCTTGTTGGCGACTGTGCAGTGTGTTTAAAAGTTATTGTTGAATGTTGCTCATTGTGAATAGTGCCCATCGATTTTAATATTGTATTCCAAAGAACTGGCCATCCATCACCACAGGCCCGTGAATGCTGTTAGGACCAGGCTATTTCTCTGCTGCTTACCTAGTCAAGACCAATCAAATGTATTTGATTTTTTTTGTGGGGAAGGGGGGGGGGCATTGTTTTGATGTCAAATACTTATTTTCAGCATGGAGAGCTCTTTATTTTCTTAACAGTGTGTTGATTGTTCTGGGTTATTTCGTAATTAATCAGTTGCATATTTGTGCCTAATGTTAAGATGGTGAACAAGAGGAGGTTGAATGTTTTTTGTTCTTCTTTTGATTGGACAATGATACTATACGTCCAGTTAAATTGGGCATGTTTCATGTAAATGTGCCTGGTAAAATAATGTTGTTTTTTTTGTCTCTGATTGAAATGTACTAAGCCCATAGTACTAAGGTTTCAGAAAATAATACGATTACTGCCATCTCTGAAAGATGATTTAGAGGACTTTACCTGTCCTACTCAGAGTTATAACTTAATTAAGAGGCTACATCTATCTTGTTTTTATATCTGTTTACTTTTGTGTGTAGATATCAGCCATAGGTCTAGCATGACTTTGTGTAGCCAAATTTCTCCAATGCCACTTGCTTTGCTACCTCCCTGTTAAATTGAGCATGTCATGCTTTCCATTGATCATGTCTGGTCTGCCTGTATCCCCCCACCCCCTTTACACTTTTTTGTTTTTGTAAGCATGGAGGCCACAAAGGTCTTCTCTTTCATCATCACTGAATGTTGTGCTTTGAATGTCAACCCTGTCCTTAAAATGGCTGCCATACATATCCAATCGAGTTTTCACGGTTTTCCCTTTTTGTCTTTTGTTTTTGTTTCGAGTTTACGGAGAGAAGGCAAAAAGGGAATTGACACTAGCTTACATGCGGTCCATGAAGTGGAGCATGTGTCGTCCTCAATATTTCTGAACTTTATATTGTAGAAATAGGTTGACACTATTATGTATGTAGGGTCTGTAGGTATATATGAGTTATTAAGTCTGAAATATCTTCTCCACTTTTTTCATGTGTGGTTGCCCTGTCTCTCTTAAAGAGATGATTTCTTGTTGATATTCAATAGGTTTGAACATGATTCTTAACATGTTAATCGTTATATGTTGTTTTGATATAGAATAATATAGCATACACATTCTCTCTGTACAACTGGGTTGGTACATTTTTAAGCTCTGTGAAATGGACCCAAAGCCGACTTGAATGGTGCCAAATAACCCATAAATTCAGAATCTAATGCCACGGCAATCAAATTTCCATCATCCAACACTATTTACACTTTGTGTCCAGGTTGGGTTTTCAAATGGTATTTCTGTATATCGAACAGTTTAATGTATGCCCCTCTGGAGGAAGAAAAAAAAAAGACGAAGATTTGCTCAGTCGAGTTGAGATAAAAAAAAGCACTTTTTGACACATTTTTGTATGCACATGTTTAAGCTAAAGCAATGATGACGCCTCCTGGAACAGAGTCAGAGCAGAACAATCAAAGCAATCACAAGTATTTATCTTGCCCATGCCGCCCTTCACAACACAATCACTTTAGTGATGAACACTGGGCCTCTCATTTCCCCTGGACCCTCATCCCCGCCCAATTAAACCTTTACCATGGGTGTGAAACAGTGACCTCTGCTGGTCATTAGCCTTGTCACATAATGGCCCCCAAGCCTTAGATTGACTGACCATTACTGGCAACACTGAATCCCCCGAAACAAAAATACACATATTGTATAAATGAGATCTAGCAGGTGGACTATATACACTCTGTCACAAACATGATACCTTTCACATGTTGGTTATGTGTCTGCGTCTCAGTGTATCTATAGTAGGCGAATGCACAGAAGGCAGTCCATGGGTTTTATGAGACACATTCACCGTTATTGCTTGCGGAGAGCCTGTATTTGTCACTCTCTGAATGGTTTTTTTATTTCTATTGGGTTTCCAGTCCGTTCTGTTCCTGTTCCTTACCTTACCTTTTCTTTTTTTTTTCATTGAGGTCCTGTTAGTTGTTTTTTGCTAGTCATATTCCCCCCTCTCAGAACAACCGTCCTACATGCTTTATGTGCAATACTGCTGAAATTGGTTTCTGTGAGGTAGCTGCTAGTGATGGATAGAAACTGTTAATGTGTGTGGGAGAGGAGAAAAAGAGCGAGTGTGAGAGGATGCAGTCTGGAGGCTGGTCCTTCACTGGTCTTTGCTAGTCCCTCTGCATCAGTTAGGTCCTGTTACAAATTTAAAATAAAAGCTTATTTTGACATTTTAAAAAGCATCAAGGTTTTGTAAATGATCCTTTATGTGAGAGGGGGAGACAACTATGAATATACTTTGTACACACATTTAATCTTGTAAAAAAAAAAAGAGAATACATTTTTTTAAATCTGAAAACATACAAAAACTATGGGTGTTTGTTTACCTGTGTGTAGTTCACATAATTGTTTTTTAACAACAGCATCCAGTTTTATCTGTGTTTTCTTTCAGATTCTTTTCAATATTTTCTAGTTCAACAATAAACAGATAAAACACTATAACTGTGTGGTGGTTTCACATTTCTCTTTTTACTGTTACTATGAAATTTCCTTTCACTTACCGAGTTCACCCAATCACGGTTTCATCTGCGGTAGGCTATTCTCCTTACACAGAAAATAATTGTATGTCATCGGTTTGTACACCTAAACCTTAAATCATTACACATTGACTAGGGGAAAAGAAGCCTAACTAAATGTTCACATATTGTTTTACCTGAGTATTGGAGGATTCGTGTCTTCTTTCAACAAGGCAGTCGCACGCACACTAGGCCTACCATACACACAGGGCGGGCTGTCAGTTTTGTTTTGATTAGTAGACTAGCATATTGAAGGCTGAAGTGAACTGAAAGCGGAATTGGCGGGAAGCGAAATGTAAGTACATAAATGTTAAATGAAATTACGTTAAAATACACAAAAGGAAAGCAATGTAGCCAGGGCGTATACGGAAAATGGCGCCTAGACGAGCACTGGAATTGCGCCCCTGTCCGAGCATCTGACCCCCATCTTTTAGATGACTACCATCATAATTTAAAAAAAAGACAGGACCCAAATATCGCCATCAAGCGTTAATGAGCGCTGGCAGGCACGGGACGTACAGAGCTCATACTCCCTACCAGAGGTACTTCGGGTTATTGCATTCTGTAAGCAGCACGCGGATGGCAATATGTAAAACATGCGGGATGGTGAAGCAACAACGTAAAACTTTGTTCGACACTAAATGATGCACAAAGACCGGTACACTAAGTATAATTACACGTGTAGTAATCCATGGTTTAAAATAGCAGGAGCTAGTGTGATATGGGTATATCTAGACTAACTATCAACATAAAAATAATGAGCTCTTGACACACGTAACGTGATCTTTGCCCGTTGCTATCTTTGCAAACGTGCTGTATAAGCAATCTACCATCTTCATCTACCTTTTATAATTGTACTTATATAGTTAGCTTGCCTAGCTTCCTTAACAAGCTTTAAAAAAGAAAACAAAACTGCAGTGAGGTGAAATACATTGTTGCTAGCTATCCTCTCAGATTCTCTATCCTACCCTAGTTTTTTTTTTTTTACTAAACTGCAACCAAACAAGATTATTGTGAAAGCAATGGCAGAGGTGAGAAATCTTTTAAATAATGTATTGGTCACCAGCAGCAAACCTGTTTTGGGCGAGCAGAACTTCTCCAGCAAAGTGTACTTGCCGAATAGAAATGGAACAAGAAGTCTCTGTCGACCAGTGATGAACTGACTGGCACTGGCTACAAGACTGATTTATCATGTGCTGACTTAGAAGTTAACTGTAGATATAAACGCCTTTCCTACCTTTCTTTTAAGACACAGTGGCTTATTTTTGTGATCTACAATAACCTTCCATTGCTGAGTTTTTGGGGGACATAGGAAGCACAGGTTTGCAATACAACTCATGCATTTACATTTAGTCATTTAGCAGACACAATCAGTCTACGAGCAATGGAGACCTAGTGTAACAATAAATATTATTTTACATAAGAAATAGAAAAAAAAGTGCAGGAATGTAACTACTGTAAGTGCAAGTTAAGTACTAGTAGAAGTGCAAGTTAGGAGGGGAGGGGCTCTCTGAAGAGTTGGGTCTTCAAGAGCTTCTTAAATGTAGAGAGGGATGCCTCTGTTCTGGTAGTGCTCAACATAAAGCTATTACCAGTGCTATGTCCGATCTGGTCACTGGTCTTTGGTCATTGGTGTCATTAGATGCCTGTGTCCGGTTCTCCCAAGGAGTGCGTGTTCAGCCATGGTGGCATCACACTCATCATACTATGTCCTCATCGTGCACAAATGTCTGACACATTTGTTCAATTAGATGTTTTGCAAATGTAATGCTTCATCTTGAGCTTGCGGTATGCTTACATTAAAAATCCATACTGTAAAAGCAAATCACTCACTCATTCACTCACTGACCCACAATTTATTTGCAACTCTTTTAAGATACAGTGTGAAGTCAGTTTTCAGTAATACTCAGTGTTTAGAGGTTAAAGCCAGTATTCACTTGTTTTGGCTGCGAGAAAATAAAGAAAACTTTGTCTTTGAGCTACTTTTTGTTAGCTCTTTACTTTGACATTTTAGAAAGCATTCATTATTTGAGTTAATTCAGTACACCAATTGTTACTCTGCAGGCAAAAATGCAAGAGCACAAAATTAGTCGAAGAGTGCACAATGACTTGTTTAGGACTTGAAACATAAGTTTAAGCACTTGAATTTTGGACTTTGGTAATCCTTGACTTGACTTGCTGAGGACTCTGTCTTGACTTGGTACTTGACTCAGGACTTCATTGTTAGGACTTGAGACTTCTTACTTGCCAAACAATGGTTTTGTCCCACCTCTGCTCCCTATAACAGAGCATCATTGGCAGGGGCGTTGCTAGAAGTTGAAAACATTCAGGGCTTATTCCAGACCTGTCGGGGGGTCCAGAGACATCTTCCACTGTGAATATTTTTTTACAATATTTGTTTTACGGCTAAATGCTCCATTTTCACGCAGGTTGAAACAGAAACGGTAAGCCAGCGCATGGCATGCAGGGCCTGTCGTCTGTCTGACTCACATGAACATCCATGATATCCACCCATCCACGATACCACACTGCTTATTTACATGAAAACACTTTTATGCTGCATGTACATCGCCAATAGGTTACCCATAGAAAATATTTTAGGTTTTTATAGACAGAAATTGCATCTCATGTGAACATCATGCCGTTTGAATATCAGAAAACATCAGCCTTTGTTTGGTAAACCAAGGTTTAGATAAGCCTATAAATAGTGCTGTCTGGAGATTGAGTTTAAACGCTAGTTATGAATGTAACTGTGGTTCTATGAATGCCGAATGACCGCTAGACGGGGGGCATACCCCTATGAATATTATCCCTTACGCATAGTATGGATCGAGTCTTTATACAAACAAAGTCATGTAGAACGTACCTCATGCTATAAATAGCATTGTTGCGCATCATACGTCCTCTGAAAACTTTGCGCGGTACAACCTGTATAAGGAATGAGGATGAGGAACTCTGGCGGTCATTCGGCATTCATAGAGCCACAGTCACATTCGTAACTAGCACTCTATTTCATGCCTCCTGATCTCCAGAGGCATAGCCTATGAATGACTTATAGCAGCACAGTCAGGAGGACAAACGCGCCTCACAGGGCCCTGTTGCCCAGGGCGACTAAGCGCCACACTAGGATTGACCGTAGCGGGGGAGGCAATAATTCTTTTGACCCTCTCCACTGGCAAACACCATGTTCCCTAATGCTACGGAATGGGAATAAACCATACAGAAAGAAATCCACAGAAAATGTGTCTGTGGCAAAAGCAGATACACTATTGGCATAGAAAAAAACATTTCAGATCGATACCATTCAAACTGTTGTGACAGAATCTAATTCCCCAGCAGTAGTGCACTAACTAAAGTTCTGGTTCCGTAGCTATAGCCGATGCCTTACTGAAAATGAGCTGCTTCCCCTTGTGCATGGCACACTCTATGGTGGCACAGCTTTCTTGAGTGTGTGTGCCATTAATGAGAATCCTGCGGTGCTCTCGGCACAATCTGGTGAGACTGACTAGTAGTTCATGAGAACACACTGCTTTGTGAGTCATGGAAAGAGGGAAGAGACGTTTCTGTCAGGTGATGGATGACCCGTGACGCACAAAAAGTACTGCGTGTACCCTTGCTGAACAGGTAAACTCTACAAGCCTGTAGGGATTGGTGTTATTACAACTGATGAGTTTTTTTATGGCACCTGTCATTGGCCTGTAACTACCCTCTCAGAGCACATTAAAGTGAGTTAGGAGGAATGCTCACAGTGGTAGTGTAACAGTTATGAGTGTGGTGGTGCGATTCACCCAAGTGTTTTAAGACAGCAGAGAGAGGCAGCACCAAAATGGAGAAGATAAACATAAACTTGCTTTTGGCAGTGATGTGCAACAAGCAGTAGGCCAAGAAAATGTCTTCGAACACATCCACTATTACTCCAGAAAGTTTATGGCGTCGCAAAAACAATACGGCGAAGAACATTCTGTTACTGATGTTGGACCATTTCTCCAAAGGCTATCTATCTAAGATAAATAAACTGTGGCAAACCACTTGAATCGTATTGTTTTAGGCATCAGACTAATGAAAATTACTTTTTGTCTTTTAAAGCGCATTGAGATTACAATAATAGACAAGCCAGGACAATTTGTTTCATAGAGTTTCTAATTCTGTGGTTTGTTCTATGCTCTGTATGAGCTGTAGCTAAACAATCCTTCAGATGGATGTAGATACACACATCGTATTTTTGCCTGTAAGTTGCCAAGCAACCAGGGGTGGAGGTTAAGAAGGACGTTCTTGCAGATATGAATCATGGGGAATGATAGGCCAGACTTATGTTGAATTATGTGAATATGAATAGTTGCAGGGATAATATTTGTATCTCTTTAAGAATTTTTAAAAGAAAACAAAGTGATTCATACTGAACTGTATGCAATTATCTTCTAGACTTCCAGCAGGGCCTATCTTGGCCACAGTAGTAGTAGGCTACTCAGTCCTTGATCAGAACGTTACACAATTAGTCTCCGTTCCCTTAGTGGATTTTGTGTACCTCATATAAATTATATATAAATGATTATAAAATGCTGGGACTTGAGTTGATTCTTCATGTATGTGTGAATGAGGTGTCTGTTAAGGATGAGGAGAAATTCACTCTGCCATTTAGCTGACCACAGGAATGATGTTTGCCTTGTTGACCCTCCTCCCCTCCTTCCCCTTAAATTACGCCTTGAAGTGAAAATCAATCACCACCTTGCCAGATGATGGCAAAACAAGTTTGTTTTGTCAATGTACACAGTTTAATACACCCCACCAGACCTACCCTCATAGGGAGCGAGAGAAGTGTTTACTAAATGACCATGAGGAGACAGTAGGCCTGTGTGTTACTAGCGGGACAGAACAGTCCCTGTCAAAAATTGCGCAACTATGAAATGTCAAAGAACAGTTCTGTAATCTGATTTAAAACTAGAGGCCATTTGACTGCAGACTCGATGCAGTCGTTCTCAAACAGACTTCTCTCCCTCCACAGCCAGCTGAATCCAATGCGTACAAAGCCACCAAAGATGAGATTTGATATCGCCTCTCTTTGATTTCTCTTTTGATGGAATACCATTTGCATAAATTAATCTAATGGTAGCCTCCCTTAATTTTACCACTGACATAATGTATCATGCATATTCAGCTCAACTTCATCCGTTCTCATAAATTCCGTTTAATATAAATGGGCACTAAGGAACATTTGAGATGAAGTCATAAGATAACAGTGCCTCTGACATGGATTCAGATCCCACAGCTGTTTCACTGTGAGGTGTTCAGGGATGGATTGGGTGTCTATTTTTGAGGATCCATTTGTGCACAGCTACACCCACAGTCCCTCAAAGGCTGCTTTTGTTTTTAATGAACTAAAACACGCGTTGAGAATATTTCATTTTAGAGGGGGGGGGGGGGGGTGTTGGCGTCTCCTTGGCAAAGATTGTGCAGCACATTTTGAAGACGTGCTGCAATCCATTTTGCACCACAGATATGTTTGGCTTTGGTGTGCTTTGATGTCATTCTATGACTCAGAGGAGTTCAAAGGCACCGACACTTCTGGGCACAAAGAGCTTTTCATGTCGCTGCCAATCATTACATTTACATTTTACATTTAGTCATTTAGCAGACGCTTTTGTCCAAAGCGACGTACAAGGGAGAGAACAGTCAAGCTAAGAGCAATAAAAAAGCATGGTGTAACAATAAATACTACTTTACATGAGAATTAGAAAAACAACAACCTAGAAAAGAGGAAAAAGAAGTGCAGGAATGTAACTGCTGAAGTGCAAGTTAAGCGCTAGTCAGGTGCCAGTTAGGAGGGGAGGTGCTCTCTGAAGAGTTGGGTCTTCAAAAGCTTCTTGAAGGTAGAGAGGGACGCCCCTGCTCTGGTAGTACTAGGCAGTTCGTTCCACCAACGTGGAACTATAAATGAAAATAGTCTGGATTGCCGTGCTTGCACGGACGGCAGTGCCAAACGACGCTCACTAGACGAGCGCAGCGTCCTGGGTGTAACATTTGCCCTTACAAGAGCATTTAGGTAGGTGGGAGCAGAACCAGTAAGCACTCTGTAGGCAAGCATAAGTGACTTGAACTTAATGCGAGCAGCTACTGGCAGCCAGTGGAGCTCGATGAGTAGCGGGGTGACGTGTGCCCTTTTCGGTTGGTTGAACACCAGACGCGCCGCCGCGTTCTGGATCATCTGTAGTGGTTTCACCACGCAAGCCGGCAGGCCCGTTAGGAGGGCGTTGCAGTAGTCAAGGCGGGAGCTCACCAAGGTTTGCACCAGCAGCTGGGTGGCATACTGGGTTAGGTACGGCCTGATTTTGCGGATGTTGTATAGCGCAAAGCGGCACGACCTGGAGACAGAGGCGATGTGGGCCGTGAAGGTCAGTTGGTCATCAATAATGACCCCGAGGTTTCTTGCTGTTTTGGATGGAGCAAGAGATAAAGAGTCAGTATTGATCTTGATGTTGTGGTGGATGACCTGTTTGGCTGGGAAGACCATCAGTTCCGTTTTGGCCAGGTTCAGCTGAAGGTGGTGATTTTTCATCCATGTGGATATATCAGCGAGACAGTCCGAAATCCGCGTCGAGACCGTGGTGTCCTCAGGAGGGAAAGACAGAAACAGTTGAGTATCATCGGCATAACAGTGGTAGGAAAAACCATGCGAGCGGATGATAGGGCCCAACGAGGTGGTGTAAATGGCAAAGAGAAGTGGTCCCATCACCGAGCCTTGGGGCACCCCAGTGGTGAGGCGGTGAGGTACAGACAGCTGACCTTGCCATGACACGTTAAACGAGCGCCCAGTGAGGTAGGATTCAAACCAGGAGTGCGCATTGCCAGAAATGCCCATACTTGACAGTATGGACAGAAGGATGCGGTGGTTGACTGTATCAAACGCAGCTGATAAGTCAAGCAGGACGAGAGCCGAGGATTGAGCTGCTGCTCTAGCTGTTTTTAAGGCCTCCATTACAGACAACAGGGCTGTTTCGGTGGAGTGACCGCTTTTGAAGCCAGACTGGTTCGGATCGAGGAGATTGTTCTTTGACAGGAACTCGGTGACCTGTTTGGAAGCTGCCCTCTCAATGGTTTTAGATAGGAGCGTGAGAAGTGAGACCGGTCGATAGTTTTCCACCTGAGTGGGATCGAGAGACGGCTTCTTGAGCAGCGGCGTTACCCGAGCCACTTTGAAAAGAGAAGGAAATGTTCCAGAATTAAATGAAGCATTAATCACCTGTGTTATTGCCGGTAAGACGGCAGGCGATATGGCTTGAAGGATGTTGGATGGGATGGGGTCCAGCGGGCATGTAGTTGGACGGCTACCTGTTAGGATTTTGGAGACCTCACTCTCGCTGAGAGGGATGAAAGAAGGAAAAGATGAGCTATTGACGGTTGCGCCCTTAGGGGAGGGGGACAGTTGGTCGAACTGTTGCCCGATGGCTGCCACTTTCTCTGTGAAAAAGGAAGCAAAGTTATCAGCAGTGAGGTTAGTAGCTGGGGGGGGAGGAGGAGGGTAGAGCAGAGTTTTGAAGGTGGAGAATAGTTTCCGAGCGTCAGTTGCACCGTTGATTTTGTCATTGAAAAAAGTCTTCTTAGCAGCAGTGATGCTGGATGAGAAGGAGGCCAGCAGTGTCTGGTAGCTTGCAAGATCGTCCAGCGCGGCAGATTTGTGCCACTTTCTCTCAGCCGCTCTGAGATTGGAGCGCTGCGTTCGGAGGGTATCACTCAGCCACGAATGAGACTGGGTAGATCGAGCAGGTCTGGTGGAAAGTGGACACAAGCTGTCCAAGCATGAGCTCAGAGTGGAGCAGAGAGCTTCGGTGGCATCATTGACACCTAGTGAGGAGAAAGTGGATAAAGGTGGAAGAGCAGAAGAAACCAGAGAGGAAAAGTGGGTGGGAGAGAGGTTGCGGAGGTTGCGCCGGAACGAGACCATCGGAGGGGGGACAGAGGGTTGCTCAATGAGCCGAACAGAGGCTCAATGAGCCGAACAGTGCCACTGTACGAGGAGCTGCCTTTTTGAACACCCCATTCTCTCATGCGGGAGCCCACAGACACCTCTAAACATGCTCTGCCCTGGAGAAACACCTACTTCAATTGCCCGGTTACAGCTCCCTTTAAGCAATTCGCTTTGTGTTTGAGCATGCACACAAAAATATAGGCTAATCCTTTGGGAAATGCCTTTGAATTTTTCATGCTCATGTTTTGGCTGGGAAAACATCCCAATAAAAAAAAGCAATATTCATGGTCTCCGTGCAATTTGGAAATGATTCTGAATGCGTCATCTCTTAAATGATCATGGAATAACATTTGAATACATGCAAGAGGAGGTGGGAGCTGGGAGCTGGGAGACAGAAGCCTCTCTGGCTGGATAATGTGCCCCTGGTAATCAAAGGCACCCACTGAGTGGCAAAACGACATCAGCCAACAAGATGTGTTTGCTCAGGGGAAGCACATATTTATACACGGTGCAGCTACTCACATTAGATGGTGTGTGTGTCTGTTTGTGTGTGTGTGTGTGGAAGGAAATGTTTCAGGGGATGTTTTTGAGAGTAATGCCGTTGCTCTAAAAGGGAGTGGCATAATACTATTGATGTTCGTGAAAGCAATTAATCCCTCCGGTAAACACTCTCTTGCAGCCATGTTCAGATGACTTTGTTCGCTCCCCCTTGCTCGCCTGTGCTATCTTAGCGTAGCGGGTTGCATCATTATGCTAATAGAACAGAAATAGATGGGAAGCCATGTAATATTCATGGCTGTCCATCGTGACAAATGATGCGGGAGCTGTACAGGTGGAAACGCACGTCAATGAACCGGAGCTCAGAACAATTAAATCCTGTGGCCATATAGGGTCTAGAGAAAAGGGGGTGAAATTCCTCTACTGCCCATTCAATACTGGGCTTTTTCCTCTTTGATCGTTTGACTCTAATGGATCTTATTCTTTCTCTCACTCACTTTCATTTTCTCTGGGTCTCATTCAGCCCAGGGCCTTTTTAGACATTCACATTGTCCTGGGTTTTAGACGTGCTCATCCTCTCCTTGGATATCAACATGGCTGCTTTAGCTATCCAGATTTCCCAGAAGGACACGAGTATCCGAGTCAAAGGTATTGCACCAGCGTTACGACTCCCCTGGACAGATCATCTTGCAGATGGATGGGGCACGTCTTTTTTCATGTTATGCTTTCCACAGTATAGCTGTATTTTATGTCACACCCACAACAGGAGTCCATTTTGTTGCCCTAGTTTACTATGACACCCTTCCCGTTTCGAAATGGCCTGTCTGGGCTGGTGTACATTGTGTAGTGTCCTTCTATTGTGCATACTTTGCTGATTTTTATGGGCTATGAAAATGATTGCTGATCAAAACAAGCATTCTCTGGCAGGCATACATCTCATCAAAGCGAGATTGAAAATGGTCTAACGCTGAAATGATAGCCTCCACGGTGGGAAAGGGCTAGTTTTCACTATTATTTGACCCTGTGGGCTCCTCCACGACATGAGATGTACTGCTTAAGCGAATCGCAGAGAGATGGAGAGAGGCTTTTCCACACTCCCTCCTTCCCTCTCTCCCTCCCGGGGTCCTCCCCCCTCCTCCCTCTCCTTTTTCTCAGCCCACTGTGGTCCGTAACCTTCCTTCCTTTATTACTTTTCCTGCTGACGGCATAAGGGCAGCCAGGCTGCACTGTGCCGCCGTGGGTCCTCGGTCACGACTCGGAGAAGCCCAGGGCCTAGGCTTTGTCACAGCCCATATTCCTTGGCCTGTCAGGAACCCTAGGATTTATGGTTAGGGCCTCGGCGCTGGCCACAGCAGGCACAAGATGGTGGCCTGTGTTGTGACCGACCACATCTCCACCACTCTCTCATCACATGCAGCGCTGAGCCCTGGAGAGCCTGAGGGGGAGGCACCGATTTACATGCCAACCCTGAGGGCATTGCAACCACCCTGTCATTAAGGCAATCTGAGGGTGTGAAACCGCACTGAGAGAAGGAGTTAAAAGGAGAGAGAGAGCGATAAAGAGCGAGAGAGAGAGAGTCAGCGAGAGTATATAAGAAAGACTGTGAATATATAATCATGTTCAGTTGACCTTTTTCTCTTACAGGAGACCCTTTTACCCTGTTGTTCCAATATCTAGCGTCCTCGGCTACATTCGCAGCCCTGCACTCTCCCCCTCACTGCTGTCTCAGGGAAGCATCCAAGAGAACTCGCTGTGAGAGAAACCAGACACAACCAGTGCATCCCGAACGCTGCACTATGTCATCTGAAGTGAAATGGCAGTCAGAATGAAAAAATGCTGTGACATCGCTTGAAAGCCATAAACGTCCCCTTCTATGGGCTGTTTAGGCAGTTAAGAAATTGTGTGACAATCCTATGATGAAATGAATATGGCTTTTACTGTCAGAATTGCCAAAAAGGGGGCCTCGGTTTGAGGGGAGTCAGCCACGGTGGCTTTCAGTCGACACGGAATCAGTATATTTTACTGTCAATAATTGACCTTATCACTGGACTTCATAATGAAATCTGCAGTCAAGCGGCACCAATGTGTTCTTCTCTCCCTCCTTCACACCTGACCTAGGAATTCATATTTGCTTTGCGTTCGCCTCTGCCATCGATATGCACATAATTTGCTCACGATGATAGCCTGCCTGTGAACTCACCTCATTCATTTCTCAGTGACACATAAGGACATCTGTTCCATGGTGATTTGAACAGGGTTATATGTGACCTCAGGGCCAAGTGCTGTGCATAAGACGACAGTGGTCTTATGTGAAGTGATAACTACACCTTGCACTATCCTCTCCCATCCTTCTGCTGTTTTAGCTGCATATAATCTTATGAATGTCATGGACTGCACACTAAACTAATTTCCCAGCATTAATATGTGTTGGGCATCTGGACAAGGCTTTGTGTTGAATCATAATGGCGATATGACAGAAGGAAGGCAGTGTGCCAGGGGTGACGTATGGCGAAGAAAATATGAAGTGAAAAGCCAGAGGTATCGCTCAGCACTTTTCTTCCAGGGGTGTCTGTGTGTTTGTGTTCTGTGTGTGTGTGTGTGTGTGTGTGTGTGTGTGTGTGTGTGTGTGTGTGTATGTGTGTGTGTGTGTGTGTGTGTGTGTGTGTGTGTGTATGTGCAGGCGAACCCTAGAGTGGTGAGAGGCAGCGCTTGGGGAAGAGAGGCAGGTGATTGCAGCGGTTTGATCAAGCCCCATTATGTTCTCCAAAACGAGCACCTTAAACCCCCACAGAGCGCTCAGGCCTGGAGATTGGCAACGCGTTTAGGTTGGAGAGGGAGAAAATGGAACTATCACACAAGAGGAGAAAGAGGAGGAGGATGAGAGATGGAGGCAGTTGAGGAGTGGAGGACCCCCACCCTCTCGCTTTCTTTTGTTTTCTCTCTCTCTCTCTCTTTCTCTTCCTCGTTTTCTCTCACCCTGCCTTGACGGGGGGGGGGGGGGGATAACAAATTACCAATGATCTGTGTGAAAATTAGCAACTGGGTCGTCTCCTCATTGCAGTGGCCATGGAGAGGTGACAGACAGAGGTGTTAATACAGGCCCTCGCCCTCCTGTGTGCGGGTGCTGGAGCCAGCTGGGGCCGACCAGCAGGTGATGGCCAATCTCACTAGGGGAGGTGTGGGTGAAGGGAGGTGTGGGTGAAGGGGGGGGACCAACGGAGGGTGATGGCCAATCTCACTAGGGGAGGTGTGGGTGAAGGGAGGTGTGGGTGAAGGGAGGGGACCAGCGGAGGGTGTTTCTCTGGAAGTGGGTCGTTTAGGTTGTAATAATAAATAAATAAATAACAAATGTGTTCCGGACTCAAACAGGGACCCAGGTTGGTGGGGCTCGTACTGACTTTATGTTGGTGTGTCCTTGAACAGGATACTGAGGTACAAACTGCTCCCAAGAACTGGCCGTCTGTTAGTGTGTTTACATGATGGTATAATTCGAATCTTTGCTTAGTCGGACTATGCTTTCTTTCGAGGGTAGGTGCTATTATCCCAATGTACATGGCAGTGAATAAATCGAATCATTGGCCGAAAGCATGTCATATCCGATACGATAGGTGGCGCTGTTTTTATTACAACTAGTGGTGATACAGCCCTTTCCGCTTGACCTCTTCACCACTACCAATAACAACAACAGTTGATTGAGCATGAATCGCGTCTGTTCATCGGTCCAGAAATGCGTGTTGCCTCTTGGGTTGTTTGTTTGTTTGTTTGTTTGTTTCTGCCAGGCCGATGTGTTTATAAGTTACATTATTCAAAGGTGAAAGATAAAAGGCGAGAGAAACGCATGCACATTCACACACACACACGCGCGCAAATAATGGGTTACGGCCAAAACGCATTGCCCTTCTGCCAGTTGCATCAAATTGTTTAAGTACTTCTTCGCTGTCGATTTCCAAATCTGTGTGAATATTCATAAGAGCAAGTCCAGTCAGTCTTTTGTCAGTCATCGTACTTCGTAAGATATGTCTTAAGACGCCCCATTGTACTGAATGACCGCTCAGCAGACGCTGTGGAAACGGGCAAATGTGCC
The DNA here is from genome assembly GCF_900700415.2 of Clupea harengus. NCBI lineage: Eukaryota > Metazoa > Chordata > Actinopteri > Clupeiformes > Clupeidae > Clupea > Clupea harengus. The sequence continues at coordinate 7,963,423 of NC_045152.1, read as the reverse complement.
GAACTTTCCAGGGCTTGATAAAGCTCACTGCATTTGGGCTGTAGGTCATTTAGCTGTTTCCAGCTCTATATCTGCATCGTCAATGCTGGGCATTAGTTGTCCGTACTCCGATTTTATAGTTTCCCCATCGTAATAAATATGCATTCATGATATTTTTCTATGACCGAGTTTGACAGGTATTGGTCAGGTAATAGTCGAGTGACAGCTGATTTCACAAGCATTAACTTTAAACCAGAATATTATAACGTGTCGGCATAGTCGCCCCGTAATGCCGTGCAGCGGGCGCATACTGTTATACTTTATGTTATGCATGACGTTCCCTAGGCTATATGTTCCTTACCGTTCTAATTACATGTCGTTGTTCTGTGTTGGGACAGAGCTTATACAGGTGGGTGACGGTAGCACAGTCTGTTCGTGGGCATAAAGCCCGTGCCATTGTGACAGTGTGTTGTGTTTAATAAAAAGCCATAACAAATATACCACGCTTCCGTGATTTGTTACAATATAATGGTCTTGCTTCTATAATGTATAAACACGTAGGTTACAGGGTGGGTGTGGCAGAGAGAGAGAGGGAGAGCGATGATGCACACGGATATATCAGATTTAGCGACCGGAGCAAAGTTATGTTGCTGTAACGTTGAACTCTTTGCAATCAATAAATACAGTACTTAATAGGCTAATTGATACAATATCTCCTCGTTTGAGTGTGGTTGTTTGAGTGCAATGGGAGTGTATGATCGTTATTGTCTATAAAGCAGTGTTTCTCAAACTTTTTCAGACCAAGGACCACTTAGCCAATAAAAATTCGCGGACCATTTAACTAAATATCCCCGGAACAACATGCCTCCTACCCAAGACCTGGCGCCAGACAATTGTTAGCGCACACATGATTTTCGCGGGCTCTCCTTTTGTACGTACCAGTAGGCTAGTTATAGATATGACAATGCGCAAGGCAAAGCATCTGGAACCCTGCTCCATGTCGCAATAATGTCGTAGAAATGTCGCAATAATTTACTTGTGGCCGTCGCGGACCACACTTCATCATATTTGATAGAATGAAGAACAAATTAGTTGTGAATACTATCACCGAGTTTGAAAGGTATTTGGTCAGGTAACAGCCCTTTAACAGCTGATTTGCTTTCTGATTTGACAGTACTGCTGTGTGTTTTAAGCAAATAAAATGTGGACTGTTTACAAGCGGGCACCTGCTATCGTTGATTATACAGTAAATACGTTGTGAAATGAAACAAAAACACATCACAGTTAAAGATGTATTAGTATTGATTGATTCACATCGATATGAATGGATGACATGACTAACAAGTGGTGGGAAATTAATATGAAAGTATTTGTTCGGTGAATTAGCGCGCTCTGTCCAAACAGTCGCAGTCAACGTTTTTGTCAACACTGGCACCACATAAGTATCGTAATTTGAACGTCCTTATACGTTTTTAAGGAGGGGTTGTAAAGGTACTCATATCTTCGGACCTCTTCTGTTATGTTTGTTCATAGTCAACAAGAATAAGCTTGTGAGACAGTCTGCAGGATATTCATAAATAAACGTGTCATTAGTATGAACAGCTGAGACAACGTATCGTCTCTTTCGTCTTCCGGGTCACGACCTGGCAGGGAGGGAGGGAGGATGGCGGCGGGATCTCAAGCATGCGCAAAGACGCAAAGTCCAGTTCCTTATCCAATTCACCGTTACATGCCGCAATAGTCGAACTATCAACTGGATCGGATCGAGTTATCCAGGGGTGTTAGTCCGACTATGTGCGGTCCGACTACGATCCGACTAAGGTGCTTACATGAAACGGATAATGCGATTTCAGTCCGACTAAGGCAGTTATTCGAATCCATGTAACCACGGTCACTGATTGGTGTGTGAGCTGTGAAGTACTGAATGAACTATGGAGCACTATGGCGTAGTCTTGGTTGAGTAGAAAAGTGCTATGTAATTACCATCCATTAGCTGATGGACACACTAGTGAGACAGAACAAGAAAAATCTAATACTATATGCGCTGTTCTGTTATAACAGGGATACATTTGATGTTCCCTTGGACTGTTCACAGATTCGGCAGTCCCTGGTAGGAAATGAAGATTAATCTGATCATCCAAGATGGAAAAGATAATGATAAGTCCAAATGGCCATAGGATTAAAATAAGTAGGGCATAAAAGGGTGACATCATCATTCATTGAATTGCACTTGACAATCTTCCATGATGAGGTAAAACTAATAAAAAAGTAATGTGTCTTCAGTGAGCAATTTCCAGTCCTGATCTCCTGTTACCACTCACAGTCCTTTGGGTTGCTGGCCATATAGGCCCCCAAACCACATTTGCCGAATCCTCTCAAGCTAACGACCTCGTACTCCTACCAAGTATGGGGTTGGCAGCGCCTGTGACCTGCAATGGGAGAGGGGCGAGGGCGCTGTGGTTCCTGAAGTATTCCGCAAACATTATGAGGGAGAGAGGAGGAATCACTGCAGGGCTACGAGAGCTCCTATTTTAGTAGCCTTGGCATAGGCAGACGGAAAACAAAGTTTCTCTGGAGTGCGTAATCATTTGGTTCCCATTCCTGTGATGTTTTCTAGGTCGTTCCTTGCCTGACCTTTGAATAACTCCTCTGGTTCTCTGAATGGTGACCTTTCTTGGCTGAGCCATGTTTTGTGCTCGCACTTCCTGCATTGTATGGACTGCATTTCTGCCATAATCTCCCGAATTGAATAATATGCAGTGAATGAAGATTCAACCAAAAGCATGTGTCCCTTAAAGGAGCACACCATATGCTTTGTCCAACAATATTAATGTCCATCTGGTTCCAGTGTCTTTATTTCCATTGACGGCAACTCTCTGGAACATGCCAGAAAAAAAATCCTCCTCCTCGTCTTCTTCTTCTGTAGGTGATGGAGTGTGTGCCATCAATAATACATTTCAAACATGCGGTTGGTTTTCATTGGAAAAAAAATCTGTAAGTGGTCATGAATTTTAATTTAAAGAAACCCCCTTAAACCGCTTTACCCGGGCCGAAAGCTTGCCGTGTGACTGTAGTGCAAAGAAATGCTGAGAGAACATTTCACCAAGTCATTAATGCAAAGATTTCAGCTTGACTGAGTGACTGAATAAACGTGCAAATGAAAGCTGGCCCAATGAAAAAAAAAAAAAAACCTCAAGGAACTGCTTACCAAATCCCTCTCTTCTTAGCCCAACATACCACATAGTCATTCCCACACACACACAAACAGAAACACACACATGCACACAAACACACACATGCACACACACACACACACACACACACACACACACACACACACACACACACTCATACTCATATAGATACACAGACACACCTCTGACGGATCTGTATGCTGCATACATCAACATTCAGTCTCTTTCCCCCATTTAAAGATAACCTGAAGGGCTATTGATTGCAGCCAAACTCAGAGAGAGAAAGGGGTGGGGTGGGGGGGACATAGAGACAGACAGACTGGACAGACAGAGTGAGAAACAGAGGGTAGAGAGTAAAGCAAAAGAAAAAGAGAAAGAAAACAAGATTTAGAAAAGCAGTTTCTCACTCTGGAGGGAGAGAGTGAGGGAGAGAGATAGGGAGGGAAAGAGAGGGAGGGAGGGAGAGAGAGAGTGAGGGAGAGAGTGAGAGAGAGGGAGGGAGAGAGAGGGGGGGAGGGAGGGAGGGAGGGAGTGAGAGAGAGAGAGAGAGAGAGAGAGAGGGAGGGAGGGAGGGAGGGAGGGAGTGAGTGAGTAGCCCCAGAGGGCCAGGTGGGCTCAGCCTGAAGCAGCTGACAGACAGGCTGCTGACGGCCCCACTGGACACACTCTGCTCCAGGCACAGCCAAGCCTCCAGCTGCCCGAGACAAAACCCAACCCCCACGCCCCCCATCAACACAGCTCAAAACACACACCACACACACACACACACATACAGATCTAGAAAACAGACATGAACAAAACATATTGCACACATGCCCAAATCAAAACCCAACCCCCACGCCCCACTTCAACACAGCTCAAAACACACAACACACACATATGCACCAACACACACAGGGAGACACACAAACAGACCTACAAACAAACATGAACAGATGAACAGATACCGCACACATACATATGCTAGTACATGTGTATGTGAACATACTTAAGCAATCAACATTGAACATTATATTACTCACACACTCATGTACACTCTCACTCACACATTGTCCACAACACACACACACACACACACACACTTCCCTGAGCTTTGGAAAGAACAGCAGTGGTGAAGAGGGAGCTGTCAGCAGATGCCTCCAGCTTCCTTTATCTGACAGAATAAAACAGAGCTAGCACACTGTAAACACTCCTGGGGGGCTCGGGCTTTTTAAGGCCTGTGTGTGTGTGTGTGTGTGTGTGTGTGTGTGTGTGTGTGTGTGTGTGTGTGTGTGTGTGTGTGTGTGTGTGTGTGTGTGTGTGTGAATGTGTGTGTGTGTGTCAGAGTCTAAAAGAAAAGGTGTTGAAAACGGTGAAATACAGTGTCTAATGATTTAATGACTGATCGGAGGGGTGCGAAACACAAAGACTGTTCCATGTTGATTCACCTGCTTCCTTTACCTCTCTGGATAGCTGAGGCAGAATTAGCCTTCCCTAGACCCCGCACTTAGGCGCACCTAAAAACCCACACAACCTTAAAGCATTACCTTAAGCCATGACTCTTTCATGGGTTTGCATTTGTTTTCAAGAAAATCTTCCACCCACAGCTGTGACTGGTATGGCAGGCACATAACCCGCTGTGTAATTTGCAGGAGTGGGCTGATTCCACATCCAGATCAATACGTTCAGCGATTCCGTGGATGGTGCGCGAGAGAGCGACAGAGACGTAGAGCAGTCCCTCTGGACTCATTAGCTGTGTTCTTCTTTCCCCCATTTCCATTTCTGTGTTTGTCTACACAAGACTGATTGACTAAACCCTGAAAAGCAAGGCTTCTTGAGAGCAGCAGGAGGTCTGTGGGATTGCAGATACTACGGGTAGCAGCGTATTGTTTGAGGTAAAAGTAGCCCTCTGTTTCAATCTTGTGCAATGGAAATGAGACCCCAGCAAGGTGACGGACGTATCTTATTATGATGGATTTGACTTATTCTGGAGACATAGCGAGTTAGGTTGGTGGCTGATTATTGTGTAACTATGAGCTATGGATGTTCCCTTAATAGACTCGCAAATAAGGAACAGAAAAAGAAGCAGTTTATCTGGGTAATCAATGAACATCCGGTTACAGACACAGTCAGACCTGTTTTGAGGTCAAATTAATTCTTTACGCACAGAAAAAAGGAATGTGCACTGTAAGATGTTAGCTCTCACAGTTATTGGATTTCCACTCCTCGTCGCCTCGCATGCTCTACCTTCCTCTCATTTCTTTCATTGCCTTTGCTGTTGTTCCCTCCTTTTCTCCTCTATCATCTCCTCTCACCTCTTCTCTTCTTCTCACCTCCTCTCCATACCCTATATCCTCCTCTCTTCCCTTTTGTCTCCTCTCTTCACTTTCCCTCTGCTCAATCCTCCATCTCTCCCCCCCCTGTCCTGTCCTGTCCTTTGGAGAAAGCATCACTGGGCCACTACTACACTGAGCTGCAGTTGGCTGAGTTGACTGAAATGATCTGCACCTGAAGTCCCTGTTCTGTTGTTAGTACTAACTCTCTCCACCCCAGCCCAACACAAAGCCCATTCCCCACCAGACTGTTCCTGTCCTGTTATTTTCTCTGCTAAAGTTAAACTGGGTGACTGTGACTACAAAGCGGGGAGCGACCTGAGACCTGAAAGAGGGCACCGGTGTAAAAACGTCCTCTTTCACTCCGATCGCAGAACACCACAATTTTCTCAGAAGAGCACTCTTCTTCTTTTTTTTTTCCCCCTTCCCAATGTCTAATTCAGTGAGTGTGCTGTAAAACATCCTTGATGGCGCTTTAAAAGCCTGCCGCGGCCTCCCCCTTCCCTGATCCGTGTTTGTGTGCAAATAGAGTCCATCACCCAGACGCCCGAGTGCAGCCAGCGAAGGGCGGAGAAGACGGATGCGCCGCGGTGCGCGGCTGACTGGCACTCAGAGAAGCACCGTAAGCTCTGCGCTTAAACCCTGCATGCCTCAGTCCTCTAGCATCCCATCTCAGCAAACACCGCCCCCCCGTACACACACACACACACACACACACACACTCACACACACACACACACACACACACACTCACACACACACACACTCACACACACACACACACACACACTCACACACACACTCACACACACACACACACACACACACTCACACACACACACACACACACACACACACTCACACACACACACACTCACACACACACACAGGCACTCATTCATCTGTCCTATCCATCTGACACACTCAAGTACACTAAAAGGAAAGGAAAAACATAGCGGGGGTAGAGGGTACCCATATTAAGCCATCATTGACTGCTAAGTCGAGAGGGGAAGTGTATGTGTTGCGATCCGGGGCATGCGTAAGAGCTCCCTGGACAGACAGTGCAAACTGAGCACCATGGAAACGCTGTGACTCACCGACGTGATGTTTGCTCAGTGCTCTTGGCTCCAGCTTCGGCTCAAATGAAGAAGGAAATGAAAAGTCTCTGATACACATTGACCAGGAGATGCCACAAGGCCTTGTGCTTTGCATATCTATGCAGCTAGAAACCACAAAGGTTGTTGTTTTTTTTTTCTTCGCGCCATTCATATCTCACCTGATCTGTGTTACACTCAGATCAGAGTTAAAATTCTCAGAACTATTTGTTCAACCTCCACATTATCTAGTCACTGGTGGTGCATATTCTCATTCTTTTTCAACATTTTACAAATGCTTTCACACATTCATGCAAAAGGGTATGTCTGCAGTTTAGTCTAAAACATCGAGGTATCTATTCATTATGCAAGTCATGAAATGCAAATGGATTAAAAAAACAGTTATCACTATGTGTCAACCTTATGCGTCATCAGTTTCAGTGACGTGGTATTTTTGGAATGTTTTGCTAAATGACTTGTCCTTCAAACCTTGATCGTTTACATATGATTGATGTGGATTCGTTTAATTTGTTCACAGGCAAAAAATGAGTGTAAAACCTCATAGTCCTCCAAGCCAGAGTGGGCCAGCATGAGGGGAATCCAGTATCACTGTGACTCTTTATCAGACAACAATGTGTTGTGATTCAATGGCTTCACAGATCACAAAATCTTTCCGTCCTTTACATCAAATCATCCACAAGGATCTTATTTATGAGAATGGGAGGGGTTTCATATGAAGCAGTATGCCAAATTATGTACTGTATGTGGTCATTTGGGTCAAAGTAAGCTTTCTCTACAAAAACGGCATCTCTGGATTTTCTGCATCCTGCTTTCAACATTCTTCAATAATCACTCAGAGCCTTGTTGAATTGAGATTGTTGCTAGTGACACAAATTGCATTCAACTTGCTAGAAAATAATATTCAGCTAGTTGGGAGACATGCAGTAATCTGGTATGGTGATAAATCACTGTGGGTGAAAGAGAGGCAGTAAAAAGCTTATTTGGAAGTAGGGAATACACTTCCATGATATTCTTTGAAATATTGACAACATGACTAAGTACTTCTCCTGTCTTGGTTACAAACCAGGACAAAAGGACTTGCATTTTGGTGGCATTGACATATTCAATGACATAATGATGTACTCTTGAGACATAAACTAAGCATTTTGAGCGAGTTACAGGCTTTTGTAGTTAATCCATTGTGTGGTATTGTTTGTTCGAATTGTTTTGATAAAATGCACTTACTGTTTTAAAAAATGTTAAGGATGATTCGAGAAATGTACCAGAGCAAGGCAAGCCAATTTAGACATAAGTCAGAAAAACATGATTACAGTTCACCCTGTGTTGTATACAACTTTACTATGAACTGTTATCTGCCCTTTTGCTCTGATACTTCTTCACACATCACACATATGCTGCGCAAGCTGACTCGCAGCTAGAAATGCACGTCAGGATGCAGGAGTCACTGAAGTGTTCACATCTGCAGATTTAAAGTCTTGAGTCAAAATTGAGGGTTCAAGTCGGTTCTTATCAATCCAAATGCCCTATAAGGCGACCACAGGGTATTCCTCCAACTGCAAGTGCGGATTGAAAGTCTGAGAGTTTTGTGGAGTGGAACAGATCTCTAAATGAATACAGATGTTAGGTGATTTTAATGATAGAGGAAAGCTCTGACTGTCATCCTACTAAACGTGCTCCATGAAGAGGGAGAGGGCCATATAAACCACCTTACAGTACAACGGACGCCTTTCAACATAAAACTTTTTATAGGTTTGTTTTGGGCTAGGCATCATTCAAGAGAGTGTGCCGCCCAAGCTATCTGCAATGATGATGATGAAAAGCAAATGTGTTGTCTTTGTCAAAACAAAACAAGGAGGATCTAATCCTCAGCTCCGACAATTACAGCCTGCGGATCCAGCTGCCGAGTCCGTGATGTTTACTCAGTT
>NC_045152.1:7951714-7954366 GCF_900700415.2 Clupea harengus | reverse complement strand
CAGTTTTCTTTCTCTTTTGTAGGCTATTCAGTGCTGTTAGTCTGGGTGTATTCCAGCACAGCGTCTGTCTGTCTGTCTGTCTGTCTATCTGGCCCCATTTTCTCTTGTGTCTGAGGTGCTTACAGGGCTGTAGCTTACTGATCAGGAGGGACTGCTTGCCACACATAACAGTAAAGAAAAACTCGGCACGCTCTCTCTCTGACATCGCCAGAGCCTCCCAACGAACGTCAGCGGAATGGTTTGTTTCACTCACTGTTTTTATGTCTTCATCCCGACAGTCTGTTTTGTTTTTTTTCACTCAGATTCATCTAGCGCTTTATTGTTTGTTTGTTTTGTTTAGTTTTGTAAGGGTGTCCAAAGTCTCTTGCACCCATGTTTGTTCGTGCGACTCCTTTGTGCGAGGGGATGTGTTTGGTGCTGTCTCCAGGCTTGGTGCCAAGTCTGCCTAATTAAGATTAAGCATATGCAGATCTGCCTTGTTTTGGCTAATGGCAGCTGCAAACATGTATTTGTCTTGTGTGCTGTCTGTTGATTGGCGAAAGGTGTGGGTGTGGGGGGCTCCTCAGCGTTTGATTGCGTTTGTCTTCGTGAGTGACTGTGTAGATCGAGTGTATCTTCGAGCTTTTTGGATTTAAAAATTTGGTTTCAAGTTTGATAATGATGATATTATTTCTTAAATGAAGTATTCAAATGTCTCCTTCCTGTGGTTTGCCTCCACTTAGAGAATTCTGGCCATCAGCATAAACTGTTCATGAGGAACGACAAATTGCTTTTGTCATTTGTGCTCGTTAAGACTGTAACCCTGGTTTTGACACTCCTGTGTGGTTTTTATCTACCTCAGCCTGTTACAACTCCCCTGGGTACCGAGCGATCCTTGTAATGTGCTGGGAAGGACCTCTGTGAATGGTGTAGTTAAAATGCAGGAGTCCTCCATCTCCTCCAGCCTGTTTTACTGTCTCAGTCTCCGTGTCCCTGGCAGATAGCCAAGTCTGTCACGTCCTTGAAGAAACTCAGTCTAGTCATGAGGAGGTTGGGCGGCTCGCCACGCGAACAATGGCTGCTGAGAGCCAATATGCCTTCACACCCTGAGAAGAGTGTTGTTGTCTTCATAGGATACCTCCTAGTGTGCTTTTAATTCAGCTCTCTTGAGAATTTAATCAGTAACAGTGTGCTACAGCGCTATCGTTATATTTAATTCACAATGTAAAACCAAAATCACACCAAACAATGGAAATCAAATGTGTTGAGAGGAGTCGAGTTAAGAGTTGCATGTTTTTTAACCCTGTAAACCTTTATGCAAATAAACAGTTGAACGGTTTCTGTCCGCCTATGGGTTACCTAGTCAGTAGTGCCTAGTTAGAGCTTTGTAACTTAACCGTTTGATCATTGTGTTTCGACTTCTCACATGGATTCATAATGCACGTTCAGGGTGTATGCCTGTGAAACACACTCTTGTCACGTTTGTGTTCGGTTGGGCTCTGCCAGTTTGAGTGTGTGCCAGAGTAACCTCATTCCCTGGCTCTGTCATGCTCAGAGGCCGTAGGCTGAAGGGTTCCCCTCCTCCCCGAGGGCATGAGCTTGATGCCAGGGAGACTCAGTAGGCTTGGCTCAGTGGTGGACGTCCTGTCACAGCAGGCTCACAGTGAGGGGACCTAGCACCACATACACCCGAGCGCTCTTCAGAGAGGGAAAAAAACCCAGCCCCTGTAAACTTCCCCGAGGCCATGATTTACTTTCTCCTTGACAACAAGCAAGCCATCTCTGTCAGATAGGACAGGCGGTCTGATAGGTTGCCACGGCGCACAGTGCGGAGGAGGAGACGGAAAAAGGAGGGAAATCGATTGGAGAGTCAAAGAAAATGATTCAGCTCATGATTCAGGAACTGCCTAGCTCTGTTGATCGGTGTTGTGGGAAAGGATCTTTCTAAAAAGGCAAACCACTTGAAATTAAGGAAATTAAAGACATTATTGTAATTTCTCCCCACAGTGATACTTAGGTGATTAATAATATTTTTTCCATTTTCATAGCGTGTTCCATTACTTATTGGCATACTTTGGTTGGTAAGTCAGTTCCCACTTCAACCTTTGAAACGAAAAGGCATGTCTCCTCTCAATACAGTTTGTCTGATAGCCTATGGGAAAATACCAGACAGCAGCATTTAGTTGTTTGGGTTTGTCTAATTGACAACACTGGCCTCAAAGTGTTGCCTGTGGCAAACAGATGTCTTTATTTATCAACTCCCCAAGCGCTTGACTTCTTGTTTTTCACAGTGTGTGTGAGTGTGCAGCTTGGAGCAGTCATAACAACCTCGCACGAAGACGGAAGAAGCATCCTCTTCAAAGGGCAGTGCCTGTAAGTATCTCCCTCCATCACAGAATATCTTCACATTTCATTTGCATGTCTTCCCCAAAGTATCAGAAAATACTCCTATTGCCTTGCATGAATACAATTTTCACTTCCCTCCCAGAACTAGTGAAGGGTATAAAGTGGGGAAGTCTGTGGTATCGTGACTATTTTGTCTCACGCAGCTGTTACTTAAAGGCTTGTGTGTCTTTCCGTGGTCCCCTGTGTTGCTCACTGTTGTTGTGGTGAATCCCCTGGGGGACTGTGTTGTGTGCTTCTGTGTCGGAGTGAGAAAAAAAGGGCATGTGG
>NC_045152.1:7869214-7946714 GCF_900700415.2 Clupea harengus | reverse complement strand
GTTTTCGACTGAATCAGTGGAGACCATCTGTTAAGGAACAAATACAGTCAAGTCTAATATATATTAATCAGGTATAAGTATATGAAATCAAGTTAAGCGTCCACTGTTGTGAATTTCCAACATAAATCACTTTGTTCTCTTTCCCCATTCTACATTAGTCTCTCACCTTGCTGTTTCTTACTATTATTTGAAAAGCAGTCGCAGTGATGCTCAATATCTGCCTCTGTTCCTTTCACACATGTGAAGTCCTTACACCAGCACGCATACACATTTATGTAAACATGAATACACACACACTGTCACCCTTCCAAAGTTGCAAAGGAGAATAGAGCCATTTGTGAAGCGCCATTAACAAATACCTGCTCATGAGAGTCTCCATCTGCTCTGACCAAGGGCAGTGATATGATCACTTGTAGCATGTGTGTGTGTGTGTGTGTGACTATGTGTATTTGGGGGTGGGGGGTGTGACAATGTGTATGTGGGGGTGTGTGTGTGACTGTGTGTATGTGTGGGTGGGGGGTGCTCATGTGTGTGTGTGTGTGACTGTGTGTATGTTGGGGTGGGAGGTACTCGTGTGTGTGACTGTGTGTATGTTGGGGTGGGGGGTACTCATGTGTGTGTGTGACTGTGTGTGGGTGGGGGTGGGGGGTACTCATGTGTGTGTGTGACTGTGTGTATGTGGGGGTGGGGGTGCTCATGTGTGTGTGTGACTGTGTGTATGTGGGGGTGGGGGGTACTCATGTGTGTGTGTGACTGTGTGTATGTGGGGGTGGGGGGTGCTCATGTGTGTGTGTGACTGTGTGTATGTGGGGGTGGGGGGTGCTCATGTGTGTGTGTGACTGTGTGTATGTGGGGGTGGGGGGTGCTCATGTGTGTGTGTGTGTGACTGTGTGTGGGTGGGGGGCGCTCATGTGTGTGTGGGGGTGGGGGGCGCTCATGTGTGTGTGTGACTGTGTGTATGTGTGGGTGGGGGGTACTCATGTGTGTGAGGCCAAAGACCTTCTCATAGTCCATAGTTGGTCAGTGTGCATATACAGTCAGGTCCATAACTATTTGGACATTGACACAATTTTCATCATTTTGGATCTGTACACCACCACAATGGATTTGAAATGAAACAATCAAGATGTGCTTTAAGTGCAGACTTTCAGCTTTAATTTGAGGGTAGTTACATCCAAACCATATGAACGGTGTAGGAATTACAACAAATGTTATATGTGCTCCCCCCTTTTAAGGGACCAAAAGTGATTGGACAATTGGCTGCTCAGCTGTTCCATGGCCAGGTGTGTGTTATTCCCTCGTTATTTCATTTACAAGGAGCAGATAAAAGATCTAGAGTTCATTTCAAGTGTGGAATTTGTGTTTGGAATCTGTTGCTGTCAACTCTCAATATGAAGTCCAAAGAGCTGTCACTATCAGTGGACTCTGTGTCTTTGCGCATGCTTGAGATCCCGCCTCCCTCCCAGGTCGTGACCCCGAAGTCGAAAGAGACGATAAGTTGTACAAGACGATAACCAATAGCGCCGTTTGCATTTGCAGTACTCCTATTGTCATCATGCACGAAATGTAGAGGGACGTAGCTTCACCTTGCTCTCCGTTCGCCATCTTTCTCGAAATGTTGATGTTGTTGTTGTTGGTAGTGGTGAAGAGGTCAAGCGGAAATGGCTGTATCACCACTAGTTGTAATGAAAACAGCGCCACGTATCGTACTGGGATATGACATGCTTTCGGCCAATGATTCGCTTTATTCACTGCCATATATATTAGGATAATAGCAGTTGCCCCAAAAAATATCATTGTCCGAATAAAGCTAGATTCGAATTGATACCATCATGTAAACTTACTGTGTGTCAAAGTCAACAATCAAGAGAAGGCTTCACCAGAGTAAATACAGAGGGTTCACTCAACCATTGGTGAGCCTCAAAAACAGGAAGACCAGATTAGAGTTTGCCAAAAAAAAACATATAAAAGAGCCTGTACAGTTCTGGAACAATATCATATGGACAGATGAGACAAAGATCAACTTGTACCAGAATGATGGGAGGAGAAGAGTATGGAAGGAACTGCTCATGATCCAAAGCATACCACCTCATCAGTGAAGCATGGTGGAGGTAGTGTTATGGCGTGGGCATGTATGGCTGCCAATGGAACTGGTTCCCTTGTATTTATTGATGAAGTGACTGCTGACGAAAGCAGCAGGATGAATTCGGAAGTGTTTCGGGCAATATTATCTGCTCATATTCAGCCAAATGCTTCAGAACTCATTGGACGGCACTTCACAGCGCAGATGGACAGTGACCCGAAGCATACTGCGAAAGCAACCAAAGAGTTTTTTAAGGCAAAGAAGTGGAATGTTCTGCAATGGCCAAGTCAATCACCTGACCTGAATCCAATTGAGCATGCATTTCACTTGCTGAAGACAAAACTGAAGGGAAAATGTGTTGTAATTCCTACACTGTAATTCCTACACCGTTCACCTGATTTGGATGTAAATACCCTCAAATTAAAGCTGAAAGTCTGCACTTAAAGCACATATTGATTGTTTCATTTCAAATCCATTGTGGTGGTGTACAGAGCCAAAATGATGAAAATTGTGTCAATGTCCAAATATTTATGGACCTGACTGTATGTGTTGTGCGTACACGTGTGGACTTCTGGAAGGACTGTGGGTATATGTGTATGTGCAAAATGTGTGTGAGGTGAAGTAGGGTGGGTCAGTGTTAGCTCATTTGTGTACATAAGTGACCTTCTGATACTCCTGTGTGACACAGAGAGAGAGAGGGGGGGGAGAGAGAGGGAAAGATTGTGTGTGTGTGTGTGTGTGTGTGTAGTTACATAGTGCTCACACAGGGATTTATATGAATTTGGCATGTCCAGCTGTGTGGATGTATGTCAGGACCTTTTCCATTTGTCCTTGACAGAGAGCGAGAGAGAGAGAGAGAGAGAGAGAGAGAGAGAGAGAGTCCTTGGCTAATGTTTACACCCCTTCTTTTTGTGTTGTGCACAACAAGTTGTCTAACCTGGTTTGTATTTTTAGCTCCGCTCTGTTTGATGTGTTACGCAGGACATCTGATAACGACACTGGGTCATCTTGCCATTCAAAAAGAGGGGGTCAGGGCTAGACAGGATGCACACAGACAGGGATACAGACTGTCCGCAGCATCACCTCGCATTTAACAGCCAATGAGACTTATAGAGACTGTTGAGAAAACATGAACTACAAAGTTTAGACTGTCTTCCTTTAAATGTAATCATAAGCGCTTGTGGAATAGTTTTGTATGTGATTGGGCTGGACAATATTCCTCATGGTGGGAAGTGTCACGACAAGTGCAGCTGATAAGAAGGGAATCTGAAACATAACAGCATGTGTGAGTGTTAACCATTGACTTGGTGGCAAGGTTCTTTCCTAATAGGAGTCTACTTTTTTTGGAGGCGAGGGTGAAAGTACACGAGGTGACTAGGTGACACTGGTGTTTAACACTGTGTAACACATAGCTTGACGTTCACATGTGGTTGTTTCACACCATTGTAAAATTCTCTTTTCTTTGTTGTTCCCCTTGAGATCCACTGTGTGGGGTAGATCTTTGTGTGCAATTACGTGTGTTTTGCAGTTTGATGACGTGACCTAATTTGTTGGAGGTCTGTGTGTGACGTCAGCTTTAACCAACATCACCTGGTTCTGATTCCCTTTTTCATACCCATCGGAAAAATAATACAAACACCCGTGTCTGTTGTGCTTAAACGTAGAGACTTGCAAGGTGTTGCACAACTGCCTGGACACCCGTGCTCACTCGCAGCTCTCCGTATGCCATCATCCATCCTGCTTCCATTTATCTGTCCGAGTGCACAAAGCGTGAAATAATGTCTCTGTGTGTGGTTACTCACTCAATGCCAACCTGGCCTTCTTCTTCTCTTCTTCTTCTTCTTCTTCTTCTTCTTCTTCTTCTGTGATGTCTCACGGTAGTCCGTACAACCTTTTTGGTCCTGGTCTTAATGAAAAAAGATTCCCCTAAAGACTGTCTCTCTGCGTGAAGCATGAGGAAACACTTGAGGGAGCGTGGGCGAGGGCAGGCGCTCACAGGAAGGCATCTTTTGTTGGCCGAGTCATTTGGGTGTTGTTCAGCATGTAGTCTTTCATGTGGAAAGCAGGGCTATCGGGAATAATTGGACGGAGAAACAGGTAGTGCTGTAAGGAGAAATGGCGCTTCCACCACCTGGCAGGGGTTGGCTAATGGCAGGCCGGTTTTTGAAGTGTAACCCATGGTGCAGGGGGTGGCGGCTGGGGAGAAGAGAGAAGGCCGTAGCACTAAAGGCTAAAATATATTCTCTCTCTCTTCTCTCTCTGCCTGATACAGATGAACCTTTGAACCAGTGGCGTACCAGCAGACGCAGTTCTGTTGCGTGTTGTTTGCATGTTCTGCTGCGTGTTGTTTGCATGTTCTGCTACGTGTTGTTTGCATGTTCTGCTCCTACAAGCGCGGGCTCCTCTCGTGGGTTAATTGCAGTGAACGAGGAGAGATTTCCACATAATCACTAGCACAGATTAGGAGTTTGACTGACTGAGGGCCTTTTTTCCCTCTCCCCCCCAGTATTAGTTTATGGATTACACTTCCTCCAGTTACATGGCTGCCTGCACTCCTCCAAGGTGCACTAAGCCCCTCTGCTGGCACGCTGCGAGCGAGCCAAGGCTGCGAGTGGGGTGCTGCGGGATTACCAGGGCACATGGGCTGAGCAGACGCCCGTTTTACAAGAGGAAATGTTCTCTGGCGGCAGAGCCAGAGCAGAGCCAGAGCAGAGCCAAGCACTTTGGGGAGCTCTGGAGCCCTGGGCAAACTAAAAGCAGACACAAAGGCCTGGGGATGGCGCTGGAAGTGGAGAGGGTTCATCTGAGGCTGATCGAATGGCTGCCGCTGCTGCTGTCGCAGTTTAGCCATGGCTAGTGGATAAACATTTAACACTGGCTTCTCTGTCTTTCTCTTTCTCTTTCTCTCTCTCTCTCTCTCTCTCTCTCCCTCTGTCTCTCTCTGTCACTGAATCTCACATATCTATCTCTCATCATCTCACTCTTTCTGCCTCATTCCCCTTTCCTAGTTCCCCCTTTCTGACGCTCGCTATTTCTTTCCATCTCCCTCTCCCTCTCTCCCTCTCTCCCTCTCTCCCTCTCTCTCTGTTTTAGAGACCAGTGTTTTTATTGTGTGCCATAAAGGCAGCGCTTGGTCTTTTGTTCCTGCTGGAATATGAGCTGATTTCGGCCTGGCACTCTTCCAGACTCTGGAGGCTCAGGCCTCGCCGCCCGCCCGTCACATGGGGAGCCCCCATCGGCCTCGCCTCCCCCTGCCGCCATCCAATCGGCTGTCTGCACAACCCCTTCCGCACGCCGCAATCACTCACCCTGCGCAAATGATTAATGAGCCACGCCAGACCAGATGCAAAAAGCCACCGCAGCTCCTCCACGCCGGCAACAGCCCAAAGAGACGTAGTAACAATAGGAATGGCCGCGCAAACTTCCACACGTCTTTTCCTAAGTGTGTGGCAATTCAGTCGTGTCACTTTTATCACTGGGCCTTTGTGTGTTTTGTGGGTGTGTCGTCTGGGTTCATTTAAATGTAAATAAATATCAAGGCACATTTGGTGTGGGGTTGATTCTGCTTCTCTCCGCAGTACTGCAACGCAACGGCACTTTAGCAGGGGGCCGTGTTCCTCTCGCGTCAGTGGCAGTGGTATATACCCCCCAAACAAACGCTTGTTATTTCCCTCGCTGGAGAGGCTTAAGCCACACACACAAAGACAGGAACAACCTGAGGCGGGGCATTGTGCTGGCCGTCCTGGGCTTGAGAATACTGGCTTCCAGGTCTCAGAGAGGGATTTGTGTGGTAATCAGAGAGTGAACTCCTTCCCTGACAACCATGACCTCACAAACCAAACACTCACTCTCTCTCTCTCTCACTCTCACTCTCTCTGAGCTTACACACATCCGCTTGGTGTGGACCCTAGAGAAAAGACAGATGAGGATATAATGGGTGCTCGAGGGGCTTTTCCCCCTGTAGCTCTCGACGGCTGTTTCTGTTCCCTGGGTAAGGTTTGTTTATGTACTTGTCTGTGTGTTTCTATGTACTTTATAAAACCCTGTCCTCTTTCAACTCCTCCCCGTTTCCTGGCCAAGTAAATATTTAAACCAAACTGAAGGAAGATCGATTTGAGTGAAAGTTATTAGCATATTTACTTGAGGTCAGCACTAAAGTTTAGTTAAGGCTCTGCATTATAGATTCACATACTGTATGCTGTAAACTGGCTAAAAGGAATGATAACAAATAGCAAAGACAAATTCTCAATGTTTAATATCAATCTGTTTAATATCTCATTGATATCCCTCACATCCTTAGAGGCCTAATATATCACTGAGGTTCGGTCTACATTCTGTACTGTCCAGTGAAGCACAGTGTCAGCATCAGTCACGCCACGCCAGGACAATACCAGTGAAAGGATATGAGCTTGACCTCTGTGGACGAGCACTAATGCCTGACCATTTGGCCAGACCCATGGTTTATGATATTGTCTCAAATCAACGGCGAGAGAAAGCTTGGGCTCGAGACCCGCTGACCTTGGTAACCTGGCAGCCTTCCTTTCAATGGAATGGTACAAAGGCCGAATGTCAGAGGTCATCTCATTAGGGTGGGATCACGTGCAGCATCAGACAGTGAGAGGTCACAACACACAAGACAGATTTAACGAAGCCCCTCGTATTCCAGGCTGTTAACCGACAGCTAACAGTGTTGCCACAACACACATAAACACATTTATCATGGCAGTTTGCTGGTGAAATTAATTTCAGAGGTCCAGGGTTATTCTTGACCATCTTTGAAATTCTGGGTTTCCTCCTCCTGCGTTTTCGATTAAAACAGGTCCGTAAATTTGACACAGACTGATATTTGCTTGACTGGGATCCATGGCCAAAAATGAAGATGAAGCCAGTTGGCCTCAGGTGTTTGATTAACCCCCAGGTCATCCTGGTGGTAACATGGCTAGTCTGTGTCAACGGTTGGTTTGGTTTTAAAAACAATAACACAGGCTTGCCTTGTGGAGCTGCATATGTTTGTCAGACCAACAGAAAATTGCACTGGTGTATTTCACTGATTCAACCACACCATTTCTGTTTGAATAACTAGCGAGTTTGAATAACTTTATGTGCATGCAACCAGTGCAATGATCTTGTCTCTGTTTTTTTTTAGCCAAACTGTGACTGTAGTAGCATGGGT
The DNA here is from genome assembly GCF_900700415.2 of Clupea harengus. NCBI lineage: Eukaryota > Metazoa > Chordata > Actinopteri > Clupeiformes > Clupeidae > Clupea > Clupea harengus. The sequence continues at coordinate 7,939,458 of NC_045152.1, read as the reverse complement.
TGAGAAACGCAAGCTGTATTGCAAGGGTGTTGTGAAGGTTATTTCCCTTTCAGATGTCAACATTTGTGACGTTTGTGTCGATACTACAATTTTTTCACGTCTGAGGAAAATATCCGCTGCTGGTAATTGAGTTCAGGAAGTATAACAGGAAAGTTATACTTGTTAGGGTCGCTGTTGGGAGGTCAACCTATGAGCGTGCAGGCATCCATAGCTGTTCCTCAGGGAAATAAATGAAGCCCAAAGGCAAGCAGTTTTCTCAAGGTTGTCATCTCTCTGAAGTGCTAAACGTCATTGCACTGATACAAGCTAGAATCTGGCCAGTACTCTAGTTATAGACAAATTTAGGTTGAATTTGAATTGAAGTTTAATTTCGATTTAAGCTTACATAAAAGCAGAATGTTATGTGGTCAAGCATATGAAAAGGTTAGAATTTGGACACTCACAGCACTCTCTGTTTCTAATTATGGAGAAATGTTTGTTTCATCACGGTTCCTTGGTACTTTCATCAGCACTGCTTTTCGTGGGAAATGGCTTGTGCTGTTGGGTACATATTGATGCATGTCAGGCTTTGTTCTGCTCATGGTTCCTTTGTGTCCTGGAATCACTGCTCTCATCTGGTGCCACTTTGCTTCCAGAAAATGTCCATATTGAATGTGCCTGCACACTCTTCATAGACAGACAGGGCGTGATTTAAATTGAGTGAGTGTATGCTTCCATGTGTGCGTTTGTGTGTGTGTGTGTGTGTGTGTGTGTGTGTGTGTGTGCCTTGGGCTGGGCAGGGGTAAATTAAAATCCAGCACAGACAGCTCGAGCCCGTGGCTGCAGCTGCACTCAGCTATTCTAACCGGGTTACCATAATGAAATGGAATGAACTTGCAAGCGCCTCTAAAGAAACGGGAAAAACACCAGAACGCAGCCTCGGCCGTAGGCTGGCACCAGGGCAGGGCTTATTTTAATTGCCTGTAATGATGCCGAATAATTTCTCTTTCCTCAGTTCATCCCCTTCTCCTCCATGGGCCACTGTACTCGTCGGGGTCTCTGGCCAGAAGATGCAGAGCAGATAGTGCAGCAAGGAAAGAGTGCTGAATCATCCTCTGGAGAGAGAGAGAGAGAGAGAGAGAGAGAGCGAGGATTACGTTGACTGAGGGATGTCCTGAATGAACACAGTCAGCAGTATGATTAGGTTGGGATGCCAGCTCACTTGCTGTGAGTGGAGCACCCTCCACACCTCTCATTTACGACAGTAATGTATTAGGGGGTCAGAAGACAGGCGTGACATGTAAGACGTCTCAACTCCAATTTGTGACTGTGTCATCTATAAGTCATCTACATCTCATTGCAAGTTTCAGTTTCTCTGTTTCATTCTCTGTGTCATCATCCTGCCGTCAGCTTGAGTTCCACAGAGATTCTGTGAATATATTTTTGAATGGGTAATTATAGTCAGCGTTCAGAGGTAGTTACATTTCCACAAGAGAGCTCTTCATTTTTCAATTATTCTTTTAAAATTGCCCCTGCAAGGTATGTTACTGAGGACTAAATTGCCAACGACAAGAAGAGGCTTGTGCTGAGACAGTTAGGATTGCTGCAGAATCACTAATGATTTCTCAATTCCGAGTTTCAATTAAAGTTTTTGTTCCAAAACTCGGTATTTGATTGACATTGTAATACTTTGTGTTTAGAGTAAACTTGTATATCTGATACTGTGCAAAGGCCATTGAAATATAATTCTGTTCCTTCGGTTCAGCTGTGGTGCTATTGTTGAATTAATTATCACAGGGGAGAGTATGGCAGTTAAGTGTCTATGCCACGGCCCTGAAGGGCCTTTTTTTTTTATATCAATGGACTGTTATCATGGAGTTCTGGTCATCAAACACCACCCCGGTCCATACATTACCATCTCAAAGAGAGAAAGGGGCTTGTGACATCCCATTGTGATGGAAATGACTGTAGTTTTACGGCTTCTTTCTTTTCAAAGTGTTCCCCTTCTCCCCTCAGATTCGCAGCGAGCTGTAAAATAGACCAGTCAGCTCATCTGTACTTGCATTGGAAACCTGAATGTTATGTTATAAAGAGTGGTTCATTCTCCTTCTTTTCCCCTTCAAAAGAATAGCTTGACTTTGTGTTTTGGTTTGTTTATTTTGGTTGCTTGGAGACAGTCACAGAAATATGTTGAATTTTCTAAAAAGCACAATGTCTTTGTTGTCTTTCCAGAGAGTAGAAAGCAAAAAAAAAGGAACATCTTTCTTGTTTGTGGCGGCGTGTTTTATAATTTGTGGCATGTATGCCAGATTAACCCGGGCATTTTCCTCACAGTGTCAGTGCAACTCCGCAAGACAGATGGGCTGTGATTGCATTTGAAAGCTTTCTACGCATAACTCCTCCCAGCCCTATCTAAAATTGCTCCTGGTGCTACGTGGAAAAAAGCTATTGTTCTGGTCCTTCCTGGCAACCAGCCTCAAAATGTCACTTAAGTGTTTTATGGTTCGTCATGGCACACTGCCGTGCATGGAAACTGTTCCTGCTTTTTTAAAACAGACAGGCAGTTGACCCGACCAGCCAGTGTGTGCTAATGATGTGTTGAGCCCTTACTGAACAGAGCAGGGCAAAGGAAAAAAAAAAAAGTGTCACTCAACAGGAGCTGGGACTGATAAGACTTCTTCTTAAATTAGGTTCCTTCCCGTGGACAAGTAGGCAAATGGCTGCCAAATGGCCTTTCTGGGGGCAGTGACAAGCGGAGAGGCGCGATGAAGGCAATCTCCCAAATGGTTGGTGGCACCTGACTGAGATGAGAGTCAGCAGGAGAGTGAGCTTGGCAGGCTCGGCTACAGCCCCTCTGATCCGGTCTGCGCTCGGTGTCTTGTCTTGACTTGTCCTCAGAGAGAGCTATGGTCATTTGGCCAAGTTTGATCTCTGGAGGGATTTTTGAACGTTGAATTGTTGCTGCACTTATTGATGCTCTATGACAATGCCTTAGATACGTCTGTCACCATAAAGTCGTCTGTACTCTGATCATTTTGTGTCAATGACACAGTTCAACACAGTTTTATTCAAATTTCAGTGAAAGACTGACAAGCAGTGTTATTTAGAAGAAGGGATCTTGGAGGACAGTACTGTTGTCATCATGAAAAAAAAATTCCCGATGTAATTAAAAATGGCACACTGTTTTGATGAAATGTGGGGGGAAAAATCTCACTGACAGTGGAATGATGAAGCCCTCAGCTCTTATATGTGCAAATAGGCATAATAGATAAAACACATCTGAAAGCGCTTTGAAGCCCAGTCCCTAATTAACCCCCCTCCCCTGCTGGTTCCCCCCCGTACTTTGTCTTATTCAGTCATACACTCCATTGGGGGGGGGGGGGGGGGGGCTCTTATCGAGGGCACCATCTAACTGCACACATAATTAGCCTCAGTATTGTCCTCCCTATTGTCCAGAGTGCGCGTGTGTGCCAGGCTGATGAATGATCTTCTCCCCATAGACAGTGTGGATTAGGGGAAAATATGTGCCAAATTAAAAGCCTGCTGTGCAGTTCCGTATTGTTTTTCCGTGCTTGGCTTTTGACTCTGCCAACCTCAAAAAACTGCAGAATCATACATGACCCGGGCAACAAAGATTTCCTCTTTTTTTTTTTGGAGAATTGTGTTTCATCCTCTATCTATCTTTCTGTCTAGACTGACCTGACAGGCTCTCCAGGGATGGCCGCCCAGGGGGATTCCAAACATTTCCCTCAATTAACTTTGTTTAGAGCGCAGCTAGCTAAATCCAGATAACACATTCAGGCAGGCAGGAAGGCTGGTGGGCTGTGTGGAGCTTGTGCAGCGGTGCACGTTGAAGACGCTGCTTGTGGATGTGGCTGCGTATTTGTTATTAGGGCTTGCAAATGGTGCATATCCATCACAGGCTGCTTGGCTTCACACTACACAGCCTGGGTGTCTGTATCTGTCTCTGTCTCTGTTTCGGCTAGCAACCCTGTGCAACCAAGCAAACACACACACACAGTTTGCACCGAGCGGCAAGCACATGGTCCTGACAGCAGCTAGTGGTGCGGAGTGACAGATCAAGCCACTCCACACACAATTTGAAAACAAAGAGAGGACAGGAGGAAGAGAAAAGGAGGAGAGGAGAGGAGGAAGAGAAAAGGAGGAGAAGAGAGGAGGTAGACAAAAAGAGGAGAGGGATGAAGGAAGCGTCTCATTAGAAGAGGAAGTGCGGCTGACTGGGCCTGCAAATAAGGCTGTTGTCAATATCACTGCTTATTACACCCAACAGGCACTAAATAACATAATGAATTACTCCTATTTGCTGTTAAGTATGACACATCCACAGCATTGTCTTCTGGAGGCTGTGATGAGCCCCTACTTAGCCTTGTTTGAGGTGGATGGGGAAGGGGGTGGGAGGTCGGAGTTTCAGATAATTATTATGTAATGTATGTCACCATTCATGCAGTCACAGTTGATTCCTATTCAATCTCATCCATTCATAATTAGTCAGCCGTGGTACTTCCATGGATGTAATTGAAACGGCAGATTAAGAAACCAAGCACAGAGACCCCTTTAAGATGACACCAACCAGCACACGACACACAGATTGACATTTTAACACACACACACACAGACACTTACCCATACAAATACATTTCAATCAGATTTAAAAACGGAACCACACCTGATGGCACAGCCACACACACACACACACACAGCCTAAGAGCTCATTAGCGCTACTATGGTGAATGAGTAGTGCATGTTTCATCTGCAGAATAGCAAGAACAGTTGTTTGTGACGAGGGAGGACATTTTGTGTCTGAGTCGCTCTCTGGGCTGTGTGGAAACCACAGCTCCGCCACTGAAGACAAAGCCATGTCTCATATTTACTAAAAACAGAGTTAGCCATACACCAGGCTTTTGTTCATTGCCGATGTAGTAGTCAAAATGTTTTGTCTATGATAATTTGCTGTTGTCACCATCAATATTTCTAATGGTATATGCAAAACATTGTGTAGCGCTACAGCAGCTTGGCTTTGTTGTTTCATCAACCAAATGAATTACCTTAAGATGTTCCATCATTCTGGTGAAACCTCCACCTCAACATGAAGTGTGTTTTTCATAAACTAAGAAAGAAAAAATATATATTTCAGTGATGTTCTCATCGAAGTGCAAACAAGACTCCATACTTCAAGACTTCAAATGTGGAGGTGAGATTAAGCACAGATCATGCTGATGTGACACAAGTAGGATTCTGTGTACTTTTTGTGAGAGAGCAGCGTTAATCACAGCAGCTCAGCAGGTGACCTCTTCCTGGTCACCTGCACTCTCCCTCTCTCTCTCTCTCTCTCTCACTCTCCCTCCCTCCCTCCCTCTCTCTTTCTCCCCCTCTCTCTCTCCTCCTCTTCTCACTCTCTCCTTGTCCAAATTGACCTCAACACCGCAGTACTTTGCAGCATATCACAGGCCATGACAGGTAGGCAGGTCAGATGTCAGAAGCGTTGCTCTAAGCGTATTCGGTGGCGCAGACTAGCGCCATATCCAGTATTCTTCAGAGTTGATTTCATTGTTGGCTTGAACACAGCTTTTCTTTCTTTTTTCAGAGAGAGAGAGAGGGAAACAATTGTGCCTCCTCAAAGTGTACAGGAAGGGAAGCGGAGATCTTTATCCACCGGTTGTTGAGTCTTCAACGGGTAAGTCCAGTTGAATGTCACCACGAGCAATTTATCACCTTTTTTGGGCTCTGTATTGTCTGTCTGCATTCTAACCATAGCGCACATAAGTTGTCCAGCTGAAGGCCACAGGTATGTTGCTGGTGGCAAGAATGCTGTTGCACAACAGATGGGTGTTGTTGGTCGGCATGGAACAGATGTTGGCTTGACGAGTGTCACGTCCTCTCTTTGTTTTTGCTTCACAGTTGGTTTAGTAATGTTGCATTATTAAAACCCCTGGCTGTGGCTGAAAACGAGCTTCGGTGCGGCTTGCGGTGTGCGGCTGACGACAAGGTTTGGGGATTGAAATGCTATCCACCAATGTCTCCACATGAATAAGTTATTCCCCTTGTACTGTTGTGTCCCTGGTCCGCTGCTGCAGGCCTTCTAATTGCCTCCCACATGGTCGGGAAAGAAATACACACATACAGACACTCATAGGGTATTGACAACAGAGAGGCACATATACACACATTTTTTTCTGCACACCATAGTGGACATTACAGTGAAAAACCCACGACCTGGACATATATAGTCGATAACTAGCATGATTATTTAATTGAGTGGTGCTTTGAGAAACTCCCTTGTTTGTGGGTAACATTTAAATACGCAAATAGTGAAAAGACACAGTGATCTGAGGTTACAAACCCAATGTGAACAGTTACTCTTATATGATATCTACTAAACAAGACCAGTAAACATTGAAACATGCTTGAGTCATTGCTTGCTCTTGTCATCCTAACTAACCCACAGCTTCCATTAACCAATCTGTTTGCACCACACAGTGTTGCACAGTGCTCATTTGGGTTGGGACACAGTATTCCCAGGTCAGCCTATTCCAATGTGAACGCATTGTGCCTTTGAGTGTAACGAAGGGGGTTGATCATGCTGTAATTAGTAAACATCTGCTGTGACTCAGGCCCATTGTGTGTCTGTCGACCTAAGATTAATCCACATGCTTTCCTCTGTCATTAGCTAGACCAAGCTGTGACCACAGGACAAATACAGTAACAAGGAAAGCGACAGCTCAGAGCAGGTTTAATGGAACCATTAGTGGTCAGAGTTTCCCACAGGTCTGGAATAGACCTTTCACAGATTTAACTCTCCTCTCCATTTACCCACATGAGAATAAAGCACTTTTTAGTGTGTCTAAAGATGGCACTGTTTAGAACTGTGCTGCTTGGTTACTAGCACTGCCTCTACTGCACTGGGGCCTGCTGCTGCTGCCTCTACTGCACTGGGGCCTGCTGCTGCTGCCTCTACTGCACTGGGGCCTGCTGCTGCCGCCTCTACTGCACTGGGGCCTGCTGCTGCTGCATCTCCCTCAGCACTCTCACTACTTGTGCAAGCAGCTGTTTCTACCACACCAGGGCCTGCTGCTGCTGCCTCTACCACACCGGGGCCTGCTGCTGCTGCCTCTCCCTCAGCACTCTCACTACTTGTGCCAGCAGCTCCACTGGTGGGCTGGAGTTCAGAGCTTGAACCAAGTGTGGTCTCTGCATTTAATCTCACTGTTGACTGCATCTGTAATTTCACGTCAAATTAACTGCAAAGTAAACACTGAGGCGTATGCGTTTATTTATTGCCATTTCACGCTAAATGCTAATGTTGGCTAAAGTTAAATGCTAAAGTTACCTGTGGTGCTGTGCATCTCTCTTCCTCATCCTCACGTCATATTCTCTTCAAATATTTTTGAATACTCATCTGCTGAGTAAATGCATGAAAAATTGTCTTACCTTAGCTGAAGTCTATGTCTTTCCAACTGCCCGAAGAGAAAACGAATTATAATCTTTCTTATATTTAGCCAGGACAACTCTGCATGATGAAGTTACTTGTACGGAATACATTCTTGAGTCTTGTAGCTGCCAACACTGCATAGTTGCTGCTTTCTTTCATTGAATTTGAATCTACTACCAAAGTCAGAGAACTATTACAGAGTAAGGAATTAGGAGAATAGGAGTCGCTTTATCTAATCTGTGTTTGTAATATCCATAGTGTCTGTGTCTTCGAACATAATACCAGGACAGATACGTTAAACTAACCCAAGAGACTAATACAGGACTTCATCGGCATAGCACACAGACAAAATGATAACAGTTATATACGCCAACACTGAACACAAAAGGGGAGCACAACCCGAATTATATAACCCGAGGCCTATACATCTACTCTTATGGATTTTCTTAAACTTGGATGGGGAAATATTGATTTGGAATATGAAAAAATGGCTTAAGGCATATACGTTAAATGCATGTGCATGAACTGAAAAACACACTACAGTAAAGAAAGAACATCAACCAGATGCTTGTTTCCTGTGAAGTCTCGCACAACACCCCTTTTTTTCAGGGCATTTTCAGGACATATGAAGGGATTGACACGTCTGTTGAGGTGAACAATAACAACTTGTGAACGACATTCTCTCATCCAAAGCATGCTGGGAAACCCCAGCACGCTACAGTACTTTGTCAATCATATGCCTGGGCAGCCTGCCCAAGTAAAGTCTATGTGTGGGAGACACTGGTGGTTTATGGGGCTTGGAGTCAATCGTAGATTTAGAGTACAATAATAATGCCAAACATCTCTTGGGAATTGTCACACGGAGGATAACAAGTTTTGCTAAGGAATAGCAAAAAATAGGAATGTAAATGTGTATTCATTTGTTTGGTCTTTTTTCTTCCTTTTCAGTGTATTGGCACACATAACATGACATATTTCATTTGTACTTCATCCTTATATCTATGCTGTAATTGTATGAGTCTCAAATGAGAAGTTAGAAGTGAGTTTTCAATCTCAGTGTTTTTTAAACTTGCAGCCAACAGTGCAGCAAGTTCCATACATACCTGAATTGAATCAGTCGTCCGATGGAATGAGTATTTAAATGGCTATTCAGCTGGTGATAAGAAACCGGTCTGAGAACCTGTGAAGCTGTCATGCCAATTTACTCTACGGTGCCCATCACTTCTCACCCACCGCCCCCCCCCCCCCCCCCCCCCACACACACACACACACACCACCACAGACACGTACAGTCCTGCCTCTGCTTCGTTTACCCCTCACACTTCTCAAATGTGAAGAGTGGATTGAGTTTTTCTGGCCAGATATGATCCATTGCATCTTGGGCCTGTTCTGCCGTTGCCCCGGTAACAGCCATCACATTGGCTAGCCCGACCACACACACGTGTTCCGCCGTAATGAGAACTTGGCAAAATGCCAGGCCAAAATCTACCCCCACTACCCCCACCCTCCTGGTGTGTTTCCTCACCATTAGCCTCTCAAGATCCCCCTCTGCATTTGTCCCTTGTTTGGACCCCACCACCCACCTAATGTGCCTGTTACATTTCTCCCTTTTCTGGACCCCACCACCCACCTAATGTGCCTGTTACATTTTTCCATTCGACGTCCTGTAATACATCTCAGTCTTTGTTCTCTGGTGCCAGTGGACTTTTGGTATTTCATTGCACCAAATCATTTAATATAATAAGAATTGTTTTCTCAGAGACTGTCTTGTACACGTTTTGCACATAACTGGACAGTTTAAAATTAAGTGAATCATGAACTCACCAAACTAAGCGATGTATGTTTTGGGAGTCTCCCCTATTTAATTATTCAAAGTGCCTATTGGTACGTAATTCAGTGGCGATAAGATTGGCACTAATGGTACGGAATTCCCTGGCAATAAGATTGGCACTAATGGTACGGAATTTCGTGGCAATAAGATTGGCACTAATGGTACGGAATTCCGCGGCAATAAGATTGGCACTATTGTTACAGATCCATGTCAACAGCCTTAATAGTCCACACTCCCTGATGTTCAAGTGTATTGGGGGTCCAGTGGTCCAGAGGTTAGCATTGCTGCTCTCCAAACAGTTGACCTAGGTTTGATTTAATCAATTTATGAGGTCACAAAGTTACTGACCAAACATACAGTGTCCACTGACATCATGGATGCGCCGAGAGGGGGGCTAGTGGACCGTGTGGGTCGTGAGGTGCGCTCCGTAGGGAATGCGAAGACCAGAGGTGCCGACGCTGAGCAGTGTCCTATTGCCTATGATTTAGCACAACGGGGGAGGCAACTGTTCTTTTGAACCTTTCCACTGACAAACATCCTTGTTCCCTAATGTTACAGAATGGGAATAAACCATACGGAAAGAAACCTACGGAACATTTGTCTGTGGCAACAGTAGCAATCTTTTATACCTTTTCAAACTATTGGTTTGGAATTCCATGGCCATAGCAGGTGTCATTACGGTTGGCTATTCCTCCTTTGTCTCTCCCCTCCATAGTCCACAAAGCCAATTGGAGCTTTAGCCTCATCAAATTTAGTGAACAACATCACGACACCTAGCTAGTATATCAGTTACCCAGTTTGTTGGTGTTGTGGTTTATATAGTATGTTAGTGCTGTGGCAGCAATGAATACATGGAATAGATGGCTGGCAGTGCTGACGTTGACAATCCTTCCTGTTTACTCCAGGCCTCTTTGTCCTGGTCCCCTCAGCTTTTGCCAAGTCTCCATTAGAGCACAGGGAGCTATTTATGCACTTCAAAGGTAAGGCAGGCTCCTCCAAGCTAGTCAGATGATTTGAATAAGATGAATGTTGTTAACGACAGGCCACGTTGTCCCACAGTGGAATCCCAGTAATGTTAAGACTTATTCAGCTGGCAGAGATGATGGGGGAGGGGGTTCCTGTTCCACTGATCAACTCAAAGACCGGCTACTGACTACTTCATTTTTGTATTTTTTTTTACCCTTTGCATCAAACTGCCTTAGAATAGGGTTTTGTACTAAGCGGACGGAAAATGCAGGTATCTTTCAAGGCCTTTGTCGTAGTCTAGAGGCCACCTGACACCAAATTCATGCACCTGGAAGGAAAGAGTCACACACAGTGTAATGCTTTGCTCCGTTAATAAAAGATTTATAGGAGCAACTGCCCAAACACATTATTAAGTATTCATTTATTTTTGAGGTAGTGCAGTCTCCCACAAGGTAGGATGAACCTCTCTAATCAATGGATTGTAGTGAGGATAGCAAATAGGTGAGTAGAAGAAGACAAAACGATTTGGCATGCACGCTCCTATCATTGTTAAGCAATGCAGCTTTATGTCATCCCTTCTTACTCTTTGACAAACATAGACACGCACACACACACACACACAGATACACACATACAGTCATTCACACACACAGACGAACACTCATTCACACACACAGACACACAGACAGATACTTAAAGCTCTCTCATTCTCATTTGCATCATGTGCCCTCCCTCCTCCAGAATTCGGAATGATCGGGTCCGTATGGATTGACCTGCTCATTCCCATCTCCAGCAGCTTGATTGCAGAGACTCTGAGATTTATGCCTATTTTCTGAATAATTGCATATGTATGGAGCCCATGCGCCTTTAATGACTCTAGGGCTGGATGCTGGGAGAAGAGTCGGTCCTGTATCTGTCTCTAGTTCAAGTTTCTACGGAAGGTGCCGGAAGGCACTTGGTTGGTTCATTAGAGCTGGGGGTAAGGGCAGCGGTGGAGGAGCCATTATTAGATTCCCCAAAGAGCCCCACAGATTCGTACTCTCTTCCCTCAGCTCGTCTTCAAATCTCTCTCTCTTGCTCTCTCTCTCTCTCTTACATACCACTCCAAGCAACCACATCACAAACCCTGTGAGTGCCAGACATCCCAAGGTGAAGTGTATGTGGGTGTACAGCGTTGGGGAGTAACTTCTTATATGAAACAGAGCTATGTAGTGTAATCCGTTACAGTTACTGAGAAAAAACATGTAATTAAATTACTGTTCTTGATCAAAGGGGTTACATCCGAATATATTATTTTTGGTAAAAAGCTTTAAAGCTTATTGGGAGAAGATAACATTCATTCTGTTGCGTAGCATCTTTTCGCCCTCTAGACGAGCTCATTCGATTCATTTGGCAGTTCATATGCATTCAAATTTGGAGCGTTGTTTTTTATTGGTTCTCCTGAAAAAAGTTTTCATCTCCCCTCTGAGTTTTACCTCAAAGATTGACCCAAGTAGTGCTGTTGACCACTTTATGTCTCAAAAATACCTAAAGTTGTGCTTGCATTCTGTACACTGAACACTGAACTGCTAATGGGACTCAGATGTCAATCATGTCATGTGTTGGGACAGGAAATACATGGAGGAAAAAGAGCTATGACTTTAGAGGTCAAAGTTTCAATTTACTTTAGTCCTGGGACCACTCCCCTCACACTCCTCCCACTCCTCACACTATTACTGAGTTTCACACTTACACTTGAACTCCTCAAACTCTCCTGTGTGCCTCTCACACAATGACATTCATGCATCCAAAGACACACACACACACACACACATGCCCTTTCATAGAAGAAAGCAATGCCGAGAGCTACCGTGTCTATCCATATAAGTATGGTGCTACACTAAAACTATCACTGAGAATATCATGGAATTGGAATTCATCAAGCGCCGCTGGTGATTCCATCAAACGTTGCACTGTGAATTTCACCGTGGGCCTGGTCTCATTTTCTTCTATAAGCCCCTGCAGTAATGTTTGAGAGCCAGGCCCCATGGAGAACCAACAGCACCCCAGGTACTCAGACTCTGAAATTTACACATACACGTGAATTTAGTCATTTCACTCCAGTTTCAGCCGGGGAGGCCCCGGGGTGCCGTGGGGTGAGAAAGCTTCCTGATGTGAGTGAAGATGCATTCTTTGTGTGGACGGTGAGAGAGGGACGAGGTTGTGAATTATTGAGCCGGAGGAGGGGTTTGCACATGCAAATAAGACTCATCTGCCAAAAAAAAAAGTTTCAGAATGAAAGCGGAGACCATACACAGGGTGCCTGTGTAAAATATGAATTGCATATTTGAATGACAAGAAGATGTTTATAAGGGTGGCCTTGTGACCGTTGATTTGCATAGATGACTGTGGTTGTGGAGTAAGTGAAGACAATTAAGGAACTACTCTGTCGTCTATCTGACATAGCAATGACAACGTAATATAGTTGTTTTACCATATTCATTGAATTGCAGTATTAGTACCCTTTTGAAGTTTAAAATGTAGTGCTACTGTAGGTCTGTGAAATGACTGTAATTTTGCTAACTGCTTAGCAATTTGAGGCTAACCTCAACCTACCTACATCATTTAAATTTCAAGGACACAGCCATAGAAATATAAATCATATGTTTGCATTTGAAGGCCTTGAACAAAGGAACATAAGCGTGGATACATTTGCAAAGCTCTCTATCTGAATAATTACACAAACAAATTACACACATTGGTAAGGTTGTGAAGGACAGCTGAAGGACACCTCTGCATTGTTTGCAGCTCAGAGCCATTAAGTAGAGGCTATGAAGAAAGGTGACTGTTACTCATCCAGTCCATTTAAATCACACAAAGCAAACAAAAATCGTATGCAAAATAATGGGGTAGACGGTGGATGCTGATTGAAAATTCCTTCGAGTGAAGTCGCTGTGCCACATGACGAACATGATTGAGTCTCTCTTTTCCTCCCCTATCCTGATTCTCAAGGGGTTAACAGTTGATGGAGTAGCGGTGTGTGTATTAACATCTGTAAATGACAGAGCCCGGGCCTGTGCGAGAATGATAAATCCCTCGGCGGAGAGCTGCCTTGATAAATAAATGTCTCGGAGGTGCGCATGCTCTGCGGCAATGTACGCCGACCTGTGAAGATGCTCGGACAGGTAATTGGTTGGATGCAGAGTGTAATTCAGCCCCAACAAATCCATTTCACAGCTGGCACCCCATCTGAGGAAGTGGATAGGGGGAAGGGTGAGAGACAGATTGAGATGGAATATAATGATGGTGGGTGGATGGGTGTGTATGTGTGTGTGGGCAGGGGGAAAGGGGGGGCAGGTGGTGCTGTGGGAGAATTGGGCTTGCTGAGAGAAGAAAATGAAAAATGGTGTATTGGGTGAGGGAGAATGGGTTGTGGAGGGGGATGATGTATATTAAGGATTTGGAAAGCTACAGAAATAAGAATGTAGAGGCAATGATGAAAAGGGTAAATACAAATGAAAAGATGAATGTGGGTTAGTGAGATAGAGATATGAAGCATTGTGTTTTCAGAGGCATGTGGAATATATAATCACAGACATGGGGTCCACATCTCCCCTTTGGATGTCAAGTGGCTGAGGGGTCAAGTTGGTTGTCTCACCAATAACAATGACAAAATACCCAGTTTTGCTCACTCTGTTACTTGTTTGAAGGTTCTTTAAAAATCTTTAAAATGTATAAAAGGTTCTTTCCACGATTTCACCATAATTTAGAATTAAAAACCCATCATACCAGCCTCTGTGGGTATATTTTAGGTGAGACAGGCGTGCTTGGAGGCAAGTCTCGTAAAGCTGCCCCAGCCACATATTTGTTATGCAAAGCTGCTCCCCTCCTCTTGCCTTGTCTGCCCAAGCACAATGGGGCAGCCCATTTTCCCAGGGTCCTTAGTCCCTGCAGCCTGGGGGGAGAACAGGCCACTGGCTTGACCATGCTGACCTCTGTCCCACTGCTGCTAATGCATACACACACACACACACACACACACACACACACAGACAGAGAGAGAGAGAGAGAGAGAGAGAGAGATATGCACAGATGCAGCTGCCCCTGCTGAGCCAGTCTCTTCACCAATCATCAATATTCATGCTTCATACAAAATTCATTCACATCACCAAGGTCCACAGCAGAGCTACCACAATCTAATGGGGTGTCCAGTGTCACGTTTTCATTTTGTAGTAACTGAAAGTTCTACCCCATCTTCAACATTTGTTCAGAGAACCTAACCTGCATGTATGACATTTGCTTTTATTTTCCAAAATGGAAAATATAATGAAAAAAGCAGCACAAATTAAATTATTTTATTGTGTACATTGTTTATTGGTGGCCTTTTTTCAAAATGGCAATGGCTTGCCCCTGCACAAGCCTGGCAGCATAACTATTGTACATTCAGGTTTTATGTGTTTCCGCACACACAGTTGTTGGGTGAACAATAACAACTCCACCCCATACCTCTTGCAGCCCAATATGATTGACTCTACTGTGCAAGTTGCATCTCGTTCTTAATAGCCCTGTGTCTTTGGTTGAAATGATATAACAGCAGAGGGCCTCTACATCTTAAATATGTCAGTAATGTATCTCTCCACTGTTCAGGACTTGTATGCACCCAACATAGGAATGTGACTCTTCTAGAACTCTGCATGGACATGCTCAGCTATCTGCTTTGGCTTCTCTTGACTACACTGGACACTAAAACTGTCAGGGCAGTGAAATTCTGCTTGGAAAACAATGTGAGTTACAGCTTCATGAATCTAGGCAGACAGGATGAAATGCAAAATGATTATGTTATGTGAAAGAAGTTAGCACAAAGCCATCGAGAGAAACCTTCTGGTCAAACTAGGTTTCAAACCTACACATATTCAACAATCTAATAATGACCAAATAAATAATGAATAAAAGTGTAATAGACTCAGTTAACCAAAAAGAATGTATCAGATGAAAATGTAACTGGAGTTAATGAAGTCTTTGTGGTACAATCAGGTCAGTGGTCACCGCTGTCAAATGTGTCTGGCAACAGAGGCTGAATGACTGTCTTCAAAAGAGCACCCTAGTTGACAGTGTTGAGCCATTTTCAACTGTGCTGTCGCTTTGTCTGCAGAGTGAAAACGTAGGCAAATTCCAGACCAGTAGCTGGACTGTATTTACATTGTTTCACATTTGTTTGGTTTTTCTCCTCCTGTGGTTGGTTAGTGAGTTTTTTGGTTCAGTTTTTTTTTGTCTTTGGCTTCTATTTAAAGAATAGTTTCTTCAACAATGACATTTGAGCAGTAAACAAACAGGTCATTTGACCTATTCAACAATGTAGAATCAATGGAACATGTACATGTGTATAGCCTGCCCTCAACCTCAAAACTGTCTGCACCTTACTCCTGAGATAAATATTTTCATAAACTAAATATTCAGCACAATAAGGTAATCTGCATTTTTGTTTCCTACATATGTCTGTTGTGTCAAAGTAAGGGGAAAGGCCATATGAAACAAAAACAGTGTTGCTGTGAGACGGTGGTTGACTCAAGCAGCTATAGACCTGACCTAAATTGGAGACAAATTATCCATCATGACCTAGATAACATTACATAGATAACATTTTGATGTTTGAGAGAAGATAGAGATGATATTCTTGCTATTATCATTAATTTTACTGTTGGCAGGGCTATATAATAACATCTTATAGGCCCACAAACAAATACCTAATCTTGGTCTGTGCTTCATTAAATTCAGCAGAAACACCAAAATTGAGTTCCATAACTGGTAGTTTTGTACGGACCCCATGCATGAAATATTAATACGGGCCTATTTCAGAAAAGGGAAAATATTTCTTAGGCTATTGGTATCAGGCTTATTAAAATTAAAGCTCATTCGCACTTCAAAGCAAATGTTACTGAAAGGACATGGGGTTCATCTCTGGAGCATGCCACTCTGAAGATTCAATAATGCAGCATAACAATGTAACCTGGACTATGGTTACAGAAAGATTATGTTGACCACTTTATGGCAATGTTACTTTGTGTCCATGTGCCTTCCAGATGTCATGAAAGACTGGATCAATGCTGCTTACCCACAATTTGTTTTGATATCTGAAGTATTGTAGGACTTTAAATATTCCGCGTCAATTCTCGGAGGCAACCATTTTGAAACAGGCGGAGGAAGTGGTCTTTGAGCTGATCTCATGGTCTTCCTGCGTTATTCTGTAGCTTACTCGGTACAGGGAGGAGGGATATGCTAGCGATTGAAGAAAATGGCGACCGTGCAGGACAAATGTCTCCCCTCCTAGATTCAGCTGCGTTGAATTTCCTCAGCCTTACAACCTGTTTTCATTAATTCTCTGATGCACTTTAATTTTCAAGAGGTACGTTAATATACAGGAATATTTTTGTTTTACCTGGTGTCGTTGATTTCAGGCAACTGCTATCAAAAATAACTTGCCGATGATCTTGAGCTTGGTGTAGTTTGCCCAGTGGTCTCAACGGTAGGCTAGCAACTGTGCTGTCGAAAGTTACCTTTTAGCGAAGTGTTCTCGGAGAAAATGTTCTTTATAAATGCAAGGCAACCTAGTTGGAAGTGTTAAAACAGCTATTTTAAGAATGTCCAATATAAATGTTTTGACTACACAGAATAGGTTACTTGTCGAATGTGTGTCGAAGTGAAATTTTTGACTTGTTTCAGTAGGTCCATACCTAGCAATAGCTAGCTGTTTACATTGCTCACTCCCGAGGGGTAACGTTGATGTTTTCCTAATGCAATTTATGAAATGGTTGGGTCATTACTGTTGTTCAGTACTATTCACGTGTGCACATTTTAAATTAACATTATTTTGCTGTGTAACTTTCTTACTAGGTTACTTCGATTTTCGGTTGACCTAAACGAGTTGCTCGATAGCTTAGCTTTAATAGCTTTTAGCGTTTTCCCTTGAGTGGGGGTTGGTTTGCAGTTGTTGTAGCAAACGCACTTCATACTCATTAACGTTAGCACTTGCTACCGTAATACTGAAATCGGTAGCAAGCAAACTTAATTAAACATTAAGAAGCTTGTTTATGAATCGTGTTTTGCAGTAAGGTTTAAGTCCAGCACATTGGTAAGGTTAAATTGCAACTGGGAAACAAGTGGGATCCTAGCTAATGTTGCCTATGAAAGGCTACCATACGGAATGTTCGAGGGAACCAAGCAGTTTATGGGTGCAGTCTAACGTTAGACACCGCCAATACCTTTTTAATGCTTCTCCAACCCTACTTATTTTAGCTTACGTTGACCAGTTATGCATGTCTGCATGCGGCAGTTCACAATAGCGAGCTAGCCGTAGCCCTTGAGGTAATTGATATCACTCGCTATGTTGTACATTTGCATGCTTAATGTCACTTTAATAACTTTTCTAAAATGTACGGCATGTTTCTCTGTCTCCTGCACGACGCTGGTTTGATTGCAGTTGCAGACATTTGCTTAAGCAAGCTGTGTCGCACCTATTTCGGTTCGCACAGAATAGAAGAATGCATGAAATGTACCTTTGAAAACAGCGAAGGTCAACTGTTTAGCTCTGAGCTCATAAGTTGGCTGACTTTTTAATGTAGCTAACGGATGCATTAATTGACTGGCGTCCCCAGTTATTAGCCATTTTATGAGTTATTCCTGAATTATTCCATACATTCGATGGTAGCGAGTACTTTTAATACAGCTATTCTATAGTTAATGTCGGGATATGACTCCTAGTTTGTCCAGTGTAGCTCGCGGGCTGACTAGCTAGCGAAATACGCAGCGCCGGTGTTGCGCAGTACGGCCCATTCACACGTACGCGTTTCAGGCTTCAACGGAGACGCTTCTCATTTACTTTGAATGCGGTGACGTCATGCGTTGCCGAACTGAATAGTGTGCAAGTGACACTGGTCATTTTGTATGCTGTGGATTAGCATTTTTGCAAGTTCCGGTTGTTAAAAAAATCACTGAGAGAATGAATGGGGTTTTGGAAAATCGACAAAATAACGACTGTGGTAGTTAAGTAACTGCTTGCTACTCCACATTCGATTGTTTAATACAATGTGTGTGTGAATCCTCTCCGTATAGACTTTAAACCCATTATATGCAAATATTGCTGAGAGCTCCCTCAAGCAACTGGGGAAAAATAAACAAGTATAGCAGATCAAACTGGTTTTATATATAAATGTAATTTGAAGGGCTTTTTTTGCTTGAAGAGAAATTGATACTGTACAATCTACCTTTCTATTGCAACCAAAAATATGTCCAAGGTGATTTGCAAGGCATCTGTTAGCACTTTATCTTGCAATAGCAAGCCAACTACCCGCATAGTAGTTAAACAGCGACCTTAAACGACACCCCTTTCCTCTATGGTAGACATAGGGTGCTAAAGTAATCATTATTGTGTGAAATCTAATGTTTTTAGCTAGCTACAGGCATTTTGTTAGCGCTTCAGCCCTTGGTTGTATATTGTGGCGCTGATTGTTTTCAGTTCAGGCTAGCAAGCATCAACACGTTACAAAAATGTTTCTGATCATTAACATTAACTGGGTCATGTATGGCAGTCAAATTATTTTCCCTAAGGAATTAAGCATGTTTATGTACAAACAATTACGTGTTAATAACATTCCTCAGCCAGCTAAAATGTCCACATTCACAAAATCGTTTTGTTCGGATAAGCTAACCATAGTTAGTCGAAGAAGGCAATTTTGCCACTAGAATTTGTTGTTTGATTTAAATACATACTGTTGCCTCAGACATGTAACTGACGCATGATATCCTAAATTCAGTAGAGTGATTACGGTTAACTGAGGTGGTTGGTACATGTCAGGTAGCCAACTCCAAGCTTTGTTCATCCAACAAAG
Organism: Clupea harengus; assembly: GCF_900700415.2. NCBI lineage: Eukaryota > Metazoa > Chordata > Actinopteri > Clupeiformes > Clupeidae > Clupea > Clupea harengus. The sequence goes on along the minus strand of NC_045152.1, from coordinate 7,920,368 downwards.
TCACTGCTTTGAGTTAAAAATACAAGTAGTGCTGCAGTGGATTGAGACAATCTAATATAGCAACATTTTGCATGAGTTTAACTGTAAGTAAAGCTCTTCGCTCATATGCCTGACTGTTTGTCTTGTTCTTATGCTTTGTCAATGTCAGTTTTGTTTTTAATAACGATTTCTTTGTTTTTAGTGAATTGGATGCTTTTGCCACCAAAGACACTGAAGAGAAACATTACAGGTCAGTACCTTTCACATAAAGCAGAGCAATATGATGATAATGATTGCTAATCTCGAGCAGATGCTATGTGGTCAGTGTTGTCTTTTCAAAAGTGTGTGCCCTTCTAGTTTATTCTTTTTTCTGCCTGTGCTGGACTCCAATCACTAGTCTAAAGCTGTGTCAAAGCAGCAGCAGCAGCTGCTGGTGTAAGCACATGTAGTTCCGTTTGAATTAAAGGGGGTGCAAACTGCTGAGTAAGCGTAACCATTTTAAAATGCAGAATGTAAACGGTGTTTGTATAGCTCATTGTACCTATACAGTATAGAGGTCAGAGAGGTAACAAAAGCCTTGCCTCACCCCCACATTTGTACTTTGAAATTGAGTTCAAAAACCTTTTTCTCATTCACTTAGGAGAGAAATCAGTATATAGGCCCCTGTCTCTTATTGTTCTTCATTATTTTTCTCTTAAATGAGTGAATTAACTGGAGAGGCCAGGATCAATATAATTGTGTAAAATATCTAAGTGAGGAACACAATTATTTGAAATGCATTGAAAATGGAAACAAACCTCAAAATAGACTGTTGTGGATCTTTTAATTAGTCCTTTCAAAATTGACACTTTAATGCACACCCATTTTTGTGATTCATTTGAAATATAACAATATATGCCTTTCAAGCTGCCATTTTGATGGCCTTGATGGTTTTATTTGAAATCTGTGGTTCACAGGAGTTTAAGTTAGAGATGCTATTAAACAATAGTATTTTAATTTAAATAGGCTATACTTCCTTTGTGTTGATTCTTCATAAATTCTGTGATTTAACATTTAAATGTCCATTATTACAAGCTTCAGTCCTTAGAAGAAAAAATAGATCAATCGCATTTAATCACAGGAAATTGTGAGATTAATCAGTGCATTATTTTTCAATTGATTTTAGTTTTAATGTGGAGTCAAACAATTCCTATAATATTTAATTTTAAGTCTCCTGCTGTTGAATTTCTGAATCTGTTCTCCTTAAAATGCTTATGAAGTACACTATGACTAAGACAAGAGATACTATTCTCTTATCGGAGATATGAACATTGCCCTTGTTGACGATGTGTTCCGCCCACACATAGAAAAAAAAAGAAACATTCCATAAACATCACAGAAGCATTATTGGTTCATGTGTTTAAACATAAGATAAAAGGAAGATAGGATGACAGCCATTCAAGGTCTGCTACTATGCAATGGATGTGCTCACCATCCACCAGCAAGGCTTGTTAACACGTGACATGGGTCCTAACATATCCAGTGCCCTTTCTTGACTTGCATAGTCGCTTTGTGTGGTGTGGTTCAGATAGGAATTCCTTTCATCTCATAAAACATACAAAAACGAACGCATCCTCACATTGATTGCTTGTCTAAGAGTGACTTGTGGGTCTGCATCCACCTCCCTTAAAGAAGTTGATTTGGCTAAACCTAAACATTGAGCTTGTCCAACGTCAATGCCAGAACGAAACAACTGATTAGGATTTTGGTGATCAATTTTTACTAAGCTCAGACTCCCCAGCTTTGCTTATTTATAGCGAATTCATAAAGACGCTGTCAACTCGGCAATGTTAAAATTCACTCTGCATTCTGGTATTAAGAAATATTGTTAAAGCTATGTCTTCCACTTTAATCAGAATCACATTTATTGGCCAAGTAAGTTTGCACAAACAAGGAATTTGACTCCTGGTTCAGTGGCTCTCGGTGTACTTACACAAAATATACAATACAACATAATACAACACAAGTCTTAAGAAATCAAAAAAGTATATACAGAGAAACAGACACTACATTCTGATAATCCCACTATTGTTACCAAAAAATACATCAGAGGCGAATTTCGAGGTGTCTGCCAGCCAGCTATCTTGCGTTGCCTTGTGTTAGCAAGCTAACCACCCACAAAGTAGACCGCTTACTAGTGAAGTTAAACAGTGGCCAGCAACCCATAGCGGCATGATTGGTTGTTGACCTGTCAATTTTACTCTAACATCCGGCATAAGGCATTATCAACACCCCAACAATTATGAATTCTCAAATTCCCTGAAAACCCAAAAGTCAACCAGTTGCATTCCTGTAAATAGCTAGTGAGCTCCACACTCATGCGACTACACTACTCCAGTAAAAAAAAAAAAAATCACTCAGAAGGCTATGCATCTGCTGCTCATTCAGAACTTTGTCTCTTTCCGAGAGCTCCAGTTTCCCTTTGTGATTGAGGTAGAAAACGGCGAAGACTAAAATAAAAGTTTAAACTGTTAAGTCATTAAAGTTTTGGAGGAACACGCAAACTCTGCAACCCATTCTGAATGATGATCCCCGCCAGGTCAGAAACACCATAATAGGAAATACGTTTGGTGTTCTTTTGATAATTCTTGATCAGAACATTCATGGGTCTGAAGTGTCAGTTACATTGGAGAGTTTCTAAAAGATCACTCTAAGGTGACATGGGGTCTTGCTCTTTTTGATTTTGACTAATGATCCTCTCAGCTGTGATTGTTCCTCGTTCATAAACAGATGCCCCTCTCTTTGTGTGTGTGTGTGAGAGATAGAGAGAGAGCGAGAGATATATAGAGAGAGAGAGAGAGAGGCTCCTGTTGTGGAGCTGGCCATCTGGTTAAACACTTATGGGACAAAGAGGCTTGGCTGGGGGAGGGGGAGTGGGGTGGTTTGAGGCTCCAAGGAAAGTACATTCTCTGCCCTCAGTTTCTGGAGGTGACGTGTGTGTGTGTGTGTGTGTGTGTGTGTGTGTGTGTGTGTGTGTGTGTGTGTGCGTGCGCGCGCGCGCGTGTGCTTTATAAGAGAAGAGCAAATGCTGCATTGCAGAACAGAAGACTTCAAGGACTTGCAAAAACATTGTCTAAAATTGAAAAAAGAGAAAATCTATAATCTTGACCTTGATTACCAGATGTCAACGCAGTGGGCCAAGTCTGTGTTTAGTCTGGGGAGCCTGAAATACCATAGTATAATTATCTGGAATTTATGTGATTGGATATTTCTTGTTACTACTTCACTCCCAGAATTAATAAACTTGATGTCAAAACAAAAGGGTATTTCAGTGGGAAGTTAGTTCCATGGTTTCTGGAACCATGTGTAGGATTTGTTGTCTTGGAGAGTTGCACCAGTGCAGTGTGATCAGGCAAGCTCATGCGAAGGAGACCATGGTTCATGTCTAAAACTTTTATCATGTGAATGGTTGACCTAACACACACAGAGAGCTACAGCTCCAGTAACATTTGTAGCATTTTTGATTTATGTTTTATCTTTGAAATGAGAGCTGTTGTCAAGTTGTTTCCCCGGCACAACTTGCGGACGAGAGAACACTTGGCTCTGGTGGCATGATTGGCTTAATTCCATTCACCACTGTGTGATGCCCTCTTCTGTGGTTTTATGTGTTTAGTAAAGTGGGCAAGATCCTTGGCAAAAATCAGCTTTGGGAAATACATGCGAAAAAGCTGAGTGCTACTTGCATTGGACATGGCCTCTAGTGCAAAAGCAGTCTGTTGGTTTTGTGTGAAGCAGTAGCCTTGAATGAATTGTCATGCTGATTTGGTAGCAGTATTGGTACAGTATTGTAGCAGTATTGACCAATTGTGCAAATGGTTTTAGATATGAGTAGAAAATATCCCCTTCGTCAGGCTTATTGAATTATTTCTAATTAGTGATCATTTTAATGCATTTGTAGTGGGACCACTTGGATAGGTGGCACTGGGAGAACTAATGGATAAGGGTCTGACCCACAGAATCAGTTAGCTGTTTATAGAGTAGCAATTTACCAGTTAAATCCCTTAAGGAGATTAGGTGGAGCTTTCTCCTGTTTTTCTAATTGCATTAGTGCATCATTTGTTTGGTTGTGCTAAAAGGAACCAACCGAAGGTGAAGGGGCTCTAGGTTGCCTTTGTAAAAATCGTGTGAGGAAAAATGGGGCCTGTTTGGATAAATAGATAAACAAGTGTCTTATTAACCGTGTGACCTTTCCCCTTTCCAGGGAAATCACACAGTTACAAGGACAGGAAAAGCAGTCAATGGAAGAGCGTCTACAGTGGAGCGACGAGCAGTGAGAAGAGACTGACGTGAAGGTAGGTTTGTTTACACGGTCACTACTCAGTCATTTGCATGTTGTCTTTTAAAGCTACCTTTTATTTCTGAACTGGAATGTTCCATGAACACATTAATCAGTCTTTTGCATGTTTCCGAAGTTTAGATGTTCCTGTGCAATTAAGGCAACGTTATGTGCTTTTTATTTTGTCTAGTTCACAATTCCGCTTGTCTGTTATTGCTCCATTGGATTATACTCCTGTTCTGATTTTGTTCGTGGCTTTCAAATGGACTAAACTCAGGGATGTATAGAAGCTCAGGTAGCGTCTGGTGAGCAATCAGTATTAATAGTGGTGGTGGTTGCATTTTTATATTTTTTTCCGCTGGCGGGGGCCGAAATGCTGATAGCGTTCCCTTTATCTCTGACCTTGTCTTCACTGTGCCTTCGGTGGCTTAGGCCCAGAGCCAGTGGTGTGACTGACGCGCAAACTGAGCAGTCGGTCAAAGCCAGTTGTAGTGACATGCCAGCAATAGGATTACAGGCACAAGGAAACTTATGTTATTTTTCCATCTGTGTGACGTTTATAAAAACAAAACCATACTGTCATTGTTGGAGACGGTCGGCATAGAAACCGAAAACCTAGTTACTAAGTCATCTCAATGACTTTTCTTTTTTTGAGACATTGAGAGTCAAAACTCTCTTTTTTTTTTCATATTTCTGCATGTATCTTGTAGCTCTCATAGTCTATATTCCATACCTGTGCATTGGTGGCAAATGGGTAAGCTATGAATTGTTTTGTTGGGGAGGGAACTCTAAAACGGTAGAATCAGGTTTCGAGTCTTAGTGACACCTTCTTGGCCCCTGCCACCCCCTCCCCTTGTGACTGTGCTTATCTCCAGTCACAGACGTCTCGGTGGCCTCCTCGTGATGTTAAATTAATTAATCAGGGTGGAAATACTGTTTCCAAATGGATCTAATCATCGGGTTTCACGTAGAAATCGTGCATCTGCCGCTCCTGTGCAAACATACGTCATGAGTCCCAACGCTTGCTTGAGCACAAGCTGTTATGCTGAAAGCATTGGTACTTTGCTAAGATATTTTTCCTGAGAAACTTTTGAAAAGACTTGTTGGACATATGTTTTAAAACCCTGGTTATAAGACACCTGGTGGATCCGCTCTCGAGTGTCTGCATAGTTTCGGGCTTTTGTCATGTCGTACGGATCTGACCACACAGACATTGTTTTGAATACCAACCATCAGTCTTTAGCCGTAAGACTGCCAAAAGCAAGTGTTCAAATGCGAGTCATGTGGAAAAGTTTCTCTACTTTTCTTTTTATCTATTTTCTATTATTATTATTGACTGGGTGTCAGACTTGTGCAGTGTCTGTGCGGATGGAATGGAAAGCTTTACTCGGATGATTTGTGGAGTCGGTGATGATCAGTGAAAGCTTGGGTTTGTTGACTAAATCCTGTGGCCGTTGCTTAGCGATGACTGCTCGCTCTGAGCCCTCATAGCATAGAGGGAAGTAGAAGACCTGTGATGATGGCTCACTCCCTTTGACAGGGACGTCTAAACATAAAGCCCTTCTGTAGTGGACAGACTTCTTGAGTTCATTGTAAGAGACCTTTCCTGATGTCTAGCCCCTTAAAGTTAAATAGAACGACCAGTGGGTGGGGAACACGAAGAATAACAGTCGAATTTTAAGGCTTTTATCCAAAAAAAACTAGATTGTCACCTTTTTTTCAAACCACTTATTACAACAGACCAGATTACAGCAAGCTGAGATAAATGAGACATTTTGGAAAGCTGGTGAACTGCAACGTTAGTGGGAAATATTTGACTGTGATGTCTGCGGTGAGACAGTGTCAAGAGTTGCACTGACATGGCCGCTCAACTTCCTGGCAGTTATCCTTTTTGCCTCGGCTCACTGCACGATGCCTCTGAAAACAGGAAGTGGCAATCAAGAAATACGCGAAACATCGTCATAGCAGCAGCAGCCCCCACAGCACACCTTCATTCTCCCCGGAAAAGGGTGCTGGTCTTGGGGTTTAGCAGCAGTCACAGCCAACAGTTGCCTTCGATTTCTCAGTTTTCTGAAACTTCTCTATGCTACATACAGATTGGCTTGAGACTCCACCCCCAGTACCTTTCTCCACCTAAACCCAAGTAGCCTCCACCTCCCCAGAGGCTTTCTGAAACGCTGCTCTTTCGCTCGTTCTCGCGGTCTCACTCTGTCAGCTCCCACCCCCCACCGCCCCCACCTCAGTACATGTAGCAGGAGGAGCTGGCAGCTCTCACTCGCTACTGCAACCGTAAAATGACACCGAGCCCTCTGCACTTTTTTTTCTTTCCATTGAAATGTAGTGAGAAGGAAGGAACAAAGCTTGGATACAGAGCGTTCGTCTCTGTGGGTCTTAGGTAAACTGGCTGCAGGAGAAGGAGACAGGAAGTGCTCCCCACAGCCTTCTGACTCAAAGGTAGAAGTTGCATTTCAGTGCTCATTTCTAGGTTTGCATGTTGGGACTTTGCATGGCCTCTTTAGGGTAGAGCCCGGGCTGCACGTAACTCGATTAGATTTCCGTAGCCTGCTTGACTGCGGTTTTAGAACCTTTGCTTGTTCAACTTCGGTGGAAAAGCAGTTTGAACTTTTTTCAAACTGACCTGTGTTTGATGGGAGGGCTGTTGATGTGTGCTATGTAAATGACCTGCTATTTTGGCTAATGTTTATAAATAGATTCCCCGGTGCCGAAAGCCAACGAGAGAGCGGAATAGTTCTTGTAAAAGGTCAGGACCGTCTTTTGCTGAGGAATTTGTAGCACTCCGTGGCCTTTCCTGCTTTCTCTCTTGCTTTCTCTCCTCCCTCCCGCCCTTTCTTTTTTTGTTTTAATATGCCACTGAATTGCTGCACAGTGAGATCACTGTTAAGAGGAACCCCCCCCCACCCCCCACCCCTTTCGCAAATCAAAACAAGATCTGCTGGGAAACACTGAGGAACACGCACAGTAAATTCATTGGTGGCCCCTGATTGGGGGGGGGGGGAAGCAGCAAGTGAGATGGATCACCTTCTTTGAGTTGGCCTCAGTCTGGTTAACTGGCTGTGCAGTTTGCACACTCCCTCACATATGTAACATTAGACCCCAGTATACCCCCCCCCCCTCCAGTTAAAATACTGGAAGGAAATGATGTCTGACTCATATGCCGTCCGCTCCCTTGTCGTACATACCAGTGAGAACATTCTGATCTCAATATACAAGATGGTTCCCTGAGGTCGAACTGGTGGAGAAGAATGAGACGTGAAAAGCTTGACATGTCTTTCTTTTGTTGCCTGATGGAAAAACTGACCTAGAGCTAAATGCACCTCGTATTGCTTTGCTTTTGGAAACATGTCAGTCAAGCAGGTTCTTTTTGTTTTGTGGAACAAAATTGCTTGTAAATGGGCGTGCATAAGGTTGGATCAAGCTGATGAACTTCAGCAACTTGTCTAAACTCAAGGTCTTCTGATATCCATTTCAATTAATTTTTCTTCTAAATTGCTCAAAGTAGTTCACCCCTACTTAAGAGCGTGTTGTCCGGGCCTGTGCCTGACGGTCTCTCCTTTTCTGTGTGTGGCTCTCTCTCTCCCTCCCTCCCTCCCTCCCTCCTAAGAGGTTTTGTTGCTATGAAAAGCTCTCGGTCAAAGCCTGTTGTGTAACCAGATACAAGGGTTTTCTTGCTTCTAAGTCCACAGGCACGTCAAGCTAAGAGTACATTTTGCAACTGTATACCCATTGTGTCCGATTAGAAAATGCTGTTGTGGTGCACAATTTAATTGTCAGAGTATGAAGGGGGGGGGGGGGCATAATCACAGTTATGTGTAAAATAACATTTCCAGAATTGTTTTATTTATTTTTTTATTTATATACTTTTTGAGAACACTTCAGAGCATTGTGAAATGATTTCTGTGTAGATCTTGCCAGAGTTAAAAATGACTGGGATGAAATGTTCCTATTCCATACACACATATGAACGCATGCATCAATCATAATGGCTAATTCATTACAGGAAAGTGAGTGTTTTCTGCACATGTATTTTTTCATGATTAATATTACAATATTTACTTCTAGATTTGAGTAATGCTAATATTTTGTTATCGACATGAAAGCAGAGCAGGATTTGTAGCAGCTGCAAATAGTGGTCTCAAGTTACACTGATGACCTTGTTGGACATTTTGAAAAGAATATTACCGTTCATCTGATGCTGACTCAAGGTTGCTAACAAAACAACTTGTTTTTTTTTTTGTTTCTGTGTTCCTCTGTCATCCCACAGTGCCAGAACATATCAAGTCCAGTTTAACAGCCAGCCTCAAAGTCTGCCAACGCCCTTTCCCCTTCCTCGCCTCCCCGTCCCACTCCTACGAAGCGGCGGCGGCAGCAGCAGCAGCAGCACCCCTGCACCCAGCGCCATCAGCAATGCCAACAGGGCCTGAGTGCTCAGTCTCAGCCCGCCCCACACCCTGCCTCGCTCATCGTTACGTCTTTGGCAAGTTTGGCCAGGCCTCGGTCAGCAGCAGCAGCAGCAGCAGCAATAGCCTCCGCCACCGCTGTTGAAGCACCAAGGGGGGAAGGGGGGCAGCCTCGTCGCGTTCCTCATCACCTCGCTGCCACCCTGGGAACTCAAGTGCAGCTCACCTCCATCCGCCCAGGGGTAGTGCTCACTAGTGAGGGGGCACCACTGAATCACCACGCTGCCAACAGCCACCTCTCAGGTAACTATATACACACACACACACACACACACACACGCGCCAACTATCCTTCACTGCCAAAGGGAGGAATAAGTGACACTTGACAACACGCTTGAAATGCAAAAGGGATTTTGTCCCCTTAAAGCTCGATGTTCGCTTTTCACGATGACTTCGTTCAGACCCTTTCTTTAGTGTAACTGGTAGGCATGGTGCCGGTCTCTTTGTAAGGTTAATACAGTAGGACTGAAAATGTAGTTGCATGTTGTGGAACTCTAGCATATACACAGGTTTTAGCCAGATGACTAAATACAGTTGCCAGAGTGATATCGGTCAGAACAGCTGTGTTTTATGTGATTTTTGTATATATTTATTATGTTACATTTAACTAACTTGAAAACAAGGTGCATGTCATCAATACTTTAAAACTGTTATCAGCCTGTGGGGCTTAGTTTGGTGGTGGAAACTTGGCAAAAACGGCCTTTTCTGCCTGGTTGGGTTGTTTTAAACTGGTGATTTTAAATGAAAGGTTTGCCTTTTCTGCCTGGTTGGGTTGTTTTAAACTGGTCATTTAAATGAAAAGTTTTGCCGCGGTGTGCATTTTGGATAGAGGAGTGGCAACATGTTCTTCTCTGACAGGAAAAATGTGCATGTGCCAATGACAAACCAGCACTGTCCAATTCTGATTTATCTATCTGGCAAATTAATTTCACCTTTATTGGAAGAGTGGCACATTATGCTGAAGCCAACATATTTCTCTTTTGGCAAGGAAGCAAGAGCGAACTTGGGTTGTGTGGATTAATGCATTCAATCTATATCGGATATCCTTGAGGTTAACATGTCCTGGCAGGCTTTCAAAAAGAGCAAAATGTTAGTTTTTAAACCCCTTTAAAGACTCAAACATCTGGGAAGAGGCAGTCAAATTTCAGGATTCAGTTCAATTGCCCCGTCAGCAGTAAACAAATGTCTTCCAATAATGACTTTTCCTGTTATGTCTCTTCATATATTGTAGAATTAGACTACAGCAGAAGAAAAAAGGCTTTGTCACCACAAAAGGTCTCTCTTTTTGGCATGGCCGAAACAGAATGCAGAAAAAGATTTCTATTTAGGTTGGTCCAAGTTTTCAAATATATCAACATAGACAAAGCTGACAATCTCCCCATTCAGTTAGGCTAATGGTCACCGCTGTTCTTGAGTCTATAGAGTCTTTACAAGCCTGGGCACTGAGCCTGAGGTGTCTGTATTCATGTGTAGATATACGGTCACCAGTAGCATCGCGTTATGCAAATGAATACATGTGTATGTCGACTCACTACCGATGACCGGAGTTCTAAATGCAGCAATAGTGGTCAGATGCTGCGTCAAATATGTCAATTGCTATAGTTACCTGCTGACGCTTCGGACCTTTTTGTTTGCATCGCCACACTATTTTGACTCTCAAACTATGGCCCTCTGTCTTAAAAGGTGATTTATGTTTTCACACCCATAGACTGTGGGAGTCTTTTTGGTAATGGCGCAACAACTCATTATGTGGTTTGCCTTGAGCCTATATGAATAGGATTTTGTGTTTTTTGGCTAGTGGTGAAACCACCAAATGATGGGTTAAGATAAGTAGACTTTTATACACAGACAATTAGACTTTTCAGACAAGAAAAAACTTGGAACTTCTCATTGGCCTCAATAATTGTGTGTGTGCTTAGTTGTGCAAAATGAGCAGTTTTTGATCAGAAATACAACTAGATGAAGTTGACTGGGTGACCTGATGTTTCAGTATGTGTGAAGATTTTTTTGTCATGCAAAAGTGCTTATAAAATACCAATTGCCCTGCAGACTGGTTGTGATGATGACACATTTAGTTTTTCTTGTCTTTTGTTATTTCAGTTCATGTCATTTATATTTTTGTAGGTCTGAGCTCCATACCTTCTATAGAGAGGAGAGACCAACTGTCTCTGTCTTGCAGTCAGGTCACCCCAGTCCAGATCCGGCCCTTCGTAAGGTCTCTCATGGTGTTACTCTTCTGTTTTCGTAGGCATGGCTCCCATTCGGGACTCGGTCAGCCACTCCCCTAACCAAACAGGTGACTCAATCTTCTCCTCACCTGCTCACTGGCTCCTTTGGTGTGCCCCTTGTGCATTGTGGGATTTGTAGTTTCCTGGGCTTTGTTGCGTGTACAATGTATGCCAGGTGATGGGTGGGGTACTCACCTTGCCTGTGCCTCATAGAATGTTGGTGTGTCTCCATCAAACAGCTCTGGTGTGTCCATTCACTAACATGTGCTGACACGCTTGAAATACTTCTGGATGTTTCCCTGTCGCAATCTTCTGTGCTTGATTGTTAGCACCTTGTGCAACCTTTCTTGTGTGATCTAAGGAGTCATTTGATACTTTTTCAGTTAATTAGAAATTTGATGTTAACTTTATATGAAATGAAGGGTTTTCCATGTGCTTGAAGCTTGTATCATTTATAAAGTATTTATTTTGGTAGCACCGAAAGCAACCCTCAGTCTAAGTATCATTGTTTTCCCTGGTAGTGTTTAAGTGAATATTTTTAATTCCGCTCCACTGTCCCTCCCTGTTATGTTTTGTGCCCTGCAAAGTGAGGGCAGAGGGGGAACCAGCTGCAGCTGACTGCGCAGTAGTTGCAAAGATCACGAATGCTGGATAAAAACGTGGCATTTTAAATACGTCTGCTCCGTTTCGGTGCAGTAGAGCAATGCACGTATCTCATTACATCCCCTGTTAAAATGTGCAGGGTACTTTTTTTATTTTTTTTAAACAATTTACTTATTGGCCTTTTGAAATATAAAATGTGTTGCGTCGTCCTTCAAACTTTTGAATTCAGCAGCTTGATCGAAGTTGCAGTTTTGTTGCGTTGCGTTAGCTCTCAGCAACTGTGAGCTGAGTTTCATCTAATTAAATTCTCCAGATTTCAGGAGTAAAAATAAAAAAAAATAAAGAACTCTTTCAGGAAGGTCTGCGCTCCTTTGTGTCATGGCACGTCTGATTCAGACAGTGCTCAGACTTGGCAAGAGGACTGCTCTCTGGGGAGCTTGGCAGCCATCTTGGAGTGTGATTCGAAAGAGCAAGAGCAGACTAGCAGAAATAAGGGGGGGAAAAAATGTCCCCCCTCGAACAAGAGCATGAGATGGTTTGCAAGAAAAATAGAGAAGTTGGCTCTACTGTGAAGGGACTCTTGCGCTAGGACGGGTGTGGGAGGTGAGTGCCGGGGTGTGTAACCTTGGCATTGAAGTTTGGTGGGAAACCCGATGGTCAAAACAAAAGAGCAAACAACCTCCCCCCCCTTTCCCCCTGCTTCTCTTTCGGCATAGCTTTCTAGCCTTGCTCCAGTCGCTTCCCTTTTCCTAGCTTTTGGCATGCAGCAGGATCATGCTGCTGCTACAAAATGGTGGCAGCTGCGCCTGTGTTTGAGCCAGGCTAGGGAGAGACGGTGCTCGGCAGGGACGCAGGCAGAGTTCGGTGGTCAGCCGAGCTGTTAATGTGCACTAATCCGCAAACAAATAGGAGCCCCCTAAACAAAACAAAGGAATGTGCGTAACGCTCGACCAGGGCTGTATTTTGGTGATTCCATACCCATGTCATTTCATTGGTCAGACTTTGTGTGTGTGTGTCTCATCAGAAATAGTTTGTTTTGTGCATTTCCATGTAGTCAGTCGCACAATGATTGATTGAATTGTATGTGGTGTTAGTATGATTATGTGATCTGTGCCTCGCCGGGAGCACATCAACAGCCTACTTTAGTTATTTTGTTGACGTTATATTTTTTATGTTGAGTGCAGAATCCATTTCTCTTCAGTTTGTTTACGTCTTGAGGTTTCATTGGTATATGTGATGGAAGAGATGTTGACATTTATTTTCTTGTTTCCTCATTTCCCCCCTCCTATCTGCAGGTTTGGATCACACCGGTCTGGATTCTCAGTATGAAAATTCTCCCTGGAGTTCTGGCAGCGACTCAAACAGCAATTGGGGCAAAGTCATTGTAGACAGTTGTGACAAGGGACCGTGGCCCTCCATCACTGGCAGTGACCCAGAGTTAGCCTCAGAATGTATGGATGCTGACTCTGCCTCAAGCTCGGGGTCAGAAAAAAACCTTAGTATAATGGCTTCTGGGAACACTGGCGGCGACAGCAACGGCAATAGACAAGGCAGCAACGGTCAGAGCTCCCCATTTATGGTTGCAAATGGCAGCAATAATGTTGGAAATGGGAGTGTCAAGGGGCCTTGGGGCGTTTCCAATGGTCCGATGCTAAGCACATGCCAAGGCTCAGGAGAGAACCCTGGTGGCAAAATGGCTGAAAGCGGCCATGGCAAATTAAATGCATGGGGTACCCAAGGTCCCTCAACCAATGGAGGTATAAATCCAAGCACTTTGAACCCAAATGCCAACCATGGTGCCTGGCCTGTTCTGCAGAACACTGGGCCTAACTCCCTTGGGAATGGTGGCACCAACACTCAACGAAGCACCGTAGGTCAAATGCCCAGCCTTCAGAGTAGTATTAACTCTAAGATGGCCTGGGGAACCCTGCAGGACAGCATGGCCGAGTCCGACGTCAGCGGTACAAACAAGCTTCCAAGTGGGCAGCCTCAAAACCTTAACACTGAAATGAATGGACCAAATAACACTACTAACACGTTGACCTCTAGTTTACCAAACTCTACAGGTTCAGTGCAGATGAGCGAGCAGTCCGCAGGGCACAGAGCCTGGCCTGTGAGCTCAGGGGGCTCCCCTCAGCTACCCATCCCCTCTCCGCTCTCCAACGGCACTTCCATTTCTCAGCAGCAGCAGCATGGCAACAGCAGTGAGGGAACGAATGGCGGGTCGTACGGTACAGCATGGGGAGCTCCGACCGGCACTACTTACTCTGGAGACAAATGCCCCACACCCAAAGGCCCAGCCGCGGGCGACACTGTGAACGCAACTCTAATGCAGTCAGGGCCCAATGGCTCGGCCTCTGCTAACACCAATGCTCCTTTCAAGAATAATATCGGTGGTGGCGGCAGCAGCAGCAATGGGGTAGCCAGCCACGGAGGAGGCTGGGATTCGGCCCCCACGGCCCCGCAAGATCGCTCCCCCTGGCCTACAGGCAACGGCAACGGCATGGGCCCCGCCAGCATCCCCCGGCCCTGGGGCAGCGTTTCCTCGTCCTCATCCTCTTCCTCCTCCTCCTCTTCTTCAAACACTGGCACTAAGGTCTCCAACGGGGAGTGGAACCCACTACCCGGCAACAATCAGCATTCCAATGACGGCACAAACGGGAGCAGGAAGGGAACAAATGGCTGGAAGTCCCTGGAGGTTGACGCCCTGGGGCTGGGGGGCAGTGGCGGCAGCAGTGGCCAGGCCTCTCAGGGCAGCACATGGAACAAGTCCACAGGTAGCGAGGGCAGCGGGGATAGCTCCAGTGGCCGTGGCGAGAGAGATGGACAGTCGCGAAGTGGCGCGGGCCGCAGCAGGAGGGGTACCCCGCCAGGGCCCACCGCGCCGGGAGTGTCCCGGGCGGACGTGGACCCCCGCGTCATTTCCAACACTGGCTGGGGGCAGACGCCAGTCCGCCAGAACACAACTTGGGATGTCTCCAGCATCGAGAAGAAGCCGGCCACTGACACATCCGGCTGGGGCACCGCTCCCGCACAGCCGGCCAGCACCGGTGGTGGATGGGGAGATGGACCGGGCGGAGGCAACAACAACAACAACACCACCAACACCAACACCAGCGATGGATCCTCGATGTCAGGGTGGGGCGACCCAAAGCCCTCTTCTGGATGGGGCGATGCCAAAGGCCCAACTGCACAGGCCGGAGGCTCCGGAGGCTGGGAGGATGGCATGAACAAGCGCAATAGCCCGTGGGGTGGCAGCAAGGACAAGCCCTCTTCCTCATCAACCTGGAGCAGCGCCCCTAAGACCAAACAGGGCTGGGGTGCCCCCTCTGGTGGAGAAGGCTGGGGTGGTGAATCATCACGTGGCGAATCATCGCGTGGAAACCATTGGAGTGAACCCCAGAAATCCACCTCTGGAGGCTGGGACAGGGAGAGGGACAGGGAGAGGGACAGGGAGAGGGACAACGACAGTGACCGCTCTGGCTCGACCTGGAATGACCCGGGCCGCTGCAACACCAGCAACACCTGGGGTGGAAGCGGAGAAGCCAACACCCCCCAACAGAATGGCCCGGCCAGCGGCTGGGGAGAACCCCAGAAACCCAGCCATCAAAACCAGGGCTGGGGAGAACCCCAGAAACCCAGCCACAGCGCCCCGGGCTGGGGCGAGCCAGTCAAACCCAACAACCCCTCAGAATGGGGTAAGCCACAGGATGCCAACAGCGGCTCTTTCAGGGGCGCCCCCAATCCCCAGCCTGGTGGCCCAGGTTCAAACAAGGCCCCTGGTTGGCAGGGAGGCCCAATTCCTCAAAAGGAGGAGGATTCCACTGGCTGGGAGGAGCCGTCCCCCGAGTCCATCAGGCGCAGGATGGAGATTGACGACGGCACCTCAGCGTGGGGAGACCCCAAGAAATATAAGTGTGGCAACGTGAACATGTGGAATAAGAACAGCGGAGCAGATCAGGCCATGGAGGGACCCCCGCCACCGCAGCCCCAGCCACCTCAGGGCCCAACCAACATGGCCCCCAACATGGCCCCCAACATGGCCCCCAACATGGCCCCCAACATGGCTCCCAACATGGCTCCCAACATGGCTCCCAACATGGCCCCCAACATGGCCCCCAACATGGCCCCCAACATGGCCCCAAAGGAGAAGACCTGCAGCTCAGGTGAGTTTGGGTGTGGGGAAGCAGTGTCTTTGGTCATGCTCATATCCTTTTCCAACAGGTAGTTAGTTGCTGGTATAACAACCTGAAAATTGAAAACCATTTAAAATTGGTCTGACCCCTGCCAAGTTTTGCTCTTTTCTTTCCCGAACTTTGAATTTCCCGCACATTTAAGACTCCCTTCTGACATATCATAACCCCATTACATGAGGATGTGTCAACATGGGTATTTTTTTGCTACTTGTTCTTGGTCAAGAGATGTCCCTGGGTCAGTGTGACTTTGGCATCAGATGAGCTGTGCGCACTGGAAAAAAAACACTAGGCTAGGGTTACATGGCCGCTGATGCTGCAGTCATATGGTAGCAACTTGATCAGCGGGGACACACATGAACAAGGCTATTTTTAAAGGAAGAATCCAGAGCATGTGTCGATTGGTGAAAGTGCAAAATGCCCTGTGGTCAGATTTAAGGAGGCGTATGGGTACAACGTCAAAGTAAACAAAACTTACATAAGACCTTTTTAAGCTGGGCTAGAGAACGGTGCATCACATAGCACTTGAAGAATGTAATGTTTTAAATATATTTTCTTATTTTTGTCCAGTGTTTGCATTGAATAACTTCAAGTATTTTCTTCTAAACAAGTCAACATACTTCATATAATATAATCAACATGATGATTATATGAATAGGTCCCTTTGTTTTGTCCAATGTTCCTGGGTAAAGTTTACAAACAACTATCGCGTGTTACTCTATTCGTCATTTCTTAAGATGCGTGTACAGAAATGCAGTGAAATGACGTCGCTAATTCTGCCTCCTCAGGATGGGGAGAGACGTACAGCGCCCCGCAGAAGATGGAGACGTCCACTTGGGGTGAGCCGGCGGGACCCCCAGTTTCTGTGGACAATGGCACCTCGGCCTGGGGCAAACCCATGGACACCAGCGGATCCACCTGGGAGAACCCTGGTGGTCACCAAGAGAGCTCCGGAACCGGTGGCTGGGGGAACTCCTCCATGGGCCAGCAGCCAACACACAAGACTGGTGAGTCTTGTGTTCATTGTTCCTTCCTCATGGACAGCATAAGGGAAGCACAGCCTTTTTTTGCACTGGACTTCAAATCTCCTGTTGGCCTCAGAGCTTAACCAATTTTAGAGACTCTTATCAACTCCACAGGAAATTATAACCCATTCATAGTTATTCTTTATAGGTGATGGGAAGTATATAGGACTGTCACCCATGTTTCTGATGTATTCTTTGTCTCATCTGAATATATTTTTGTTGTGGTTACAGGACCCAAACCTATGCAAGACAACTGGTGTGGAGAAGAGATGCCCATGCCTGGCAACTGCCACTCTAACTGGGAGGAAGAGGAGGAGGTGGAGATCGGTATGTGGAACAACAACACCTCCTCACAGGAGGCCAATCAATCTGGAAACTGGTCCTACATGAAGAAGATGCCTCCAAAGGTAAGAAACACGATTGCTGGGATTCTTCTTTTTTTTTCCCCTGATAAATACACATTTTGTTCAAGATTTATATGTATAATTTATATAGTCTTGAAGAGGGTTAGTTTTGAACAAGTCCGTGTTTTAATTTACTTTTTCTTCACAATTCTGTATAGATGAATAAACCAGTCAGTAAGCAAGAAGATCCATGGATGAATCAGTTTGTGAAGCAATTCAACAATATGAATTACTCTGTAAGTATTGTTGCCCCTTCCAGTTATTTTCAAGGCCCTACATGTTCTGTGAAATTGAGACTGAGGCTACAGTCGAATAATCCAATTGCATCTCATGTCCTTTTCCATGACCTCGATGGGAAAATGTCATGAGGTTAAGATGAATTCATAAGGACAACCCCAGTGCTTAGAAAATCCGACTGCACTTACACTAGGCTACTTAATTATGCAACGGCGGATGTTATTGACGTGGGTCATGTTGATAGTTTGTTATTGGTGCTGCAAGGAATTGTGGGATGGCATTATCTCTCTTCCTTTGGTGAAGGATGGTTCAGTGTACCCTGTGCTAAAGGAGATAAGAAAGAAAGTACTGAAGCACCTTTCATGCAGCATTTGGAGAATTCAACCGTCTCTCATCATGGCTGCCACTTAGATACTTCTGGGTCTGTTTTACTCAGTTAGGAACCTTACCAAGCCAAAATGACTGTTGTACCGCAGCCTGCAGGTTGCATGTAGAGTGAGTGAGGGGAGGGGGGGTGGGAACGACAAGGGAGACGGCTAAATGAACTGACTTTGCTTTGTCTGTTTTCCCTATAGAGAGAACCTGAGGAATCTCTCAAGAGCAATAAGATGGAAATGTCTAGTGGTGAGTCATGGTCTTTATTCAGTATTTTAATAGCCAGAATCAGATGGTTCTTGATGCCATTGGTCAGTTGAGTGACCGTGTTATTAACCCTTTGTGATTCTGCTGTGCAGGAATGATGTCTGACAAGAGAATGGACGTAGACAAGCATGGTCTCAACATGGGCGACTATGGCAAGAATGCAGCCTCTCGCCACCAGATCCACAAAGACTCCATGGACCGCAGTAACTACTTCGATAAGGTCAGTGGTGCTGCATGGTGAATCACCATCACTTTCCCTGGGTCTGCAGTCCTCCCCCGGCTCTGCTGAATGCTCAGGCTCCCTCTGGTGGACTGAATGTGTCAGTCCTGTGTGTTTTTCTAGCACTTTCTCCCTGACTGGTGCATTGCCATTGTGAAATGGTGGAGCGCCCGGTCAGGGTGAAAGACAACTGCATGCGGTGATGTGAGTGCCTCAGTGCTGTTCTGGGTGCTACCATGGCCTTTTTGTTTTGTCCTCTGCTTTTAGCTAAGCTGTAGCAGTCCAAGCTGTGGCATACGCTAACTTAGCCTTTCTCCCCCCTCCACCTCCTTTCTGTCTCGCTCCCTTCCTCTCTGTCTGTCTCTTCTCTCTGATTATTTTTATCCTCTGGCTTCTTCGGGTCTTTTCCTCTGTTGGGCGACTGCTGCTGCTGCTGCTCCTCCTGCTCCTCTCCTCTCTGCTTGCTCTGTGGCTGACTGAACAGCAGAACTCGCTTTCCATGTCCTCTTATGATGCCTCTGGGTCAGAAGAGCCCCCAAACGATCCCAATCAGAACCACAATTATTCCTCGCCAAACGGCCAGATTAACCCTGGTTCTGGTAGGCAGGTGAGTCAGTGCTGGCTGCGCCCTGGGTCTGTCCGTTCTTCCATCCATGTGTCCTTGTGACTATTTGGTTCCATGTCAGTCCTTCACTAGAAATGAGTCCTTTGGCTCCACCCATGAACCCATATCATACCAAACCTGTGTAGCAGTTTTGTGGCAGCCATGTTACCCATCATGCATTTTGCAGATGGGGCACATTCAGGCCACCATCAAGACAGAAAGCCATTTTGGCGTGTGTGTGTGTGTGAATGCTCTGGTCTGGGTCCCTTTGAACATTGCCTCTATCGTTCCACCCTTTTCTGTAAATTTGCCCGCTCTGAGTCTACGTGTTCTGTGTCTAACCCCCCGCACTCCTCTGTCCCCTGAAGCAGAATGTAAACCCCATGTATGGTGGTAGCAATGCAGCAGCACAAGGCCGGAACCCACAGCAGCCTTCAGCACAACCTCTGAACTCTGCGCAGCCCAATCACCGTACTCAAGTGCCTCCACCTCTACTGCCCTCTCAGGTTGGCCTCCATACCCCTCCAAGCTGTCACTCAGGGCTTGAAATGTGTTTTGTATCGAGGGTTAACCCCCTGAATTTACAAATGAATACAAGTAATTTACATGTACTCATGTGCATACTGTGGTGTATCGCTGGCCACTGGCTCTTCTTCAAAGACCGTTTGGTTCCACTGACATTAATCTCCAGTTCCAGTCTTATATTTTGTGTTTGTCTATTCCTAAATTCATTTGTTCACTCTTGTTCCCTCTCTGCAGGTCCCTCCATCATTGAAGTACCCTCCCAATAATGGAAGTCTGAATCCCTTGTTCAACCCTCAGCAGGTTGCCATGCTTAACCAGTTGTCCCAGCTGTCTCAACTCTCCCAGATCAACCAGTTGCAGGTATGTGGTGCATCAGGGCTCTCCTCAAAGAGGGAAACAAGTGGTTTGAAGATTGAATGATGCGGTGCCTTTTGGAAATTAGGGTCCAGAAGGAAACAGACAGGTCTGGGGTTTATGTATTTTTTTTTTTTGGTCCAGAAGTAAATGTTTTTTTTTTCTTTTTTTTCCCCCCGTCAGCGCCTCCTTCTCCAGCAGCAGCAGCAGCAGCAGCAGCAGAAGATGAATCCCAGGCAAATGCCCGTCGGTGGCCGTCAACAGGAGCAGCAGGTAAGGGGCACTGAACCTTTTTCCTATTTAATCCCCCCCCCCCCTTCTGCTCAGCCTTGTCTGTTTTTACCGCTGCAAGATTGTACCCTTGCATTGTTCATCAAATTCCCTGCACCGACTTCTCTCTCTGACCCACCTCCACTTCTTCTCCTTCCTCAGGGTCGTCCCCTGGGTCCCTCACAGCAGATGATCCAGCCGCCGCGCCACCTGGACCCCTCCATGCTGAAGCAGCAGACCTCTCCTCAGCCTCCTTCCCTGCACCAGCCAGGCCTCAAGTCCTACCTGGACAGCCTCATTTCCCAAAACGCGGTTGACATGCAGAAAGAGCAGGCCATGAACCAGTTCACTAATTTCCCTTTAAGTGGGTGTCCTCCCCATCCCCATTCCCGTCCCACCCTAAGCCAGGCTGAGTTGATGCACCAACAAGCTGCCAAGCCCAACATGATGCCCAACATGTATGCCTCTGAGATGGCAGGCTGTGCCCCCACTGGCAACAGCCACGCCCATAACCTCCTCAGCCCCGCCATGAGCAACGGGCACGTGGGGCCAGGCTCGCCCCTCCCATCCCGGTCTGCGAGGTCCTTCGCCTGTCCCGAAAACAACAGAGGTGAATAAGATCCCCCCCCCCCCTTTTTTTTTTTTTTTTTTAATAAACACACACACACTCATCTGTTCTTGGTGATCACAAGGATCTCAATTAGATTTGTATTCTGCTTGAAAAGAACTGAATGGATGGGCGATGAATCGAAACCGCTTTAGTCGTTTAGGCCTCGTTCTGATTTAGCCCTCATCTATCAACCCATTTAAAAAGTCCTTAATAATTTTCTGTTAATTTCGTAGTTATGGTAACGGTGCTTGTTTTAATGCTTAGATAACTTCACAGAATTGTGTTTTTGTTAAATTTGTGTAAAAAAAAGATATTTGAGTTACATTCCAACATTTTGTCTGATACTAGTGTTTCATTTCTTACTGATTAGTTCATTTAAATTTCGTAAATTATTACTTACAGACTTGCTGTTTCTCCTACTTTCTTTTCTCTATAGGTTTGACTTCGAATGTAAGCAATCTAGACATCGGTAGTGTTGGTTACAAGGAGCCCCAGTCCCGTCTGAAGAAGTGGACCATGGACATTTCCAACTCGCCACTTGATCAAAACCCCAGCAAACCTGGTGAGTTGAAGATCTAGAGGGAACGAACAAAAAAAAAAAAAAAGCTGTTGCATTGTAGAAATTGGAAAGCATGTTGCCTTGACTTACACGCTTTAGACTGTCTGAGTAGTTTCCACTATGAAGTAGCCTGTGTAGATACTGGCTTTTGGAAGTCTAAGAACTGAGGATGTTTCTGCTCACCTTAGCTTAAGACGCTTACATATGTGAATGAACGATGCATTCTGTGGTAAGGTGTGTGTGTGTGTGTGTGTGTGTGTGTGTGTGTGTGAGAGAAAGCAAGCTCAAGTGTGGTATGTCCTTTGTGCAGGTGCTATGTCCTCTGTACTGAGGCTGGAGGACTCCCCCTTTGGTCCGTATGACTTCATGAACGCCGGCAGCTCCCCCCTGAGTCCTCCGGGGTCCGTGGGGGACGGCTGGCCCAACCGTGCCAAATCACCTCATAGTTCCAGCAACGTCAACTGGCCACCAGGTGATTACCCAGTCACACACACACACACACACACACACACACACACACACACACACACACACACACAAACACAGGTCATAAATATTATTTATTTAGGTGATTGGCCCATTCAACAGTGTCCTAAGCGTATAGGTAGTCAACATTTTTTTGTTTTAAATGTGTTCTTCCATGCGTCATAGTTGAATGATTTCATCCTCACAGTGAGTAGGTATACATTTGGCCAGCTTTTGTGAGGATAAATTTAGCAGTGGGATGCTGTTACCACATTGAACTACTGAAAGATAGTTAAATGTGTTAAACTGTGTGTTCAGAATACCTTGATATCAACCTCCTTTTGTATGTCAGAACTCCCTTGCTGTATTTGGACCCTGAGATGTTGTTATTTATGGTGGAACACTGGCCATATCTTGCCTCAGCAAGTTTTAACAAGTGTTCCATTCTCCTTGGTCAGAATTCCGCCCTGGTGAGCCCTGGAAAGGATATCCAAACATTGACCCTGAAACTGACCCCTTCGTCACTCCTGGCAGTGTGATCAATAATCTCTCCATTAATACAGTGCGGGATGTTGATCACCTCAGGGACAGGAACAATGGTAGGCTGTGTTTCCTTTTTCTTTTCTTTTTTCTGTCTTTATACAAGTCGGACAAGAGCTTTTGTAAATCCTCACTGAGCTCTGGATCAAGGCTCTGCTTGTGTGCTCTCTCTCCCTCAATGAATGAAGAAATTCTAAGACATTAAGTTGCATATGGTTGCGCATAGTTATTGCATGCAAGTGCACAGTCCATTGTCTAGTTATGTCCTTGGTGCTGTGATCATCTTGGACACTGAATCATGGGTTGATTTTGTTTGACTTTGTTTTGATCCTTCAGGGCCATCCTCATCACTTAACACCACGCTGCCTTCAAATAGTGCCTGGTCATCCATTCGTGCCTCCAACCACAGTGGTTCCCTCAGCAGTACAGCACAAAGCACTTCAGGTTTGTGCCACTACCTACAGCAGCCCTCACTCTAAACGCATACATACATACTTTTATTCATTCAGTAGACTAATTTATCCCACAAGGATAACCGAGGAAAACCCTGAACAGCTGCTTTTTATCAGTACTTATTCTCCCTCGTTGTAAATGATCCCCTCAAGGAATGTTTGTCTGCTCTTTAACAAGGCCTGTTTATCTCTTCTCCGCAGCCAGAAACAGTGACTCCAAATGGTCCCCTGGTACGGTCACCAACACCTCTCTGGCTCATGAGCTGTGGAAGGTTCCTCTCCCCCATAAAGGCCTCTCTGCTCCGTCCCGCCCTCCCCCCGGCCTCACCGGCCAGAAGCCGCCGCCCTCGTCCTGGGACAACGGTCCCCTTCGGCTGGCGGGCTGGTCTGGTTCTGAATCCAGATTCACTCCTGGTCAGTATCTGGGGAGTGTGTGTGTGTGTGTGAAACACCAGTAGTTTCCTGCTGCTTTTGAATATACATGTAATTGAAGTCCAGCCTATGTGGAAAAACCTGATTTGGAACCACTACAAAGTATTTCAAGACAACCCAGACAGGTTATAAATGCATTCAGGTTATTGCTGGATTAACATGAACATAGTGCTGACATGATTGTGTCTTTGATCAACGCTTTGACATGGTTGAGATTTGGTGTAGTCATGCTATATTTTTTTTTGTATGATATAGAGCAGTGGTTCCCAAACTTTTTACAGTCCCGTACCCCTTCAGACATTTAATCTCCAGCTGCGTACCCCCCCCCCCCCCCTGTTGAAGAAGAAAAAAAGTTTTCCTTTTCACCTATTACTTTAATTCCGTTTTAATCCGTTTCGGCTCATTTTGTTCACCCAGAGGTAGATTGATGGCTTAAAATGAGTGAATAATATGTGCCACAAGTGACCCAAACCTTCTAAGGTTGTTGTTTGCCAGCCATCAACAGAACAGAAGACTTAAAAAAAACATTATTTGCAGGCGATTGGGAAGATGAGCTAATTCATTTGACAGGCTACGGAGGTCTGTGTTGAATAGGGGGGCGTGGCCGGAGCGGAGTTCAGCACAGACGTGACATGTTCTCAGTGGTTTTGTTTTCTAATTAATGCTTGTTCATCGTTGCGATCGTTGTTGTGTTTATAAGAAAGGAATACAGCCTTGCAGGACAAAATACAGGGGAATTTGGGCGATTTTGATGCACAAAATGATGTTTCCGTCTGAAAGTTGCAATTCTGTTTCAAACGGTACATTCTGCGAATTCCGTCCGTTTTCTGTTATCGCGGAAATTTTCTCCCCGCGTACCCCCTGAACCACTTTGCGTACCCCAGTTTGGGAACCGATGATATAGAGAATTTAGTGAAATATTTTCATAGGAATTCTTAATTTGATTGTAATCATTTTTTTTCCCCTCTAATCTCTCCTCAGGTTCCAGTTGGGGTGATAGCAGCTCAGGGAGAACTAATTGGCTCGTTCTCAAAAATCTTACACCTCAGGTAAGAAGCTTAGGCTATTAACAAAAACCCTTCCTTGAGTATGAAATGAAAGGCGTGTATGTTACTCAAGTGCTGTTGGTGCCTTGCCAGCTTCAGTCAATGATTCTGGGGATTTCAGAAGTGTAATTTCAATGTAATTTCTTTCATGCACCTGTATAATTGGCAAGGCAAATCATCATTCTAACATATCTGCCAGCTGTCATTTTAGGTGACAAAATGGTTATATAAGGGACGTAGACAAGACGTAGGCCACGCTTTTCACCCTTTTGGTTATATAAAATATGGAAGCTCAATCTGAAGGGTTAAATCAGCACCTATAAGTGTCCTTTGCTCCCTCCCCCACCCTGCAGATCGACGGATCCACCCTGCGCACTCTGTGCATGCAGCACGGCCCACTGATTACATTCCACCTGAACCTGCCCCATGGCAACGCTGTGGTCTGCTACAGCTCCAAGGAGGAGGCAGCCAAAGCTCAGAAGTCTCTGCACATGTAAGTACAGGCCTGGCTTCACCTGAGGAAGGGGACAGGGGACTGAAGGAAGCTGAGGCTGCAGGGTTTCTAGAGAGTTTAGTTTGATTGAGTATGTTTTAGTCAAACAGCTTTTTCACTTAATGTAAAATTTCTATTTGATTTGTCATCTTTTCCACCTTGATTTAGCGTAAAGAAAGATGACTCCACCAGTATTTCTTATAAGTATTCCTGTTCTCTAGAGTAGTAATCAAGCTCCAAGATTTAAATGGAAGGCTGACCTTAACGAAGGTCAATGTCTCCTTTAGGCTCCTTCAGTCGGGACTCAGTGTCCTACAACCCTCCCCCCAGTTCTCCCCACCCTTCCATCTGGTCCCCCCCCTCATCTCCCCCTCTTCTCTCCTCCCCTCAGGTGCGTTTTAGGGAACACTACTATTCTCGCCGAGTTTGCTAGCGAAGAGGAAATCAACCGTTTCTTTGCACAAGGTCAGTCCATGACTGCCTCTTCCGGCTGGCAGACGTCGATGGGCTCGTCCCAGAGCCGCTTGGGCCCCAGCTCCGTGGAGAGCTCGGCCCATCCTTTCCCACCCACCCGCACTGATCCAAATCACTGGAACGGCAGTGGCCTGGCGGGGACTGGCGGCGGAGACCTCCACGCCTCCTCACTGTGGGGGGGCCCCAACTATTCCACTAGCCTGTGGGGCAGCCCCAGCGATGGGGCCCGAATCAGCAGCCCCTCCCCCATCAGCTCCTTCCTTCCTGTTGATCACCTCTCAGGAAGTGGGGAGGCCATGTAGTAGTACGTTTCACCTTATGACTTAGAGAGAGTTAAAAAAAAAAAAAAACAAGACAAAAAAAAAAAGCATACAAACAACCTAAATGAATAAATAACCGTGACCTCAGAGTTGGAGTAGTAAAAAGAAAAATCATTATCATATGATCAACAGACGGGGGAAAAAAAAGAGAAAAAAATCAAACGGCACTAGTTGGAGAAGACTTCACTTACAAAAAAAATATATGGCGGGGTCGCCCTGTGGAAATAAGTTACGTTTTTTTCTTCTCTGCACATATGTCCACTTTGTTTTAGCCCAAAACATATCAGTTTGAATACTTGAATCATGCAGGCCAATACTATAATGTGAAAGGATGTATTTACACTTCCAGGTAGTGCTCTTCATACAGAAAAAAAGCTTCAATTGAGCTCGTGTTTTATTCATCATGTTTATTTGAATTCCAATTCTTTTTATTTTTATTATTTGCATTTGTTTGCTGACAATGTTGGAGTATGAGCTTTTTTTTAAACTTTGCACTGAATGTGGTTTTTCTCCGTATAATCTGCAATATCGAGGGAGCCGGCAGATCCAGTGTAGTTGTTTACTCAAGGATGTTCTTAAAGTGTGCGCTCTACTATGCCTTGATGTACGCCTACCTTATTGTGGTATTGTGGAGTTCAAGATCAAGATATAAATGCTGACTTAGGATTATTTGATGATATTACAGAATTAAGTATTGCACCAATTTTGTGTTTTAAAACTAAAGAATTTAGCTCTGCAGTGTGTAAAAACTGTAGCCACAGCTGTGACTTGCAAACCCGACCTGCAAGCCAGGGGGAACAGCACTTTCAAATAGGCTTTCAATTTTGTTTTGGAGGTGCCACATTGCGCCCTCTTGTTTACAGACTTTTGAGGGGGAAAGTATGCTCATTCTTCCTTCATTTTAAAATAATAAAAAAAAAAATCAAAGAAAAAAATGCCTAAAAATTTTAAAAAACTTGGAAAAAAAATACAAAATAAAAAAAACAATTAAAAAAAATTGAACTAAAAATTATATCGAGGATGAAGACGAAGCTTTCTATCTCTGGGAATACTGATCAGTGTTTGGCCATGTTGTTGGTTATTTTACCTATTCCTCTTGTCTGCTAAATAACCAGCATGGTTCTCAGGAAATATAGCCAGTTTTCCCCTGTAGAAAATTTGTAGGAAAATCCAACTTCTAGCACTGAAAGTACTTATAGCTCTGTAAGTTTTTCTCTGCCAAATAACTGCTTTAAGCTGGAGATGTTCTACATACTGCTTTCAAAAAATATGCTGTCTTTTTAATAATGGGTGGATATGGTTTGCTGAATCACTATATTGTCCTATTTTCCTTCCCTCTACCTATTGAGTGGCTCAATGTTCTCCTGCTCTGTGACCGTCAATGTAACTGTCAGACTTCAAAAGAAAAAGCAGAAATCTGTAACTATGCATACTGTAGCCCTTGACACGGCCTACAGAATTGCTTTTTCTTTTGTCCGAAGAATTTTTGTATATTCTCAGTAATAGCAAATACTTTGTTTCCAATCTTTCTCATTGCCAGAGATGGTGTTAAAGTTTTTTTTTCTTTTTTTTCCTTTTTTCTTTTTTTTTGTTGGGGGGGGGAGGGGGGGATTTTTAACAGTGCAAAAGTCGTCCACATTTCATTGCCTTGATTCAAATTGTGTCCGAAGATGCAACAAGTCAAGTGGCTTTTAACTGTTTACAAATAGAATATGATTGTAACGTGTACAGTTTGGTTGTGTTAATCTGAAGTTCCTTACAATATTAATAAATCAACATTTTTGGCTGCTCACATAATACCTGTATTCTTTTCCTCTCCAGAGCTGGTTTTGTCATTGAAAATGGCTTGCCTCTGTAACAGAAGCCATGGAAGGCTAAAGCAGAGGTGAATGTAAACTATTGCTGGTAGTTGAATACAAGAAAAGATGTACATAGATTTACGGACGATATACATTACTGATTGTTTAGTCGAAGATGCACAGTATATGAAAAGCTTCAAAGAGGAGAGGAAGAGATTGAGTTTGAGAAAGAGAGATGTCAGCATTAGGCTAAGCCATGGACCTTAATATTTGTTTAAGCTGTTTTGGTTTATTTTTTCTTCTCCATTCTAGTTTTATTTGAATAGTAGAACTTGCTCACTGTGTTTAAATTATCTGTATTTAATGACTCAAAAAGCGTAGTACAAAAACCCTTCGAGTATTACCCTGACTTGACGGTGGTGTGCCAGTATTGAACCATATTAAGTAACTGCTTTACCAAATATACTTCAATCAGAAGATTTGTTTACTTAATTCCAGATCTTGCTTCTCATTTTGTTTAACAAATATTAAGAGAAACATTGGAACCAGGTTTTATCATGTTGTTTTTTTAGAGGGGAGTACAAGAGTAAACATAATGACACATTGAAATGAAAAGCCTTGGATTTGCACTTGGTGTACATATTAAGAAAAAGAAAAAAGAAAAAGAAAAAGAAACTGATTAGGTTGTACTGTATTTGTTTTTCCTGGAGGAGAGTATAGCTTTCTGTGGCTTGCCTGGCTTGATTGGAGAAGAGTGCGGTGTGTCTGTCTTTTGGATTGTTAAATGCACAATGGCTTATCTCTAAGGGTGCGAGGCAGTTTTACTTTCTGTTGGTTCTCCAAACTTGGCCTGCTCTCTTCCTTGCTCTGAAGGAAACCGCTGTGTATTTGAGCTGGTGTTCGTAAAAAGCGGAGCCTGTATTGGGCGCTCACGCAGGTCTCTGGCACTAGATTGCTGTGATTTATTTTTATTTTTTTTATATTATTATTGTTCATTTATTCTTATTTTATTATGACTGTGCATGGGAGGTCAGCTGCTCCAGGCCTTGTGCTCGGGAGTGACCTTCCTCTGTGTCCAGGGTAGTGGTGTTGAAGTACTGAGGGTTGGCGCTGTGCATGGCTTTAACTAATGGTTCTGAATAGGATCTTTCTAACTGTTGGGAGAGATGGCTTTTTGTATTATTGTCTCCCTAAACTTTGTGGCTTTTGTTTAATGGAGTGAATTAATAGCATAGGGAAAAGCCATTTGGCACCCAATTAATTTCCACTTTTCTTTTCTTTTTCTTTTTTTTTTTAAACTTTTTTTTTTAGTTTTTGTCTTCTGTCTCTGTCATCTTAAAGAAATGTCTTCATGTATGTACAGCTGTTTGGTGTTGGACAAAGTTGTCCCTCCGAGACATGAAAATTTCACTGTCATGCCAAAATTTCAGAGGGGGAGAGGGAGGAAAGGGATTTGTTGTTTTGTAAAAGCTGGACAATGTATACGCTTAAAATGCCACTTGCAAATGGATGTTTTGAGGAAATTCATGAGCAATGTACAATCCCCATTTTGTATGGCCAGGTGAAAGTAGAGGAAAACATGGCTTGGCCTGACATTCTACTTTTGTATGAGAAAATGTCATTCTTTTCTGAAACTATCCTGTGAGCAAAATATACCCATGTCTTTTAAATGGTTCCTACTGTTGAACAATGTGCTACGGCAATTGACTTAAACTGTGAGTATTTCTGTCTTGTCATAAAAAAAAAAACCTTAAAGCTTTAGTAATACCAGCACAAAGAAATGGATGGATGAATGAATGAGAGGTTGAATCTTAACTTCCACTTTGGAGAATACTAAGAAAGTCTATGCAGTGAGAAATGAGGCTTCAATGTCTTTTTTTTGTTTGTTTTTGTTTGTTTTCCTCTCAGTATAATCTTACACAGTAGTGACAGGATAACAAAAAAAAACACATCCTGAAACATGTGCCATGATTGAAATTTCTTGTTTTTCCTTTTCAAATAATTGGCCAGTTGTAGCAGATGGAGCATTACACTGGGAAACTTCCCTTTTTCTCACTTGTTCCTCGATCACAAAATATGGGGAACTGAGAAAAGGTGGAGTTTTCAATGCAACCTCTTATATTGACATATTTCAGACACCATTCTTTGCTCCCTCATAAACCTATATGCACACTGCTTTTGGTTGACTGTTTAAGGGATGTGTAGAAATCAACATCAATAAACTTACCAACTTCAATGAGCAGGAAGTACTCTTCACTGTCTTCCTGGGGTCATCGTAGAATTTTCACTTGGGGAACTGCACTTTTTGAAGGACAATCCTTATTTGTATTGGTTCAAATTTGACAGGAATTAGTCTAATAACACAAGGTAGAAAACTCGTGTTTAGTGATGAATGTTTCCTCTGATGCTGTTGTGTTTTATTTTACTCTTTGTTGCTTGGTTTTCAATTTTAGTGCTCTTAAGTGAATATATACTAAGGTTGTAGAGTAGATATTAGGTCTTATGTTGGCTGTACTCGTAGACTGATAACTGTTTGTAAAATTCTGGCCCTGATGTCAGAATACAAAGCTGTATAACTTGGGTACAACCCTCAATAAAAAAGCCTAACATTCAATCCAAGGTGTCGCATATGTTTCATTCAAGGTGTCGCATATGTTTCAAGATATCATTCAATGGTCATCATGCACCATTAAGTTTTCTTTCATCAATTGCCATTCTGAAATCTACACTGCTGACCGGGTGTCAGTTCAACGAACACCTCTGGGAAATTCTAGTCAGTTTAATCAAGGATTGGGCTTATTTGTCTAATTTGAAATAGTACGTCTTGTACTGGGAATGTTAAGTCATTCATGTGTTCTTAAATAACGCCAAGTTCTTTGCTACATTTACACATGCTAGGCCTTTTCCAATAAAGCAATGTTTTTTTTTTTTTAATGACAGGCAGAGTGCCCCTTATTTTTTTACGGTGGACATTTACACTTATCAGGTATTTGCTATTATATCTTAGTTTGTCCCACCCCTGCAACCAACCATTTGCCATGTTCATGATTTTGCTGTGCAACGGCCTCATACATCAACACGAACAGCTCCTCTTGGCTGTTTTGTCATATTAAACCAGCCAAGGTGAAATAACACAGCAATGATGTGTGTAGCTTAAGTACTACAATACAAGTTTGTGATCATGCTCACTAAAATCTTAAATATGAACATAAATTTAAGGTTCAGATTAAGTAGCTGTTAAAGCATGCTACATATGGCTTAATAGTGTATCATGTCAAACTAATACTGATACCAGTAATGGAATCGCTGTAGAGACAACAAACTTTAGACAAAGGACCACGAGGTGAATCAAAGATTTCTGGAGGTGTATTTCAAGGTAATCTTGCAGGGAGTCAATTCCAACATCAAGTAGAGGCAGGCAAAAGACTAAAGGGCATCACAGTGTTGCAGGTTAAATACTAGTCAGTCATGGGAGGTTACAGTGGGGTCAAGGGTCAACATTGGGGATGTTTTTACAGGTCAAGGTTGGGAAGGGGGCATGTGAGTGGGAGGGGAGGTGACCTTCCTACGGAAGGTTCCGGAACACACACACAAAGGCAAGATGGTGGATAGATGATGTGTATCCCCCCCACCTAGGGCAGGCAGGATGTCTGCTAGGGTGTGAAGAGCAGACATTCATGAGGCCTACTTAGCATAGGCCATGGTTGTGGCTTCCCAAGGGTGCCCAGACTGTCAATACACATGGCACACACACACACACGAGAACATACTTTCAATGCGATGGTAAGTATATAAATTATATGTTGCTGTACTGCTTCACAGAGTACACATCTCAACCCTTTAAAAGTTCCTCTGGCAATTATTAGTTAAAACAGAGTGTCGTTTAAATATTAAAGATGCAGTCTGCCATTCTAATCCGATAGATTTCAGCAGATTGCTGCTCAGGGTCCTCTATCTGTTCATTGTGTGTGTGCGCTCAAAATACCTGGTGTTCATACACAGTCCTTTTGCCATAATCACAGACCTCACCTTTAAAGTATATTTGATCATATTTTGGCCATTTATGCCAGGTCATGGATTCTAGGGTTAGTACCGCTGATGTACCACAAGGTGGAGCTGTGCAAGAGCAAACATTACAACAAGGAGTATTCTCTTTAGGTCTTGTTTATTATTTTCTTCAAAGAAATAACTCATATTTTATTACATACAGTGGTACATACGGCAAGGCAGTGGACTTTGATAGCCACAGATTGGGAAGGTGAGCAAGTGGATACAAAAACAAAAAAACACTGCCCAGTGACATCTGCAGTTTATTCAACAGGATTACAAGGTCACCCCCGCCGCACCTAGACGTGGAGTAAAACAAAAGCAAAAAATGACAGTTAGGTCAGCTGACAACAGAGGAGACACTCAAAAGTGATGAATCAGTGGGAGCTGATAGTTAACTGATCAGATTACCTCATTCATAAACATCTTTCTTGTCAGCGATGAACTGCACGATCTCCTCAGGAGTCATCAGTTTCTCTGCTGCTGCATCTGGGATCTCAAATCCTGTGGATATGAACATGCACGCACGTACAGAGAGAGAGAGAGAGAGAGTCTCTGTTATAGGAGCCTTCATGCTGGAAATATTAGGCTCTATGGTCGAAATTTGAATTTTTTTTTAAATAAAAACTGAATTTACCAAACTCATCCTCCATTGCCATTATAATTTCCACCTGGTCCAAACTATCCAACCCCAAATCCTTCATGAAGTGAGAAGTTCCTTTAAGCTGGAAAAAAAAAACAATGTCATTGTACTCCAACATTACATTTTATTTACGGAATAACATAGCATAACTACATTAAACTGATTAAGATGACAATATGTGAGATACCCCACTGGTGGTAGGTATAATAAGGAGTTGAGCATGTGTAGGAACTTGTTGCATTGACAACCAATTATGAGTACAGCTCTAGGCACTGAAACTGAGATTCCTTCACAGGTTCATATTAGTCTTTCACGACATAAGCACTGGAAGATGAGACTCAAATCACTATTTACGAGTAAACAGAGGACAGGATACAGGAATCTGCTAGTCACATGACAGATAAATCTGTACACTTACTTTCTCTGGATTGATCTTGTCATACAGCTTCAAGACGTACATAACACGATCTGAGATTGCCTCTAAGGTAAGAGGAGGCAGACCTCCATACTGTCGACTCAGCTGTGAAACCTTGAAAGGAAAAAAACATCCATTCACACACAATTCAGTGTTATTTAAAAGCATCAAAGATCTTCTTGCACGCACCCAAAGGATGTATGTAACAGTGACTGATGGTCACAAATTACCCATACACGTGTACTATTCAAATTTAGCTCAATGTTAGCTCAAAATTAGATAACTTCGTCTAGTAAGCTAGTGGACTGTTGGAATCACCCTCAAGTAACCGTCAATTTGTCGTGACAAGTTAACAGGTTGGTAGGTCAGCAGCTAACTACCATTAACTGTTAGCTAGCTAGCTACAATGACAACATTTACGAAATGCAGAGAATAATGGTTGGACTCCAAGCCTAAACATACGATGTTAAATGCGTGTTGGTCTGGAGGTTTAAACCATCAACTCAGTTTTTAGCTGACAATCAAGACGCGTCTGGATTTGCAGTAAAGACACTGGTAGGTCACTGCACCATCCTACACAGCTAGGCCAAAGCTGCTACTCAGAGTGTTCAATGTTATTTAACTCTTACCCGTGACTGCTCGATCCTCCGCGTTCTCTGGGAACAACTAATCGCAGAAAATGATCGGTCATTGGAAATAAGCAGCGCACTACTTGATCTAGCGATCACAGATCCTTGATATAACCTTGTCGAGGACCGGGTAAGCGAGCGAACACACAGAGCAAGCGCACGGGTCGCCATGTCTATGGAATCCTGTCAAACCCCAGAATGCACCAGGATCAAGAAAGGCACCCAATTTGCACATGCGCATTCTTACAAACCAGTAAACATTGAAATCTTCCTAGTTGTTCAGCAGTTTTTACTTTAAATATATATATATATATCAAAGCTATTTTGTGATTGAATGATAAATAGCACAATTATATATTTTACGTTTAGTGTCCACTTAGAGGACTGGTCCGTCTCACGATTTGACTCTTGACCCGGATACGGAAACAATCGACATGTGTTTTGAAACATGACTTAATTATTTATCAACCTGGTTATCTCGGCATTATGTACATGTTTCATGGTTAAACATCGTTTAAGGCAGGTACATTAATAGCACAATTTGTCCTTGTTATAGGATGACTAACAATAAAAGATCTAAGGTCAGGTATGGTGATGGCATGCCTAACTTTACAGGTGTCAATGAATGGACTCTAACGGACGCACTTAGCATATCCGTAGTCTCGTCTCTGTTTATGACTTAACATTTTGTCTTAATCTTTTAGACAGACAACGGGTCATATAGTTTAGCTGTGGGATTATACTGCGTGCATCTCTCTGTCGTTCTTGTCCAATGAACTGTTGCTCGCCTCCGTATCCCTTACATTCCCCATGTAGGAATGATACAACTTATGATGTTCTATTGTTGCAGGATATAGAGATGACCGACATGGAGCCTGCAAGTTTGGAGAACTTGTGTGTCTTGTATCACAGTGCAAATTATATTGTTGTCAATAAGCACTGGGACATACGTATCGACAGCAAAATGTGGTATGAAAAACAGACCGTCCAGAGTCAGCTGAAGCTTCGCTTCCCAGATCTGGTCGACCCTGGGACGTACTATGGTTTCAGGTCTCGGCTCTTTCTTTTTGTCACTTGAAATATGGTTAAAATGAAACTATAGAGCAAGATGTATCTCAACCCCCATGGTATACATCAAATAAATAAATAAACGAAATTAATAATAAGTTATTGGTGTTGACATACAGATGTCAATTGTCCACTTTATTATTTAAGTACACTTGGATATTTTTAATCATAATTTTGTTATCCTAAATATCTAAAGTGTCAGTTATGAAGACGTACTGCATGGTAGTCCACAATGGTTTGCTTAAGGTTATGGTTCATGTTTTCAGATTCTGCCACCAGTTGGATTTCTCCACTAGTGGGGCATTGTGTGTTGCCCTGAGTAAAGCAGCAGCTGGGAATGCATACAGATGTTTCAAAGACCGGCTTGTAACAAAGGCATACCTTGCACTGGTAACCAAATCTGTCATGTTTCAGACACAGCATTATCAGTCAGTTTATTAACAAAAGAATGACAACTGTCTTGAAGAATTGACAACTTGTTTTGTCTTAAAGCTCAGAGGAACAGTCGAAAAGGAAACAATGACACTGAACTTTGCTATTGGCAAAAACATTGCAGAGGGCAAGACCCACATGATGTGTATTGATGGTACAGAAGGTGAGACGTTATGTGTTCGCATTTATCCACTTTTACAAGCAGTACCATTATTTGTTTGAATTCAAATTAATGCTGAGTACCTAATTGTGTTTACATTAATTACCACGCCCTCTGTCTCAGACTGTGAGAATCCTAAGCCCAGTCAAACAGAGCTCAAAGTCCTTGAATATGGAACATATGATGGAGAGCCAGTCACCAAAGTTCTACTTCAGCCTCTTACAGGTATAACGTAATATTGGCTGTGTGTATATATATATGTATCATGTAGATTTGATGCTTGGTAAAATGTGTGGCTGTGGTTAAGACAGTTAACTCAGTGGTTTGTTAACTGTTGTATTTGTTGTATTTATGTATATATATATTTGATATGCCAACAATCAAATTGTTTGATTGCCAATTACTTTTTCAGGACGCACTCACCAACTGAGAGTACACTGTAGCGCTGTTGGCCACCCCATTGTGGGCGACTATACCTACAGCTTGGGAAAGGACAATAGCCCTTACCGGATGATGCTACATGCCTATAACTTACGTATTCCCCTGCCCAAGGAGCCCATCCATGTGACAGCCCCTGACCCCTTCCTGCCGCACATAGACACGAAATGGGTTCCAGAGAGACTCATGAAAACACTAGAGGGCGCACTAGAGCATCTGCTTGACTGGTGCAAAGAGGAGGAGAGCAAACCCCCGGATGAAACATCACTAGTGGACGAGAAAATAAGCAGTCCAGAAGAGACTGAGGAGCAGAGGGCCCAGTGTCAGCAGTGGCTGAGTGAGTGGTCTTTGGACTGAAACCCTATAACTTACCTGTATGTTCCTTCACAGCCCCTTTAGCTGTTAGCATTCCTGTTAACCTTGCAGTGTTGATGTGCACCCACTTGCAGAGGCAGGTTTGTCCAAACACACTGTGATGTAAGATGATGGATAGGTTCAGAGGGAGTAATATAATGGATTAATGGACACAACTCTATTCATTATATTACCTGATGTTGGAGATTTTCATATACCAATTACAGTTTAGATGCCTTCACATAGCCCTAAAGAGGTTTTACGAAATACGAACAATTGAATTAGAGAGAGCATCCTCTAAGTGACATATGTTTGTCCATTACTGATGCAGAACCATACTAGCATCTTAACTTACTATCACCATTTAGTGTCCTGCTGCTGTTCAGTATCACAGTGTGTACCAGCAAAACCTTACCTCTTAAACACACACACACGCAATGAAGTATGCCATGCGTACAAGATTTTGAAATGAAACTCTTCATTGTATGAATGAGCTGTTGTATGAGCTTACTGCTCTTTTAAGTATTGTTTGTACTTGTACTGTATGTGTTTTACTAATATTTGCAGTTATGCACTTTTTAAGTATGTCAAAGGATGGCCTCTCATTGAATTTGTTTCATGGAAATGTCTACATTTTACATTTTAATTTTATGTTAACTAAACTTATACACAGGTGACATGCAGATGCATGCTGTATTTTATCTTGAAAGGCAGCAGCTCAACAGAATGTTTACGTGTCCTTTTCTGGAAACTTTGTGGGATTCTGTAGTTATCTAAAATGTGCTGTTGCTTTAGCCACATGACCCATTGCATAAAATGACTATTGTCTCTCTCTTGTGTTAATGTTGCATTCACTACGCATAATAAAAGTAAGGATCATAAAAATGCAATCAGAATAGTTGTATGTAGGCCAGTATGCTGGTTGGATGGATATTAATTCATCTTGAATGCTGATGATGGCACGTATTTTAGCTGTTGCAGAAGGCTGTAATTAAACATGCACCAGACTTCTCAAAATCCTGAATAAAACACTGAAACACTAACAGTTTTGAGACAATCAAAAATAAATTTATTAGCAACCATGTGAAGCTGAAAATGCTGCTCACAAGCAGTATTTTAGTGTTGCATGTGCTGAACAGTTTAACATCACAATAAATACTAGGCCCGGAAAGCAAAATAAACTGGTCATGTTCTTTTTCATGTGACATGGCTTCTGTCTTGTGATCGGCTTCCACCACCCAAGGGTGAAATACCCGAGACAGCTCCCGCCACACTAACCTCAACTATCAGATGAGGCACAGGCACGAAAGAATAAATTGCCATGGAACAATGATACCACATACAGAGAGGATTCAAACTGAAAGCCGTCCTTGACAATGGAAAGTCCTACTCCTGATCAATGGAAATGCACTAAAAAGCTTCTGATGCTGCACACATATTTTGATGAGTACTGACAAGGTATTCAAGGCATTTACATAGTTACATTTACATAGTTTTCTTGGTGAAGGAGCATTTACAGTTTATGATGAGCAGGTGGCTTAAGGTCTACACCACTTTGAGAGATGCCTTTCTAGTCCTATTAAATGTTTGGACGCATAGTCATAAAGATCCTCCATGTGTCCATTTCCTCAGTCTGCTTCCATTTGAACTAGAGCTCAAAACTGATCCTGCATCTGGACCCTCCTACTCGGAGAACCTTTGTGAAGATGGAGGCCCCTCAGTCCTTTCTGTTTTGGTCCATGGGAGATTGACGTGACAGCATTAGATCTGACTGAGAGGGAGGAACTTCTGGTAGTAGCTCTTGGTGACATCAATCATCAGCTCTTGTGTGCACTCTGGCAGCTCGCTTGAAAACAGACCTGCAGGAGAGGGACGCAGAAATGGAGTGGATCATGTCAACGCTTTACAACCGCATCCTCAACGCAACACATTTTCTGTACAAGCACGAGATTTGCACACAGGGTTCCCACCCATATTCATTGACAACAAACTTGCATACTTGCGAACTATTCAATGAAAATTAAAGAACAACCTTTCCCATTTCCTTTACTAACGGGCTAGTTAGGCTATGTTAATTCAAGTGGAAACTGTATCACACTGCAGAATTATGCACAAAGCAACATTATCCATGGAAGAGTACAATAACTTAATTTCATTAGACCTCCATCTGACATCACATTTCATGATTTTTCCAGGCCTGGAAAAAGAATATATATGAACTATATTATAATTGTAATTTTATATAAATAAATATGTATTGCCGTGTTGAATACAATGTCAGAATCTCCCAATACGTCATTGCACCGACGGAATATATTCTCGTCTATCCTCATGATTAAACTGCACTTTTGTGGATCTGCACCAACACATAAACATCAGCTCTTGCCCAGTAAGGTCAAAAGTCTGACAATGGATGGGTGCACGTGTTAAAGAGACTTCTATGTATGGACACCACGTACCTGGGCAACCAGCGAACACTGTGAAGGGAGGAACCACTGTCTCAGGGGGCAGGACTGTGTTATCCAG
Organism: Clupea harengus; assembly: GCF_900700415.2. NCBI lineage: Eukaryota > Metazoa > Chordata > Actinopteri > Clupeiformes > Clupeidae > Clupea > Clupea harengus. The sequence continues at coordinate 7,882,389 of NC_045152.1, read as the reverse complement.
AATTTTACAGCAATCCTTCAGAACACAGCGACGACCCTGAAAATGGCATGCACATTTAAGTAGGCCAAGTGTCCCACTCCTTCCTCAAAGTTGCTCACAGGCATAAGATCACAGTACGCAGTAAGTGTGTACTCACAATGACACAGTTCTTCCCAATGTGGACATAGGATCCTATCTGAGCTGCGTTGACTACACAGTCCTCCTCTATGAATACATGGTCCCCAATGTGCAATGGGAAGAATGCCACCCTAAGCACAAATGAAAAGAAAAGCACAATGCACAGAATCAATATTAGGGCAAACTGGCATCAGATCTGCATGAAAACCTGCCACACCCATGATATCACAGTTAGCTTTACTTTTGAAAAAGTACTGTCAGTCGTCTGCTTTTCTCAAGGGAGATCAGAATATCACTTACCCCTTGCTGAACTTTTTAAATGGGGGACGAATCACACTCCGACTCTTTATGACACAGTGTCTTCCAACCCTGACATTAGCAAGATCGCCTCTGATGATGCAGTCGTTCATTACAATGGTCTAAGGGCAAGGCACATCATCAAGCTTCGTTTCAGTGAGTAGACTATATCTAGTTGCCCCCATCATAAATAGCCTACACCCCAAGTCTTAAATACATGTAATGTTAACATTGGTTGACTTGGCATTCGTCACAGTAACAGTTAATACTCACTTTCCCATTGAGCACGATGTTCTGACTCCCACAAAGTACCGACTGCCTACTGACCTTATTACCAGACGCCTGCAGATTGATGAGAAATTAACCACCGTTTATTATAGACTTATTACATTATTAACAAAGTAACATCTACAAAGCAACGTTAGCTAGCTTCGTTTACTGACTAATAGCTACCCGCATCTAACTAGCTAACTTTGCTATATCCAATGTTAGAGTAATTCGTCAAATATTTGTGTGTGTGTGAAATCATCATAAGCTACACAGTTGATGACACCACAGCATAATTTCTCAAAAATAACATGAAATAGTTTATTGTGTGGCTAATCTGCTAAATTAGTTTTAAAAGCTGGGATAAGGCTAACGCTGGCAATGGCTCGTATGTACATGGAGCACTAGGTCGCTAGCTAGCTTGCCTGCTAATGTGGAGTACAGGGAAACATGCCAGATGTACAACTGCACCTGAGTTACTTACCGTCTCTATATATTCAGCCTTGTTATACAGTATTTCACACAGCTCCATTATGAAGTAGAAATGTGGATTTACTAGCCAATCTCCCTATGATTACCACAAAATAGCTGGGTAACTAGCTAGCTTGATTTGGCTGTCAACCGCTCCCCTTGTTTCCGCTGTGTTGTTGGTTAATAGACATTGCCTGTCGAGACACTGACGTAATCGGTCAGAATTGATTAGTAATGTCTGTTGGAAAAATAGTCAGTTCAATGGAAAGCCTCTAGGTGGCTCTGTGGCCATTAAAAATAGTTGGCACATTGAATCTGCAAAGGAATACTACTTGTCTTTCTTATCTACCTTTTCACTCACATCCCACCCTTTCTTCACAGCATTTTATAAATAGTTGGCCATTTTGGATAAGCCTATGCATATTTTAGCTAATCATGCTGCTGGTGTAGGTCTTCAAAAGAACACACTGTTTCTACAATCTTGCACATATTGTATTGCACAGTTCTTGCATTGTTGCAGTATGAAACAATATTTATCTTTTTTTCTCACATCTCTCTCTCTCACTATTTGGGTTTTTTATGTAGTGCTGTTTCTATATAATTGTGTAGTCAGAGTAATGTTAACAGGGTCACTGATAAAAGATAAATATGCTCTCTTTGTTACATAACAGTGTATTTTAATTTTAATTTTTGTGTTGATGGTCTTCATTTCAGTGCATCGACAAAAGAGGGTACTGTTGGGCAGACAAGCATGCTCATACAAACTCAACAGAGCACTTGGGATTGCGGTGGTGTTAATTGGTTTGTGCCCGGGTGTGCTGAGTGTGGGCCAATCACAGGCACCATTGCCCAAGTGTGGGACTCCTGGCAGCCTGGCAGGGACATACAGGTAGCTAAGGATGTGGTGGAAAGATGGATCTAGTAGTAGGTCTAGGTAGCAGGCACTGCCTTTGACTGAGAGGATTGTTTATAAATGTGTGGTATTTTGAGCTGAGCATGCAGATGTTTGTGTGTCTCTCTCTCTCGCTCTCTCTCTCTCTCTCTCTCTCTCTCTGTGTGTGTGTGTGTGTGTTTGTGTGTGTGTGTGTGTGTGTGTGTCTGTGTTTTATTATCCGCATCCATCTCACCTGTGGCCAGATTGAGGGACAGTGAGCCTTGGAGTCATTCTGTTGTGCAAGGTTATCCTGTAATCCTCTGAAGGGGCACATCTGTCAGGTTGAATTTTTGATGTTGAAATTGCACAAGAGAACCCATAGGACCACAATGTCATCTGAGAGGTCACTCAAGCCTTTGTATTGACCGATGGACAATAGTCAATAGTTTCCATGGGGTGTATTGATTGTCTTTCTCTTCACGGGTTATGGTTATGGTACTGGCGCAAATCCATTCAAGTTTACAGTAAGAGCTGCCCCACAAACTGATAATGAGTCAGTGTTTCCCTCTCTCTCTTACACGCTCTCTCTCTCTCTCTCACTCTGTTTTCAGAAAGAAAGTGAAGAAAGCTATATTCTCATGTGCATATGCAATTCACACCGTCTTCTGTAATTACATGGTGTGTTGTTTCCATTCACAGGTATCCCCTGTAGCGAAAAGAGAAAGCTGTCACTACTTTCGGTGTAATAATAATAATGAATAACTCCATTGCATCGCTTAGACAGATGGGCAAGCATGTCTTGCTGTGCTGGGATACCCAGCTTGTCTGATTCTAAGAGCTAGTTCATAGAGAATTAACAGTGGATTCATTTTAGAATAAGAACAATATGAATTAGCCTGAAGACTCTGCCTTGACACCCCGCATAGTCTGGCATCAGTTCCACACTTCAGACCAGCTGTCACTGTCCAGCCCCCTGCTGGAAGTGCCCGGCGACAATGACCTTCACTGAAACACCTCGAAAAGATGTGTCTGAACTGTGACTGCGTGATTACAGTCTACGATGACTGGATTAACACTGGGCACCTATTCTTTGCAATGTTTCCAAAGCCAAATATGGTGCTGTTTTCATCCACTCTCGTGGAGGGATCCGTGCAGACAGTGTGTAGTCACACAGACAGAAAGGAAAGTGAGTACTCTGCTAGGGTCAAGGATTTTTCAAAAACAGATCAAGATTAAAAGAGAAAGGAGAGTAGAATGTCTGGATTACGCTTCAAAGCTTTGTTTGGGCAGACCTGCTATTTGACCCATCCCTGTTTAAGTAGGTGTCAAGCAATTGCTTTAAAAATAAATCCTCTTTGCTTTTAAGCGCGAACAATAACCTCTTTTTGAAGTCCTTCCCCATTTTAAACGCATAAAAAAAAATTCAAACAGCTGTCCAAACCCTTCCAGGGATTCTCATACAATACAGGGAGTGTGCACAACTTGACAAGTCAATATTTGCCAAGGGATGTGCACTGCCGAATGTCAAGTTAAATATCCTTGTTTGGGCAACGGATTATCAAAAACTGCGAAATGCGCTGGACTCTGGATTAATATGTGCCTCTCCTCTAATCAAAATGTCTGTCCATAATCTCAGCAATTAAAATGGCCTTCATCCATCTGCATCAACGGATGGCATTGGTAGGATTCACGCACAGCGAGTGGCTCGGCTCATTACATATCGACGTGTGAGCGGCCATCTGACAATATTTGACACTCACAGTGTTTGTTTATGCGCTGTTTACCCATTGTTTTTTTTGTGTGCATGCAATTGGCACCCCTCGCGGGCTCCATGTCTAATATCTCTTTATTTGTAGAGTCCACTGCAGGCTCTCAAGAGTCTCTCATCGATTTTCATTGTGCCGGGCAGCAGCGCAGGAGAAGCAAGGGCCATTTTCAAATGGCAGTAAACAGGTGGCGCGCTGAATTTAATTACTGTCTCCCCCACATCCTCTCCAGGTTCCCGTCTGAAAGAGAAGGTAATTTCATTTACATCACTTCCCTTACACGGACTGTATGCCGTCACAACACGTTTTTGTTTAGTTTTTTTGCTTTTTACCTCTCACCCGCTCTCACCCAAGCACCTGCAGAGCAGAGAAGGCTGCCAACTAACCTATATACAGCACTTAATCCCCAGGCGTTGTTTGTGGTGTTTTAATTACATTTTCCTACTTGTGTGAGTCATAATCAGTTGGCCCCACCTTCCACCTGCATAAACCCACACGAACACACATCGCCAGATCTCCATAACGACAGCATAGGCTACCATAGCACTCACTCTAATGTTAATGTAATTATTTTTTTACAGTTTTAAATCAAAGTGACTTACAGCTAAGCATACATTTATATGACCCTTTTCTAGGACCTTCACTGATCCCTGGGAATTGAATCCATGACCTCAGATGTCCAATGTCGCCTTAGCAACAGCAGGTGCCAAACTGCATCACTGGGACTTGGAGCCTCAACAGATATACCTGGCATCATCAGTGAGTCTGAAACAATAGGTTTACTCTTGGTGTTCATCTCCACACTCAGGCAGTGTTGTGAGGCTGCCCGTTGTGTTATCTGCCCGCACAATGTACGTGTGGAAGGGGGGCCTCTGGCTGAACTCAGAACTATTTTCACTTATTCCCTGGGCTGAGTCGTGCCTGACTCCTGTTCAAATTTCCAGGCCATCCCACACTGTTCAAAGGGGAGGCTGGAGGGAGGATAACCAGCTCCGAAAGAGTGCTTTTTTTAAGGGTGCTACATCCAAGAGCTTTCGCCCGGTGGAATGTGTATGTTCTGTTATCCCCCCCCCCCCCCCCCCCCCTCTCTCTCTCTCTCTCTCTCTCTCTATCTATCTCTCTGGGTTGGGCCCAGGGGAGTGAACAGGGCTCTATTCTCGAGGGTTTTATATAACGCAGCCAGCCCCCATGGCTGTGGGCGACGGACACGCCATCCTTTCAGAGAAGGAGCGAAGTGAGACGGAGTCATCTCTGCGTCTAGTGCCGGTTTGTCGAGATGATTAGTTCTGCCTGTTCCGAGAAAAACAAAAGCTGGCTGCAGTGAATACACATTCTCTTTCTCTCTTTTCTTCTTCAACTCTCATCTCTCTTGCCTATTTTCTCCCCTGTTTCTATCTCTTTCTCTTTGACTCTCTCAATCACTGTCTATCTCACCATCTTTCCATCCATAGTCGAATTCGAAACCCACTTTCCTGAGGCTATTAGTAGGTAGGGTTGTGTGAGTGCAGGGAGCTGATGTCTTATATAATCAATTCTTCTCTATTTTAAGCAAGCACAAACTAACACTACTCCTCTGCGAGGTCCTGTGGAGGTGTTTCACACCGCTGCCTGTGCTTAAGACCAGCGTAGAATTAATACTAAAACATATCGTACGCACAAAGCTGAAAAACCTACGCACAAAAAAAAATCAGATGATCTGCGCGTGCAAGATTCCATACACCTTTTCTTGCTCTAACAACAAATTGAGCAAATATGCATGAGCATCTCCCCTCAATCAATTACCCGTACAAATACACTAGTCCCATATTCAGATTGGACTTGATGGCAAAAGCAAGCAGGAAATCAACCAAAAAGGAGATTTCTGCGAATGCAAGGTGGAAGTTAACTTATCCGATATAAGGGCAAGAAAATGATTTTTATTTGGCAATTTGTTATCTGGCATTAATAACAAAAGAAAACAGTTGGAGTGGCCGAGTGTGGCAGTGGTTATAAATGCGGTGGGGTCAGAGAACCGCACAATATAATCTGGGGGTTGGTGAGGGGGGTTTAACAGCGACCTCTTTGACCGGGCAGTTGAACATTTATATCAAAATAAAATGAAAATCTGAAAAATGTTATTAGTCTAATTGTGTCCCAAAAGGCCGTTGTTATTGACAGAATGTAGAGGGTAACAATGAATCCTATTATAAATCCTATATTTACTAGAGCAGCTTGTTTTCGCTTGATCGTTGGAACTACACTTTCGAGAAACCCAAATTGCTGAATGGTTGTAAAGATCCAGATTGTGGCAGTGGTTACAATGACAATGACACTTTCCAGAAACCCACCCCTGACCGGTCAGCCAGTTCCCTCTGGAATGGCCCTGTTGCCAAGACGCCCGGTGTAGTAAGCACTTGTAAGGGTACAGGCAGATGCATGACTCCTTGCAGCGTCCCACTCTAAAGCTGGACCCAATCCAGCACAGGGTTCCAAGAGTATGGGTTTCTGAAACGGCTGAGAAGACAGTACACTAAATACACGCTCCCTTTTAATTCTTCCATTGGCAATATCCTCTTTTAAGGCTAAAGCTGACATTATTATGACCACTTCTGCATGTAGGCAAGCGGTCATATAGTATTTATCAAAGTTTTCTTCTTCTTCTTCTTCTTCTTCTTCTTCTTTTCTCATTCATATTTGGTCCGATGTATCATATTGGCCTACTAACTTCACCAATCCACAAGGAACTTGATATGGTTATCACATCTCCTAAAGTTCCATTTGCCTTGCTCAACAAAATGTACCAATGGCCAATGACAGTTCAGCAGCAAGTACATGCCTGTGTGATTGGCTAATCTTAATGCAATTTTGTAGGCTCATTCATTCATGGTATATAGAAGCTATTTACTCGATTTCAAACAGATTAGCCACAGGATGTCTCTACAGCAAACTACAACATCCTCTGTTCCTCTGACATGGTTAGGTCTATCTCCAAAGCTCATTTTGTCTTTAACTCCTTACGTAGCATTACCAAAATACAAATTGTCCTATTTCACCTGTTCACTGAAGCATCATCATTCAACCTTTCACTACTCACTACTACTCAGTTTGCACATTCTGCTTGGACCCCCATGATCGCTGCTTGTGGCTATATTTAAGCGTATTATTATGATAGTGTATACCCCCGTCCTGGTATAAATGTTGGTACTTGTACACCTCTATATAGCATTTACTGTACATGTATTGTATTCAAACATATTCTTGCCTTTAAAGAATAACCCTACATTTTATACATACATGCATATTTTTCAAAACTTTGCAAATCAATGGTAAGTACAGTTATACAATGAAGCTCAAATTGTTGCTGATGTATACGTTTTAAATTCTAAAAATGCTCAGATTTAGCTCTGTTGATCTGTTATAAAGTCACACTCATCCTCATATTCACTAGACGTGTCTCAAAACAGAAGGCAGAACGTAACTCACAGGGACTGCTTCACACCATATCAGTGTACAGCCGCCACGTCCACAAACTACAGATCCTTACATTTTCACTTCAGAATTAGATATACAACATACGTTTTAATCTATTGTAGCCAGAAACATAATCAGTCAAGATAACACACTTTTCTTGGAACAGAAACATTGAATTTTTCACTCCATTCTTGCTCAATCTTTCACTTTACAGGGCGGTCATATTATGTAGCGCTATTAGGTACGTCTAGTTAGACTTTGTATGGCATAGCATTTACGCATACTTACATGTCCACATATTTAACTGCATACTCCTTGATGTGTTGTTATTTCCAAAGGTCCATGTGTCAATACTGTGTAAATAATTCACACATGGGCCCACAGACCAGTACATGAACTTGTAATTAGTAGTTGTTCTGCATAACCTCTGAATATTGCCAACTGACTAAAACCATTCGAAATATGTATATACCAGACATGAAGTTGGCATGGAGGAAAGCACTGTCTCACATTTGACTGTGAGCATTTGTATTGATTAGGAGCATCTTGAAGGCAGTTGTTAACTTGAAGTGGAATTGGTGGAAGCAAAATGTAATAACATGGAAGTAAACATGTTGTAAATGTTAAAAATATTTAAAAAAAGCAATATAGTTTACTTGAAAATTTGAATCTAAAGAAACCAAACAAACAAGTGAGTGGTGCTAGCATAGTGCATAGCGTAGTGTTAGCATAGTGATGACCAGTCTGGACTTGGCAGATGTCGAGCTGGCACAACGATGCAGCAGGGAACTGATTCTGATCAGTGCGCCATCCTAAGAAAGACAGTGTATACATACCCAAACATTCACAATATAATTAAAGTTCTACTAAATATGCCTGTTTCAGCGGGAATGTCATAGCTGCTTGAGACGTTTAGACATACCTTAGGAAGAGTATGACAGAGACACAATGGACTGTATATTCATCATTGCTATGAGAAGGCATTGGTTGCTGTTGCGCAGCAGATGTCAAAAAGGAGGACATTCAACAGCAGGCCAGACAGAGGGCTGGAAAACCGGACAGTCCGGATGAAATCCGTAAGAGTGGTCACTCTAGTTATATAATAGGCTAAGCTAATGTTCCAACCAACCGATTTCTTTTCAAACGTCGTTTGTCGCACAGTGCAGTCAACATTCAGACTAAATTCAAATTCAATTGTTGGTGCCGAACCAAGTTCAGAGAACAACTTTCTACATCTATTTTCTAAATTGCAACAAATTCTACAACCCATGTCTATGCATGCCCACATGGATGACATTCGAAATCATTTGAATGATAGTTGAATAATAGATGGTTTCTCTACGTTTACTGAAAATGATCTGCTGCCACTTGTAGCCTAGGCACAACTCACTTGACTGTGGGTACCGTGAACGAGAACCCTGTGGGCGCTCCTGAGTGGATTTATGACAACCCCTTATGGCAGACTGTCACACACAACAGCAAACTCCTCTGCAAGAAGCGTGCGCATTGGCCCCAGGTGTACAAAACACATCAGCCACTTTTAGTTTGCCTGTTCATCTCAATCCCCGAAGGACCAACAGAGTAAGTTGTTTGCTGTGTAAAGTAAAGGTATTGTTTTGTTTTTAGATAATACCTTCTTAGACCTAATATCTGTCTATCTATCTGGCCCCTCTATCTATCTATCTATCTATCTATCTATCTATCTATCTATCTATCTATCTATCTATCTATCTATCTATATCTGGCTCTGGCTCCTCTGTCTATACAAACAAATATATAAATTATATATATTACCTTTATATTTTCATATTTATATGCATGCAGTATATTTGGTATTAGGAGGCCATATATGGATATTCAAGACAATAACACTAAGATATTTGTGAAATAGGTAAAGAATAAGAGCAACTCTTATGGTGTTTCCTGTGGGTGGATCTCGGTTGGAGCTCTCATTACTGAGAGGCCTCATAGATTCTCTCTCTCTCCTGGGTAAAGGCCTCATGACTGCATGTCTGACTCCGTTTCTCATCTTGACTTCTCCCACCGTGCTCTGCACATGTTAATCTGGACGTGTTTGCTGCAATTTGTCTTATATTTCTGTCCCCTTATTCGTCTTGTTTGTGTTTCATTTAGAATGAGGGGAGGCAGGTAGCAGAGACTGGACCCGCTCCAGGGAGGCCATCCATCAAAGCTGCGTGAGCAGTAATTGGGCTCTTTGCAGGTCTGGAGTTATCCTTCCATTCTTCAGCTCTTTGCCAATACTCAAACTGTATTTTACACCCTGGGGGTGAAATCTTCTCGCCTGTCGAGTCAGCCGTATTTTTTGGTTGGGGTAGAGTGTTGTGCTCTGCGTGGCTGTTATGCACCCAGTGATAAATCACATATTAGATCAGCGCAAAGAACCTTTCTAGACGTATTAGGCAAGCTGCTGGCTCTCGTTAATTCCAATGTTTGGGAGGCAGATGCAACAGCGGCTCTTCAATGTACCCCGCAGCTGTGGATAGGAACATTTGCCCGTTTCCCTGGACAGAATTGCATAACATTTGAACGAGGTCCATCTCTACCTCGGTTACTGCCCTCCCCCGGAGCCACTCTTTCACGATTTCAGTCAGCAATCACGCTGGGGTAATACCTTAAGCAGGCTTAGTGACGAAAGATGCTACTATTCTTTGTGTTTACTTTTTGATTGGCATCTGTCTTCCTCCCCCTGTGGTTGCGTGGTGTCTGATTTGCTTCGCCACAGTATTCGCAGCGACTCACTCCATCGTCCGGTATCATCTGAGGGCAGAACCCGATTTGCTGACATCTGTCACCGTGTTACGTTTACCAGCAAAGGGGGTTTCAGCACCAGGTGTATCTGGGCACAGAGGGCATAGGGTGAGGCAGAGCTGGTGTTGCCACAGCAGAGGCAGCCAGTCCTTTTCTCAGAGGCAAAGCAGGTTGGTGGCGATCAGTGTTCGTGGAGGCAGCCGGGAGGCAAAGCTGGGGTAAGTCTTTCCGGAGCTTTCCACAGCCCAGCCGACACGCACCTGGAACCATGCAGGGGTCATTCCTGCAGGCACGCTGCGATGAGCCTCTGATGACCACTGACTGGGGCATCCCCCTCTTCATCGCCTTAGTGGTGCTGGGGCTGATCTACGCCTTCCTCTACCTGCCGGCCATCACGCACCGCGCCCTTCTCGAGGAGGCCATGAAAAACCAGTCCACACAAATGGGCCTATTGCCCAACAACGACGATTGATTGAACAGGAGCACATTGTTGAATGGAGCAGGTTCTTTTTTTCTTCTTTTTTTTCCTTCCTCATCTATGGGAATAGTACGCCATTTGTTGGTCCATCATCCATGGTGTAGGTGACGCACATTTTCATCAGGCTGACTATCGATCTCTGTGATGGTTGGATTGTGAGGGAATGACAGAGAGCTACTGTTGTGGTTAGTGACCTGACATGCTGCTGTGTCATGCTCTCTTGGCACGAAGACGGCAGGATCCCCAGCAAGCTGACATGGGTGACTGCTGCACCACCCTTAAGAAGACGGGGCTCCCCCTTTCGTTTCCGCACCCCTCACCATGCCCGGGTGAGAAGAATTGCTTAGCCAGCAACCTATCACTGCGGCTTATCCAATCAAGCTCTTCCTTGATATTGGAATGTGTAAATACATGGCCGCAAACAAATGACAGTATTAATCTTTTCACACAAATGAAAACAGGTGGGTGCCTCTGTAGTGATTTATATTCAGAGAGGATGTGCTGGGTGTGAATAATTCAAATGGCTTTTTGGTAGACAAACAAATTAATGAATTGCTAATATATCGCACAGGATGATTTTCAGCATATTTAAGTGTAGATTTTATTTAATGTTTTGAAACGTTCTAAGCTGTACTTACCCCATACCTTGTATGAACCTATCTTGTATAATCTTTGTTATCATCCTTAAATTTGGAGCATTTCTGAAGGGAGAGCACTTTTAAAATCACCTCAAAATACTCCTTAAAATAGAATTTCCCAAATGGAATTGTTTTGACAGTGAAACTTCCATGTCATTATTTCTGACCTTCAGTTGACATAAGCTGCAATGTAGTAATTTCCATGTATCGTATTCTCACAGGGCTTACTTATTTTCCATTTATTAAATTGAATATAAAAGGGATTTTTTTTATAATGATAAGTTGCAACTGTGCAATATTGTCACAAGAGTGAATGTAATTATAGTTGGATAGTTGGTCGTTTACCTGAAACTATCTGAACTGTATGTACAAAATCTCATTGGAATTGTCTTTATGTATGTAATGTTAATGATTGGATATAATCTATGCACATTCGAACCACGGATATTACATCCCTGGACTGTATTAAAGCTATATTTGACCACTGTAATTGTGCTCAGTTGTTCTGGATATTCTTGGAAGGCAGATTTGGGATTCACAGAAACCCTGGTATGATCACTCTGTGTGTGTGTATGTGTGTGACACTGTGTAACACTGTGTGTGTGTGTGTGTGAGAGAGAGAGAGAGAGAGAGAGAGAGAGAGAGAGAGAGAGAGAGAGAGAGAGAGAGAGAGAGAATGACAGAGAGCAAGAGGGAGGGAGGAAGCAATGTCGCCTGGAGGCCTGACATCTTATCATTGGATCAGCATGAGAATTTCTCCTCGATATGTATTGAATAAGGGAGAAAGTCCTTTAACATGGGTATTATACCACCCTGAAATGAGAGAATAGTTAATCATCCAATCACAATGGTCTACTTACAAGGACATTTTTTAATGTGCTGAAGCAGAGCTTCTCAGCTGTACGCTCAAAAGCTTTATGCCATGCCATGAATTAACAACCTCTTAATGGTAGTCTACGCAGCTGACCACAACCCACACACACACACACACACACACACACACACACACACACAGCTGACTGGAATAGCAGAAGTTTAACAACAGTGACTTAATAGGTTTCAAATGATTTAACTAACAGATGGGGCAGCAATTTGTTGAATGGATGTGAATGGTTAAGCTTCTTAGGGAATGGACCGCAGAACTAGTATGATATTTGGCCATACCCTTTGATGCTTAAGACATTACAGGAGAAAGGCTTCAGTGGATTGCTGGGATCATAGTGCTTCTGTTGTTCCGTAGAATAAGCTGATTTAATCAAACGTGAGTCCCTAAAAAAATGAGAGAGAGAGAGAGAGAGAGGTAGAAAATAGATTTAATTGTAGTTCATTTTCAGCAAGTGCCACATCACCAGATTAGGGGTTAATCCCCCATCGTTGCCAACACTCAGTGCAGCGGCACCGGGTTCGTGATGTCGCATCTCAGCTCGGGCCCCTCAGGCACTTCTGCCCCCTAGTGAGAGGCGGAGGGTGGTGGAGCACTTTTTCCCCACGCTGAAATAACCCGCCTAAAAACTCCTCTGCCCCGTCTGATTTCAGACTACCCTCCTAAATGTGGAGATTTGCTGGGTACAGACAGTACCGGATGAGGGCAGATGCCCGCGCTAGCGCCTGTAGCTACGGCTAAAAATACGAATCCACTACAGAGTTCAGTGACATCCAAATACTCCACCACCAGCACCCAGCACCTCTCCAACATGGAGGACCAGAGAGCCAGGAATGGTTTCTCTTGACTATTTCAGTCATTTCACTGGTTAACCTAACATTTCATTCTCAGCATTTGAACGGCAACAGCATTTGAACTCCTGTCCCGGGCTGGTTTTTCATCAATATTATTATATCCTGTACTGTATTTAGCCGTAACCTATTTGCCAAATGACGGTTAAATCTCATCTGGTGATTTTAGTTGGAGGGGGGGTGGAGGAGGAGTCTATCTGTGGCTTATGGAAAGAAGATGCCCTGAATGTGTGTTCATGTGGGCTAATGCTGCGAGACAGAGACATTAAAGATTTAGCATGACAGCAATGTTTTATTGAATAGCATTTTCACGA